>NW_022196912.1:115923869-115978613 GCF_008632895.1 Mastomys coucha | reverse complement strand
TCTCTCTCTCTCTCTCTCTCTCTCTCTGTGTGTTTGTGTGTGTGTGTGTACGTGTGTGCATGCGCACATGTGGAAGCCAGAGGTCCGATTCCAGTGGTTTTTGAGACAGGTCTCTTACCAGCTCAGGGCTCACCAATCAGGCTAGGTGGGCCGCCTGGCTCCATCTCCCCAGTGCTAGGATTCCAGCTGTGCACTATGTCCAGCTGTTTTTACATGGGTTCTGGAGGAGGAGCTGAGGTTCTCCTGTTTCCTCAGCAAGTGATTTACTCACTGAGTCATCTCGCCAGCCTGCAACACGCTTCCTCTATAACCCAGTAAGTAGCCAGGGTTCTGGGAAGCAGCTGATCCTGACCCCTCCCCACAATCTACCTGTGTTATTGATGGCACAGGTTAGTCGGCGGTAGCCATTGCTCTATACCGAGTGTGTAGGAGAAGATGCTAGCAGGTTCCATACATTCTTCTGCCTGCAGCCGGCATGAGCAACTTCATTCTCCTCACCGTGGCAAGTCTCCACAATGATCTTCGCTTTGCAAGGAAGATAATGTCTGTGGTCAGCCCCTAGGTTCCTCTTGTCCAGTGTCTGCCAGGTGAAGAGGCAGAGGTCTTCCCTGTGGGACCCATTGGGTGGCTCGTCCTCAAACCCACAAGAGTTCCCGCTTAGGAAGAGGCTCATTGGCAAAGTTCTTGCATGCTAGTGCTGGTAACAAGGCTCTTATCTTAGCTACAGGCAGCATTTGAAAACAGGAGTCATTAACATGCTCTAGTCACCCTTCTGGCCATTAGGTTCCCAAATTTCAACAGAAGTTTACATTCACACTGGATGTGGTAGCACATGCCTTTACTCCTAGACATAGGTGGGCAGAGTCTATAGATTGAGTTGCAGGCCATCCAGGGAATACATAGTGAGACCTTGACTCGAAATAAACCATTCTTGGGGTAAGAGATGAGCTCTGTGTCTTGGCTGTACACCCTGACTGGGATAGTATCTTGGAGTTTTCAAAAACTCAGCCATTGGAGAATGGAAATAAGAAAGACGAGAAAATGGAAGTATTTTTTCCAGTTGTGTATGAATCTGCAATTAGCTCAATTTGAAAAGTTCACCCTAAAGAGACTGAAAAAGAAAATGCGCTCTGTTCTCAGGCAATGCCTGCCAGCTGCTTTCCTTAGATAATGGGAACCTGGGGGAGCTGTCAGGACGCAGCAAGCCAGCCTCACGCCAGCCTTCCTACCTGGAAGAAAGGATCTGTGATGGTCCATCTGTTGGGCTTCCCTGAGCAGTCACCATGGACGGGCCTTTTCCCTCGTAACCAGGTGGGTCATAACCCACCCTTGGCATAGTCTGCCTTCTATCCCGAGCTTTCTCTCCACTCCCACAAATCACTCATTGCAAGCAACGCATGGCATTTATAAGCATCAGACTCCACATTTCAGTGGTCCCAGGTTCCAGAAAGCCTTCACCAAGACCATTCTTGAATAAAACTTGGAGCAGCACAAGGGCTTGTCTGAATCCTTTACTTGGCCTGACTCTGAGAAAGAAAGTGGACCCACAGAAGGAAGCAATGGTCAACCCTGAAGCGGTCGGTGGCTACTTCTTTTTCTGATGGTGAGTAGCATGGAGCCGGAGAAGAGCCCCAGGCTGTAGGAACTGAGAACTGCCAATTAGCTTTGTGACCTCAACCCAATGTTAATAAAGTTTTATTGTAACACATTCATTTACTGATTCATTCTAGAATAGCCAACTCCGAATGGCTGCTGCAGACTACACATAGTCTGTGCTCTCTTTACAGAAACAGCTGATTGACCCATGAGGTAGAGCAAAACTCAGTATAAAAATATTACCAAGTCAGTGTTTCAGAACAAGGTCACTCGCTCAGAGCTTAACTCACTTTAGTGAATCCAAATGTGACTCTGTACAGACGCTGTCATTGGCATCTCATGAGTAAGGAGACCAGGGCTCTTCCTGAAGAGTCGGTTCTTACCCTTGCATGCTCATCTGGGACAGCAGGGACGTACAAGTAGCTCTGATGCTTCATCTGCTCTTTTTAAAATGAGAAGAACCAATCTGCCAATGAGATAGCTAGGCACAAGGCATAATTCTTCAGAAGTGTGCATGCCTGTGTGTGTGCTTCACGTGCACGTGTGTCTGAAAGTCCCCAGGCACCATGTACTTGTACTTTGAGACAGGCTCTCCCACTGACCTGGAACTCACAAGCAGGCTAGAATGACAGGCCAGCAAGCTTGGGGATCTGCCAGCTTTTACTACTCTTGCGTTCTAGCCCCCAATTTCAGGTCCTCTTGCTTGCTCTGTGAGCGTGTGATTGATTAAGCTGTCTCTCCAACCCTAAAAGTATTTTTTTTTTTTTGTAATCCAAACAGCTCCAAATGGTTTGACAGCAGAGTAAAAAGTCAGAGCCAAGTCACAGTATGGAGAAGTCATGCTCAGACAGACCTGATCAGGAAGCTCTAAGTTCCAATAAGAGATGTTTGCCTCATTATTATAAGGTTGGGGCCAGAGATATGGCTCAGTGGATAAGACTGCTTGCTGTACAAGCATATGAACCAGAGTTCAACCTCCTAGTACACACATCAAATGCCAGGCATGGCCATGAGGCCAAGCCATCAACCCCAGTGCTATGGCTGGGGAGGGGGCAGAGACAGGAGGATCATTAGGACCCACTGCCTACCAACATCACTCTAGGTTGAGTGAGAGACCCTGTCCTATAGGAATAAGGTGGGTGGGGAGTGCTGGAACACGTCACTGACCTCCTCTATTCTTGCTAACGCACACACAGGCGTTCGTACCTGTGTACATACACATGCACATACATATATACACTCATACCCGGATTCCCCCCCCCACACACACACAATGTATCACATCAGAACCCTATAGCACTCTGACTGAGAGTTACCATTAACTCCCTGGGATAAATGTGCCCTTGCCTTTTTACTACACCTAGATCTCCTCATAAAGCATTGCCATTGTTTTTTGACACTTGTTTCAGGGGGGTCACAACAATAAAAAGGTCTTCAGAGCTGCATGAATGAAGTCCACGAGAAGCGGGATCCTAGGCAACCTTGACTTGGAGGCCACTCTTACCACAGTCTCAGTGGAGGTGGTCCTGAACCCACCCATCCAGAATCTTCCAGAACAAGGGTGGTTGCTCCCCAGCCCAGCACAGCTCAGTGGTTCCTAACCATGGCTACATGTTCTGGCCAAGGGAGAAGTTTCCTACCCACACAGACTGCGCCTTGCCCAGGATTATGGTGGGTCTGAGAACCCGGGGCTTTCCAAAGCTCCCAGGTAACTATGGATCAGCCACCACAGAAAAACCACAGCCCAAGATACCAGCTCATGACCTCCAGGATCATTTTCTCCTTTCACTGGAGACATCATCACCACAAGCAGCCGTTGTGGTTTCAAATCACAGCGGGAAGACAGACCCTTTCCACTTTTAAAAGGATGGTTACATCAGCGAGCCACCCCTCTCTCCTGAGCTCAGCTTTTATCCTAATGTGTCACCTGGGAGATGCTCCCGTCCTGACCTCAGTCACCCTTTCCCGGGGCTAGCACTGATTCGTGGGGTTGTGTTTTGCTTTGTTTTGGAGACAGAGTCTTAATGGTAACCCAAGCTGGCTTCAAACTCATGATTGCCCTCCTGTGCCCCAGGTTCCCAGGTGCTAGGGTCACAGGTGGGAACCTTCGCACCTGCTGTAGAACTTTCTAGAACACTGCATACACTATGAAACCTAGACACGTCACAGATGTAGAGACCTATGATGCTATCAGAGGACAGAGAAACTATCAGAATGAGTTCCCTCTGTGCTGGCCACACCTGGAACAGACCAGCACAGGCTCCTTCAAGGCCTTCACTATTCCTGTCCCTTGGCCAGACATAGGAAATGCAAAGTCCACATGGTCCGCTTGCGTCCCAGTAGCCTCCAAGAGGCATTTGCAAACGTCTCACCATAGCTCTGCAAACTCTATCCACTGTTTTCCTCGTGGTAGTTATCGCTGACACAAGATACACATTTACCAGTTTGCATGTTTATTTTATTCTCTGTTTTCTTGTACTAAGTCTAACTCCCAAAAGCAAAGGCTTTATTCACTATTGTCTCTCTAGTGCCTGGAGCATGTAAGGGGTGTTGCAGAATAATACACACACACACACCCACACACACACACCCCTCACTTAAACTATCACCCTCGAGTTCTGATCCCCATTGTACACATAAGGAAACTAAGGCACAGAAGGGTTTGCATCCAGCTTGCTGGAGTCCAGTGTGGGAGATGGCAAAGCCATGCTTTGACAAACCCAGGCAGCATACGCCACACTTCTTTGCATGTTTGGGAGGGGAGGTACCATGATGCCTGTCTCAGTCTGATCTCTTAACCATGCTTCTAGATGAAGAGGGACTGATGAGTAATTGATGGTTGGGGGTGTTCTGCTGACAGATGTGAAGGGCTGCCAATGATACCCCTACATAAGGACACCTGCAGTGTGCTATGGGGCATAGTAGAATACTTGAAGGACGCATCCTCACAGCCACCATTCTGTCCACCTCAGACATCCCCTCACACCTTCATCCCCTCAACAAGAATAGTGGTGAGACTTTGAGAGGATTCAAAGCAGAGTGAGAACTTGAAGTCCACCCAACTCCTGGCATGGCTCCCTAGACTTCTTGCTTTGCTTGTACAAACAAAGGCTGCAGTTCGGATAGAGGCAATGCTAGGACACTTGGTAGGGCAGCCAGAGTGCATACTGGGCCAGCGTATCCTTGCTGCCAGTCTGAGGAGGGTCTGTCTCCTGCAAGAAATCAGCCTCATCCCCATCTGCCCCTAGGCAGCTGCCACATCTGTTACTCTGACTAAGATTCAGAATTGGACCCTCCCTGCCTGTATAAGCTGGCAGTACGTCAATGCAAATGACAGCACAAGCCACCAGGGTATTGGGGCCTAGCTCCATACCACTTCTTCAAGGCCAATCCCTCCTGGAGACCACAAGGGAACTTTTCTTGCTCCCCTGGGTTGAAGAAGAGTTTTTTCTGCACCCCAGGTATACAAATATACATGACTCTATCCATAATATTTCTCAGTTATGGTGCTTAATATCAACTTTCCTATCAGGTGACAAGTTAGGATCCCTAACCGGAAGCCCATCTCCTTACCTGAGCCATCTGCACACAGCTTAAAAGTCATGCTCATTCAGTGAGTGGATGAGTTTACGGAGAACCAGTCTTCCATTTGATTTAGAGGTTATGTGTGTTCATGATGTCAGGGCTGCCTCTCCTCCCCATCTTGCTGAGCACTCCTCGGGGTGAGCTTTATTCTATTCATCTGCACTTGCTGAACTGTTACATATATCAGAGGATGCTGGGATGTCTTGGATAAATAAGCAAATAAAGAAGCAGATGCCTGAGCAGACTTCGGCCTCAGAGGTGGGAGAAAAGAAAAGAAAGGGGAAGCTGACGGGCCTAGGAAGCCAGAGAAGCTGAGCTGTTTAGGAAAGCCCAGCCTCCAGGATTAGCTGTTCTTGAATGTAAGCATCACTCAAGCCTATGGAGAGTGACAGGAAATGTCTGATAAGTCTTCAGGCGCTCCTTACTGTCTGTCAACTTCTCCTGAAAAGAGACACCAGGCACTACAGTTCCCTGACAGCCAGCAAGCAGAAGGCGGAGCTCAAGATCTGACTGTAAGGGAAAGTGTGATAGGGGTCCCAAGGCAGTGGGAAGAGGACATTTGGGATGCACCTGACTAAGATGCTCCTCTACATGTATGGAACTGTCAAATCATAGATAAAAGATATTCTATTTAAAAGTAATCTGGAGGACTGGAGATGGTTGAGAAGTTATGAGCACTGGCTACTCTCCCAGAGGACCTGGATACTGTTTCCAGAACCCAGATGGTAACTAACAGACATGTTACTTCTAGAGATCAACGCCCTCTTCTGGCCTCTGTGGGCACTACATACACATGGTGCCTAGACATGGCTGCAGGCAAGACACCTGTTCACACACACACACACACACAAAAATAGCTTTTTCAACTGCAGAAGAGGGTGTGTGGAGGGATGGAAGAGGAGCCATTGCCAAATTCCAGTGAGCAGGTATGAAGAATGGTTTCGTCCTGGCCTCTGGGGAGGGTGCGGGGAGGGGGTCACAGCTGCTCATTATGCCATCTTGACCTCATCTACATGAAGGCAAGAAGGAAGAAGAATGGAAAACACTGGACAAGACCTCTGCAGCAGAAAGGCGAGCTGAGCAGAGCCAGGAGCAGTGGCTCAGGGCTTCCGAGCCAAGTGCTAGATGACAAGCCTTTACTACCTGCAGCCCCACAGCCCTACAAGCCAGGCCCACCAGCCCAGGATCCCAAACTCACACACTCATCAAGAATGCAATGTCCCTGATCCATGGAATTGTATGGCTGCTACAAGGGAGTATTTGTAAGAAGGCATGCATGCGGCACCCTGATATATAAAGAAGGAGTAGCCAGATCAGGCCAGCACAGGCACCGGAGACTGAGGTCATTACAAAGCCACGAAACTGGTCTCCTTTTAAAAATTTTGTTGTTGGGGATACTAAGCAAATCCAGTACCACCGAGCTATATTTTTAAATTTAAGATTTAAATTTGAATTAACACCAATTTAAATTTTTTTTTAAAGGAGACAGGCTTTTATGGTTTTTTAAAATGTTGGTTCTGGGGGTGGAGCCCAAGTCTTCCTGCTTGCATAGCAAGTAGGTATTGGCTGGTTTTTCTCCCCATCAAAATTCCTTGAAGGGAGGCTATCATTAAGAACCAGTCATGACCTTTGCTACTGTTCTTTGGTCAATCCCTCAGATGTCACACATCACAGTAGAGGAAACCAGCACTGGGAATCTTTGCCAATTTGTCCAAACTACATTGGTCCCTCACTCCAAATGGAAAAAAGAATGATAACCATAGCACACGGCCCTGTGACACTATGGTCAGGCACGCCGTACTGGAAGGGGTCTATCTCTTTTCCAGGCTCAGCAGCCAGCCTGAGGACTGCTTACTAAGTCTGAAGGGAACATGTGGGCCCCGTTACCATGGGTTCACCAGCTCTGCTCCTGCAAACTGTGCTCAGGGAGCCAGGAAACGGATGTCCCCAGAGTGCCAAGAGGATGCGGCAAAACATTGCTAGGATCTAGCACTTGCTGTGTAATGGTGGGTGGGTTCTTTACAAAAGACCCCAGCTTCAGACACCTCTGAAGGGCAATCAAGTCAGAAGACTTCATTTAGAATAAAAGCAGACTTCGGGGTTTGTTCTTATCAAGGCCCATGCTACGCTTTAAAGGTGATGACTGAAATTATCCCCACACTCTTAAACATCTAACCAAAGTGAGTTCAGACATCGTGATGTCAGACAGGCTGGCAGACCACTAAGTAGGGGCTCTGGAGTTAAACCACGCCAAAGTAAATCCCTGTCTCTAGGGAGGGGGCACCATTCACGAGCATGTGCTCTGTGGCAGGAGACTCCAATCTCCTGAATTCTAAGTAGCAGTAGATACCACCATCCTGGTTGTGGATTGTGAACTCTGGTGCTTTCAGAGCCTTACAAATAAAAACTCATCATCCATAAAAACAAAAACAAAAACAACCCTTTGAAGCTGCAGCCAGCCCTGCATACGATACAGAGTCTGGTCCCAGTACAGGGTACAGAGAAGTGGATCCCGGTGTGGGTGCTGGCTCGCATCCTGTCATGGGCGTCTGCTTGGTGAGTTCTTGTGGACACAGACCCACCAGACTGGGTACCCCCAATCGTACAGGACCCTGCCAGATTCTTTAGGAGAGGAGGGCTTTGGGGAGTCAGAGGCAAGGCTGTTATTGACATCCACCCATCCTTTAATCATGCTAGTTCCATCTTTACCTCCCTATACCCCTGAGAGATTGTGGCAGGAACTCCAAGGCAGGAAGAGGCTCTGGATGAGGGGGACCCACATAGGAGACAAGTCACAGGGCATCCTGGGATTCAGTTATTCCCAATTCTTGATCTGAGCTTGAACTGCTGATAGATGTGCCAGGTAGCGATTGTGTCAGACAGAATCTCCCAAGCTGGGGCCCTCAGAACATCACCTAGGAGTCTGAAACACCTGTGTTCTGATTCTGACCATAGAGGGTCGGATTTAGTTGGCCTATGGGAGGACCTAGCATAGGCATTTTTGTCTAGCTTGCAGATGACTCTATGGTATAGTCAGGGCCAAGAATCTCAGCTAAGGACCTGTGTCCCCCTGCCCCCCCACCAAAAAAAAACTGTTTAATATTAAGTTTATAAAATTTTACAATGCAAACCTCTTTCATTCACAGTGGTATTATTCAAAACATAAAATAGAAACAACTAATCATGCATCCATAGGATGAATAAACAAAATGTAGTTTGTTGTCTACAGTGAAATACCATTTAGCCAGACAAAGGAAAAAATCTCTGGGGCTGGGCGGATATCTCAGACTAGAAAGTGGCTGTTTTACAAGCATGAGGACCTGAGTTTACTTTCCAGAACCCATGTTAAAAGCAGGTTGTTGTGGGAGGTACTTGGTTAATCTCAGTTCTGGAATGGCAGAGGTGAGTAGACCCCTGTGGCTCTCTTCAGCCATTCTCATTCACTTGGGAGTTACAGGGCAGTGAGAAACCCTGTCTCAAAAAAAAAGTGGCTCAGGACCAGGGTTGGGTTGACACTTGAAGAACAACTTCAGAGTTAACCTCTGGCCTCCACAGACACACATACATACACACCCTTTGCTCCCGACACACATATTTACACACAAGGAGGGATTTTTTTGACCCCTGTTACAGCATAGATGGTCTTTGAGGACACCAAAGGGTAAATATTACAAAACCATACTGATAAGAGCAGTCACATTAATAGGCCCAGAGGGTCTGAAGGCAGCTGTCTTGGGCTAGGGAGGGAAATGGGGATCGTGGTTAATGGGCACGGAATTTCAGGTTACAACGATGAAAAGGTAGCAGGCATGGATGGTGGAGAGTTACACCACAATATGAATGCAGCATCCTTCCTAAACTCTACCCTTATACATAGTCAAAATGATAAATTTTGTTATATGTGCTTCCCCAGTTAGAATGTCTACTTTTACTGTTTAAAGTTTTCTCGACTGCGAAATACCTCAGAACCTTGAACATATTTAGTGTTGTTCTGTCACCAAGAAAGGCTGAATCTATGGTTTTGTCTGAAACTATTTGCTTATGGAAAGTACCTCAAGGAGGGGCTAGAGACAGGGGGATGTCACCTTGTAGACCAAGAGGGCTCCTCAGAGAAGCAAGGGGGATACCAGAGTAAGCTCCATATGACCAGCTTCTAACATTGAGCCCCAGCAATGGGCTGGGGTCACAGAGCTCGGCAGTCAGCGGGCGTAAGTTGCCAGGACTCACACCAGGCAAACCCTTCGAACCACTGAGGGAGAGACAGCTCAAGGAGGCCAAGCAACTTGCTCAAGGCCACACAGATCGCTGACAGACCAGGAGCACAAACCCAGAGCGTAGATAGACTACAGTGCCACTATCCAAAGTGAGGCTGACCTCCAGACAGGTAGCCTTGGGGTACCTGGTAGGTGGGCAGTGGCACCGACATCCTGAATCTGCATTTCAGCAAGGTGGCCATGTCCGTTAATGGGGCATGCTGCCTTCCTCTGCATTCCTCCTCCACGACTCCCCCACCCCCGCCCATCTTCTCCCCTGACCCTGTAGTTGTTGAAGATGCACATCGAGCCAGGTGGAGACCACAGCAATATCTTTCCCAGCGTGAGGCCTGCGGATGATGAACCTGTAGAGTCCCACCCCCTTGCTTTGTCCTAATGATGTGGGTCAGCCAAAGCCTACAAGTAATTTAGTTTCTTGTCACAATGCACCAAACTGGAATGCTTGCCAGCTCAGGAACACATAGGCAAGGTTTAAATGATCAAAGAGATTTCAAAGCAATTCTTTGCAGAGTCTACCCACTCCTGGGCCCAAAGAAGAACTACCCAGAATTACAGAGTGAAAAGGTACAGAGTGGTGGCTAGCCTACCCTGCTGGTTCCCTCCCTGCAATAAAGCCCCATGCCCTTCCCTAGCTAACCAAAGCCTCCCAGCTGATGGGGTTCCCCTGTGTTTTCCTGGGGAGGCTACTGAGAAGCCAGCATTTTGTTCCAGAAGCATTTTTTTTTTTTTAGCAGAGAAAGCTGACCCTTGGTTCTGCTTCTCCTAGGCCTAAAGATTTCCTAGGGGCTGGCCCTGAAGCCAGGTGAATTGTTTTAAGGCAGGGCTAGGAGCCCATTCTCACAATCTTCCTCCACGGGGCCTCAGCCAGAGCCGATTAGCCTCTCTAATCTTGCTCATAAATCATTCCATCTTCTCCACTAATCATCTTTATCAATGCACCTGTGAACCTCTGGGGAAACGTCTATTCCTTTCTAGAACGAGGCTTCCCTTAGATGAAGGCGCTTTGAGGTGGTGATGCCCCTGAAGACATTTCAGTAAAGGAGTCAGGGAACCCTGTCCCCAGGAGTTCAACTCCAAATAGGTTCTGACACATGGCTACCAGGCCCCACAAATGAAGCTGGATTGCAGCCACCTTTCCCCCCAAAACACATGCTTATGATGGATCCTCTTACAGAAGGCATACCAGTTCCTCCCTAAAAGATTTGGCAGTGCAGTGGAGTGAGGTAGAAGATGCAGAGATGAGAACCCCGACAGACAAGGTCCTCACAGCAAGGGCTCCAGGTCTCCCATGGTTGTGTTTAGATTTCATAAATTTCCCTTGTGGGTTTAAGGGCTTCTAACATTGCTTCTAAAAAACCGTCTCTGCACAGTGGTCAAGGGGGACAACTTTGGAAGTAAAGCCTGCTGGCATAAGAAGTATAGTAAGTGGGTCTGGAGAGATGGCTCCACAGTTAAGAACACATACTACTCCTGTAGGGATCCAAATTCAGTTCCCAGCACACACCTGTAACTGTAGTTCCAGGAGACCTGATGCCTTAGGAATCCAAGGGTACGTGCTCATATGCACAAACCCACTCTTAAAAATAAATGTGTGGTTTTTTTTAAGTATAATAAGTTGGATATCCATACTTGGGGAACGCCATGTAGCAGGAGCATACTGTTGGGACAACCCTGCTCCCTGCTCTATGATGCTTCATGAGACTGGCACTTTGATCATCCTCGAATCCTCTACCCATCTGCCCAGTGTAGGAGGCGACAGTGATCTTTTCTGCTCTTTAAACATGATGGGAGGCAAGCAGAGTCCCAACCTCAGAGGCAGCATAGAGGGCTAGTCACCATTGGGCCTCAGGGGCTAATTGCAATACCATCAGCTGCCTCAGGCTCCTCTCACTACACATTTCCCTCTATAATGGGCAGTGCACTCAGACTGTGGGCCACAACACACCCTTCATTCTTTCAGCTGTTTCTGTCAAGTATTTGTCACAGTGAAGAGGAAAACAGGGAAGACATGCAGGGAGGCAAAGCTAAGCCAGCTGAAAATATCCCTTACCTCTGGGTCTCTTTGGTTTTCCTGTTCTGTAGCCACTAGACCCACCAGCAAGAATGTCCCACCACCCCATCTGTCCAGACAACAGCCATCTGCAGCAGGGGATAGCTAACCACTGTATGCTTCTGCAACCTCCTGGCCATACCAGACCCTTTCATGTGCCATTCTAGGTTTCGGGGAATGAAGTTATCCACTCAACCTGAGGATAAGGATGCCTTTCCTTAGATCCAGCATCCTCCGGTGTCCTGTCACGGATGCCCAGGGGATGTCTGTCAGAGGCACACTTTGTAGAATAAGGTAAAACTCAATGTGCATGGTGAAAAGACCTTCACTTTTTTCCTCTTTACTGTGACAAATACCTGATGGAAACAACTTAAAGAATGGAGGGTGTATTAGGATTCCCACGGAGAGGTCTGTGGGGGAAGGGGAGGGAGGGAAGGACTTCCTGTGCAGAGGGTCGTGGTGTTATGGACCACAGATGTCACCGGTGGTACAGCTGACAAGTCTACCTCCCACACACACCCAACAGATTCTGTACGTCTCGCTCCATTTAATGGTGCCCTACACAAGACGATTTTATCTTTGCGTACATCTCCTTACAATAGCGTCAAGTAGTTCCAACTTCACTTTCTTTTGTCGAATCCAAGGCGAAGGAAGCATATAAGCATATTAAGCACAATTTTAAGGGGCTATGATCAGGATGCTCAGATTCAACTCTGAGCTAGAGATCTTGGAGAAGTCATTTAGCCTCCTTGTATCTAACTTTTATCTTTGTAAAAATGGAGATGAGGATGCGACCCAACTGCCCTACATCAGGAGTGACAAGGATTGACAAAGGCATATGTGTCAAGTGCTTAGAACGGTGCCTGCCTTCAAAAATCTTCCTTCAAAATCACCTTCAAAATCTGCCTTCCTTACCTTCAGTTCCTCCCGTTATGTGATGCTCTCTATGACTCGGACGCTGAGGACTATACCATAAGTGAAGCACTGTGCACGTTCCAGGTTAGTTCCATAGGTTTCTACCCTCTTAACTAGAATGGATGTTCCCTGGAGGCAGGGTCCATACTTAGGGAGCTGGCCCAGCCTACATGAGTCCTGCAGCTATATTGCACCACACAGACGGCTTCTTACTCCAAAGAAATGACCCAGGGGGCCTCCCCCTCAGGGCAATTTACATATATGTAGAGACCTCAGTAAGCACATGTTACTGAATGGAATCAGCTGGTGTGGGATCTGCCAAGCTCTCACTGGACTGGAGCCCATAACTGAAAGTCAGACATTTGTGGTTTGGATGAGATTAACCAATGGTGAACACACTGGAGCTAGCATGCAACTAGATGGTCTAGCAAGTGGATCTAACTTTCTGATACTGGGAATGATGTTATCGCCTATAAAGTTCACACTCAAGAACCATACACACACACACACACACACACACACACACACACACACACCACCACCACCACCACCACCACCATCCCCACCACCATTGCCAGCCCCCTTCATAATGTTTGAAGTAAGTTTAGGATTGTATAGCTATTGTTGGCTACACAGGGCCTCATACAGCACCCCACAGGCTGCAAGTGGGGCTCAATGATCTTTACCTTTCTGCTCTAGCGATACACGAGATCAGTGGGATCTTTGCTTTTCATAAGTCGGCACATGTTCACCAAATCCTAGTTATAAAGGGGTAGATTCTGAAAGGTCCCGGATAGTTGGTTCTCTCTTTCGCAGGGAAGGGGATGGTCTTGAGAGAGATGCATTAATACCCTGAGCAAGTGAGCATGATCACATTCACACTGAGGCCCCAGAAGCCTGAGGGATTTCCTGGGCCAGCATTCTGCCCATTTCACAGCCAGGAAGTCAAGGCGCATCTACAAAACCAGTGTCATCAACAAAATCTAGGCAGTCAGGGCCAAAGTGTAACAAATGGTCTCTGAGCTCCGGTTTCACTTGTCAGGGATCACGTGACTCATAGAAGGCCCCAGATTTAGAACAGACCTAAATAACGACCATTGCACAGCACAGTCTGTATTGTCTCGTGGTCGTCCCTGCAAAATATAACCATGTCTGCTCTCCAAAGAAACTGTAGCAAGCACTGGGGTGTTTGTTCTTTGGGATAGGGGTGTGGAGCTCAAAATAAAACCTAAACTTGAACACATTTCTCATATGAACACATGTGGTGCTCACAGCCTTGTAAGGAAGGGACACACACACACACACACACACACACACACATGCATACACATGGTACCACTTTCTGTACACCAGTCATGGCTCCAGACTTGAGGTAATATCAATACATCCACACACAGAGCCAACCTTGCCCCTTTCCTCAGGGCAGGGATAAAGAGAGCTCAGGGTCTCAGAACTAGGAGCTTACAGACCAGAAGGTTTGTCTCTAGCGTTATATTCTTAACCCCCAACTTCCCCTTTATGAGTGTCCCTGCCCTACCTACCCCATTTTATCCACAGGCTAGACGAGACAGTTGAAAGGGAGGCCGTGTCTGTGGGCCACAGCTCCCTGGTGCACAGCATGAAGGGGCCTCTGCAGTCAGTTACCATACACTCTAAGCTGAGTTTATACCTTAGTCTCAGAGGCAAGGGCAAAGTGCATCTGGTCTCTGCCTTCACGGAGTTGAAAGGCTGAAGAACAAAGACTGGCAAATGCCTGCATCATTTCATTCACAGCCTGCCATGAGCTATCTATCATCCATGGGTCCAACATAGACTATGAACTGGGATCCATCTCTCTCCTAACTGACTTTAACATGGCTGCTGGGAACCAGCAGGCAACTTCATCCTGGCCCCATGGTACATACATACCCATCCCCTATCCCTTTGCTACAAAATACTAAAATCAATGTCATGTGCTTTGGCCTCATCTTTAACTAAGCGCGAACCGCTTGATAACTCCCTGAAGCCTAATTACTCACGACTGTGCCAGCACTCCTGGCCGCTGTTTTGTTTTCTCTCTCCCCTGGGTCAGCCATGGAGTGAGGCTGGGCTTGCTGGTAAGCATTCCTCCAGGTATGGACATGATGCTGTGACTTTCAAAAAGTATCAACAGCTCCCTCCGCTTAGCTGTCCTTCTGTGCTGCCCTGTCTCTCCAAGGGCAAGCTCCTTCCTTCAAGTCTCTACCCCTTTGCATCAAGAGGACCTTTGGTCTTAGAGCTTTGTACAGAGCCAAGCAGGCAGACAGACATCTGGAAATGAGTGTTCTGTTGTGGTTGCTTTGAGTACAGGGCTGGTAATGTGCTTTTATTGATGCATCCAAGGAAGCTATGGGATCGTAACCCGGCATGACACCATCCCACCTGCCAACGGAGGGCTCCCGTTTCTTCCTTCTCAGACACCTAGTGGACTCCCATTCCTTTCCCTAGGAGGATATTCCCAACTTTCCAAGAGAAACACTGAAAGAATCCAGCATGGATATTTGTGTGTGTGTGTGTGTGTGTTTAAAGTGAAATGCCGTGTTCCAGTACTTCCTTAAGAATGGGCCACATCAAACACAAAATTCCCATCTTAAGTCTGCGACTCCCGTGCGGAATCGCACAGCAAGGTTGCTCCTACCCGAGGCAGCACATGGCAGTGCTTCATCATTTCCATTTTTAACCCAGTCAGGAACACTTCTCAGAGTTGAACAGGAAGCAGAGTGGGCGCGCTCTGGATTGCGGGAGGCCTGAGAGTAGAGTCAGGAACGAAGGATTGGCGTGTCAGGGGGCAGCAGATGGCCCAGTGGGGAGAAAGGTTTGCTCGCAGATGGCCCCAGTAGTTTGGATAACGGAGAAAACTGCCTTTTGATTGCAAACAAATCAGTATTAGAAATATACCAAGAAGCAATCTGATGTCTGCTGCTGCCAGGGATCCACATGCCTCGTTCCTCAGAGGGGCATCTAGCCGGAATGGGCTCACTGCCATAATTTGTCTTTTCTACCCCCATTTACTATAACTATGGATCAGGATATAGGCTCAACACTCTCCTCCACTACTTTTTTTTAAAAAAAGATTTATTTATTTATTATATTTATAGGAGTACACTGTACACTGTTGCTGTTTTCAGACACACCAGAAGAGGGCATCAGATCCCATTACAGATGATTGTGAGCCACCATGTGGTTTCTGGGAATTGAACTCAGGACCTCTGGAAGAGCAGTCAGTTCTCTTGAAGGCTGAGCCATCTCTCCAGCCCCCAGCCCCAACCCTATTTCTTTTTAAAGTCAGGGTTCCATATAGCCTAGGCTAGCTTTGAATGGGCTATAGAGCCAAGCGTGACCTTGAACTGCTGCCCCTCCTGCCCCATGTACCACTGGGTAGGGAACCCAGAGCCTCAGGTATGTTAGGAAAGGAGTCTACCAACTTAGGCCCATTCCCAGTCCACATTCTATAAGCTGGCTCCAGGAGGGACTTCTAAGGCAGCCAAATAAATCATTGAGCAAGAATCAGTAATGGCAGACCCACATCTATCAGAACCCACGGAGGGAGCCCGAAGTGAATGCTGAAGTCTACTGTAGACTTTGATTAATAACAATATATACATATTAGTTCATGTGTGCAAGTGTAACACTCTAAAGCTAGGTGTGGATAGCTAGGTGTGAACTGCTGGAGAGCCAGGACCAGGTAAGTGGTTCTCCATATTTTGTTGCTGTTGTTTGTTCAAATTTTTTCTATAAACCTAAAATTTCTCTAGAAAAATAATTATTGAGTATATTGAGTATATTTCCGCTCCCCTTCCCTGCTTTTTTTTTCTTTTGTTGTTGTTGTTCTCTGGGTGGCTTTGGTCTTCTCATCTGCAGAGCAAGAGCATTAATAGCCCCTCTGTAAAGAGTTCTTAGAAAAAGAGAGATGATAGAGTGTACTCAGAATGTGGCCAACATATGGTATCCCAGGACAGCACTACCATGTGCTAGGTACCACTTAAAAATTCCACCTGTCAAGTGGCTTAAGTCTCATAGCGGCCTCGTAAGGTGGGCAGGAACTTCTGTTATCCTCATTTCAAAAGGGAAAACTTGAAACTTAAAGATTACACAACTTGTTCAAGGTCACATCACCAGTAAGAAGTGAGCTGGGACTCAACCCTAGGTCTGCTATCACCAGACAGAGCCATCTCCAAGACGCACAGACACAAGCCTTTTCTAGCGTCTGGAAATCTAGCCAGCACAACCTCTTTTTGTTCACAGGTAAGAGATGTAGTAAGTGCCCAAATGTCAGCAGGCAGTCTTAATGTCTAACTGCTGACATTAGAATCCAGGTTACTGCCTCCCAAAGACTTGGACCCATTTGACCCCATCCCACCCTCCAAGCAGCACAAGGTGGGTGTTTAGATGGCAAATGACTGTCTCCCCAGCCTCCTCTTGTGATCAGGCTGCTGGCTTTACCACAGCCCTGTTCCTGTAGCCTGTACCTGGCGCCTCTCCACACAATCCTGATGTACCTTTTGCAGTTCTGGTTTCTCCTCTTCTTTAGTTCCCATGCTTTTTGCACCTCTGATTCCTGCATGGGGGCATCTATGAGACCTGTGGTAGGGGTACTGTCCAATGGCTTCATCTCTGCCTGATTCAGCTGTGTACCAGCTCCCGTTGGCATGCCCCTCCCATCCTTACCCAGTCTGCCGCGTACTTTCTCTCACACTTGTCTCCCCCTCTACCCAGTACAGAAAAAAAAGCAAGGACAGAGTCACAAAAGCAAGTTGATCACAAAGCATCCTCCATCCAAAGCCTGCATCGGTTGCTCTGCTCCCCTGAAATGCTACAAGACCCTTCATCTTCAGCCTGCTCCTCCCAGCCTTCCTCCCAAGGACACACAGCCACCGGGCACTTCAGAATGCACACTCGAACACAGCAAGGTTTACAGGAGGCCTGAAATTCCCCAGCAGTAGCAACAAAGCCACTTCCTCTCTTCTTCACCTACTTTTTAAAGATGTTGGATGCCAGAAAAGTACAGGGGGACAGAGCCGAAAAAGAGGCACTCACTCAAACTCAAATGTGGGCGTGGGTGGGGATAAGGACAGAAGAAGAAGCCTTGCTCAGCACAGTGTAAAACAAACAAACAAACCAAAGTAGGAAGTAAACATTTTTTTTCTATGTAAGAATGTTCCAAGATAAACTGCCTTTAGAATTATAAATCCTCAAAGATAAGATACAGCAAACTAAAAAATGGTTGCTTTCACGAGACAAGAGTCAATGCTCGGTAAGGGGCATGATCAGCTCATACTCCTCAGGCTCTATCAACAAACGGCTGCCCAGTGCTTTTGATGCCCCAGCTCTGTCTCAGGACCAGAGACGGTGGGTGAAAACACAAGTGTGTGACTGTCCTATATCCCAGGGTAGAGGATGTCTTTCATGCCAAACGCCAGGTTAAATGCTGATGTGTGGCGATATGTGTAATCCTAGTAAGCTTGTGAACCAGATGTACTTATCACCCCTGTGTCCCATGCTGCCGATGGGAAAGCTGAAATGCACATGGTGGCTTCAGACAGCAAACCACGCTTTCGTTGTATGTGCTCCAGGCATTGAGCAGTATGACAGTGGGCAGGAGACTGGACACTTGTGAGCAATGGAACAAGACATTATGACGGCCACTGGTTTGGGGGGTCTACGTAGGATTGGGTGGACAGGGACAACCTTTAGGATGTTGCAGTGATGAGCAGAAACCCATGAGAGAGAAAGACAGAGAGGTCATGATGGCCAGAAGCCTTAAAAGTTGCCCATGCAGTGCTCCCCGTCACTGGTCCTGATTTCCAGGTCAGGCCTTGGCATCTGCATTCCCCAGGAAGTGTCCTGGCCTGCAGGCCAGACTTGAAATGTACCCTTAAACATTCTAGGTGCTACCACCAAGAAAGGCCTGGAAACTTGTTGGGTCCCTCTGTGGACTGAATGGGCTCCATCCATGGTCCCGATCCTCTATATGAGCCACAACCCTCTATATAAGAGTATTCAGAGGCCTTTGGGTGTATAAGATGGAGATTCGGGTTAAAGGAGACTATGATGGTGGGGTTCCTACAATGGATTGGTGCCCTTAATAAGAAGAGGAGGAGGGGGAAGAGGAAGAGGAGAAAGAAGAGGAGAAAGAGAAGAAGGAGGAAGAAGAGAAGGGAGAAGAAGAGGAAGAAGAGGAAGAGGAGGAGGGGAAGAGAAGGAAGCTTAATTATGTTTTCTTACCATCAGAGGAACATGCCACACAAAGGCAGCTCTCTCTAGGGCAGACAGTCCTCACCAGACACCAGAAAAATCAGTGACTTAATCTTTAACTTTCCAATGTCCAGATCTGTGAGAAAACATCTGTTTAGCCACCCAGCCTCAGATGTTTTGTTATAGCAGCCAGTGACAGACTCAAGGTCCCTGCCATTCATTACTGTTGCATAGGTTTTGGCCACACCAAACCTGTCTTCTGTATTGCTTGCTCTATATAGACCAGGGTATCTCAATGAGTCACAACCCCTTTGCGGGGAGGGGGTAGGGTGGGGGTCAAATGACCCTTGCACAGGGTCACCTAAGGCCATAGGAAGCACATATTTACATCATAAATTGCTAACAGTAAAATTACAGTTTTGAAGTAGCAACAAACACCATCTTATGGTAGAGGGTCACTACAACATGAGGAACTGTATAAAAGGGTCACAGGAAGATTGAGAACCACTGGTCTAGGTTGTGAAAAGAAATATCTAAGGCCTGGAGTCCAGATCATGCCTTCAAGTCTCTGAGGGAAAATTATGAATTTTCTATAGACATCATTGGCCAAAATTAAATAATTATATTTTTCCTATGTGTAAAACAAATAAACAAATACTTTGGAAAATTACTATGTTAAACCAAGTCTTAACTTTTATTAAACCTTCACAAGTGATTTTTCAGTGCTGGGATGATTAAAGGCAGAGCCGTGTTCATGATTGGCACATATCCCACACCTCTAGCCTAACACAGAAACACTGATCAGCCGCCTACTTGCCAGTGTCCAGCAACACTCTAGGGCAGGGCTCGCAGGCGTACACAAACTCACTGGAGACCTTGTTAGGATGCAGGTTCTGTTCTAGTAGGAGAGAGAAGGAGACTATATTCCTAGTAGGCTTGTGGTGATCGCCCACTATGAACCTTTGGGCCCCAGCCTTGGTTGGAGCAACTCTGACTTCCTCTTGCAAATATCTCTTATGCATGGATTCTGCTACACTCCTGAACTTCTAACCTGGAGCCTCAGTACACCTTTATCCATAGCAGCAGCCCAGGATGAAAGCTTTGGGTGAGCATCTACCTGTTCCTCAGTTGTCCACTTACACTGACCAATAGGTGTCAGCCACACTTATAGGGTCACACAGATTCTCACACTCCCAGCAACACTAACCCTCAGGTGCCCAGCCACACAGACTCCCAGGTGCACATTGGCCCCCAGGCGCACACTGACCCCAGGTGCACTCTTGACCCCCAGGTGCCCACTGACCCCAGGTGCACACTGACCCCAGGTGCACACTGACCCCCAGGTGCCCACTGACAACCAGGTGCCCACTGACCCCCAGGTGTATGCTGACCCCAGGTGCACACTGATCCCCAGGTGCACACTGACTACCAGGTACATGCTGACCCCAGGTGTGCACTGACCCCAGGTGCATGCTGACCCCAAGTGCACACTGATCCCCAGGTGCGCACTGACCCCAGGTGCACACTGACTACCAGGTACATGCTGATGCTCTGGATATTCAGCCCATGACTGAGGCCTAAGACAATCCAGTACCCAACACTCATCTGGTCCACATAGTTAACTTAGGGTCATCATGTGGCCAAGTCAACCCAAGCCCAAAGAACTTGTCTCAGGGTTCAGATACACTCTTTACAACAATCAGAGCCAGCAAAGACATAAGAGTAGTTTTTTGTGCTGCAGAGATGGCTCAGTGGTTAAGAGCTCTGGGTGTTCTTCCAAAGAACCTGGGTTCAATTCCCAGCACCCACATGGCAGTTCACAATCATCTGTAACTCCAATTGCAGGAGATCCAATCTTCACACAGACACACTTGTAGGCAAAACACCAATTCACATTAGAAAGAGTGGCCTTTGGGTGAGCATCTTCCCATGCTAGAACACAATTGAGTCTTAGAGACTGGGCGAAGCTGAGTCATAGATACCTTTTAACCTCTGAGCCCACTCTCCAGTTACCCAGCCAATCATTTTCCTTGTTTGCTAAACTTAGTTGGGAAGGTTTCTGTCATGGAAACAAAGACCAACCTCATGTATACCATGACTACACAAAGTTCTAGCAGGTCAGCTCCTGCTCCTGAATACATCAAAAAGGAAGTGCCTCCTACAGGACTCATTCAGAGTATTTAAATACTTGGTCCCCACATTGGTAGAACTATTTGGGAAGGATTAGGAGGTGTAGCCTTTTGAAGAAGTTATGTCACGGGGGCTAGACTTGAGATTTCAAGTGATTCATGCCATTACCCACCACCCTCTGTGTGTGTGTGTGGCAGGGAGGTCTGCCTCCTGCTTGTGGCTCAAGATGGGATCTCTCAGCTGTTCCTACTGCCATGCCTTTGCTCCACCGTCATGGACTCTCTGAGACTGTAGGCCCCATTAAACACTTTTTTTCTAAGTTGCCCTGGTCATGATCTTTGCCATAGCATTAAGAGAGTAGCTAAGATAGCACCAGAAATCAGTTGACTCAGAGATGAGACCTTCAGGAGCCACTGAACTGGCCTCTATGTCCCCATCTTTGCAAAACACCACAAAGACTATTGTGTATCAAGACGTGCTTTTTATTACACCATCCCGTTCACTGAGACCCTCCTATTGCTAGGCACGCCATGGATATAGTCAGCATAAAGTGTAATTTGAGTGTTAATTACTGCTAAAGACATGGATGGTTTCTCTCGTTTCCCTCTCCACAAGTAGACAAAGCTAGTCCTTCCTGTGGGAGAGAATATACTGCTTTAAAGTCCATGGCTTAACATGTGCTCATGATTGAGTAAACGCCCCTTGTCAGGAGGCAGAGAAGTACTTGAACAAAAAAGGCATGTTAGGAATGTTAACGACAGCATGGTACCACTGCCTATGGGGTCACCAAGATAATGGGATGATTCAAGAATAGATGTCCAGGCTCAGTAGGAATTGCAAATGCTGTTTTGAAAGTCCTCACTATTCTTCCATACTCCAAAGTCGTTATAGGAGGCTTCTGGAGGAAAAGAAGCTCATGGTGTTAAAAAGAGAAAGATAACTTAGAGCAGTGCTTCTCAACCCTCCAAACGCTGTGACCCTTTAGTATAGTTCCTCATGTTGTAGTAACTCCCAACCATAGTTATTTTCATTGCTACTTTGTAACTGTAATTTTTGATACTGTTATGAGACTGTCAGGTAAATAACTGAGTTTTCTGCTGGTCTTAGGTGACCCTTGTGAAACGGTCTTTCAATCTCCAAAGGGGTCGTGACCCACAGGTTGAGAAACACTGTCTCAGCGAGCAGAGCACATGGAGCCCAACACACAGTCTCGGCACACGGACCTGGGTCCTGAAGCCAGCTGAGCATCTTGTGTCTCCACCACAGACCTTTCCTCCCTTAAAAAGGCACTGCCTTATGGAGGCTGACGTCAGAAGCCTGGAGCTCTGCACCCAAGCCTACTCCTCTGCCCGGTGGTTCCATCTCCTACACACAGCCCTTGGCAGAGCCTTGGCAGATTCCTCAGCAACCCAGAGTGGGCAAGCACCATTCTGCCCATGTCGCATGCCAGAAACCCCGGAAAACTGCATGATTTACCCAGCAACTTGGTAGAAAAGCCATCTATAAGAAAGTCTTCGACCTTAGGGCTTCTGAACTCTTCACCCTACTGTATTCTCTTCACTAAGACCTGTCCTGTGAGAGGCCTGAGCAGAAGTGTATGTCTCTGCCACCAGGTACACTCCCTCCTCCTGAGAGCTGTTGGTTCAAATGAAGCCTGTCTACAGCAGAATAGAACAGATGATATCCCTGGGACCCTACCACCCCAGATACTCCAGCGAGGAACATTAAAAGAGCTTTCCCAGGACAAGCACAACCCAACTACCTGAGGACTTCCATTAGAGAGGAAGGGCCCAGCAAACGAACCCAGAGTCCTCCCTTCAGTGGTCCGGAGTGCTCCCATCCTGGTAGAACATCTCACAAAGAAACCCACCACAAGCTATGGATTCATTGTCCCAAGGGGACCATCAAATGCACATGGCGAGCAAAGGGAGACATGACAGCCACCAGGGCAAAGGCAAGAGAGCAGGGGAAATATAATGCCTCTAGAACAAAAGATAACATTTTTAGACTCTTGAATGTGACCTTCGTAGTTGCCGGATAAAGAAAGCTCTTGTGTTGCTTAGCAGCGTGGCTGACGAATGTCTATAGGTTTCATTTCAACACTATGCAGCTCCCCTTTTCTCACTCAAGCGCCTAAGACCGTCTTTCCCAGCATTGGCTGGATCTGTCCACATAAGCATCAAGCCCAGGCTGGGGTTGAACCCCTGCAGGGAAGGGGATAGCTCGCCTTACCGGGATCTGTGCAGTTCTTAGCCAGAGGAGTCCCATTGATTGGTGCCATCAACTTTCTATTTCGCCACGAGTCTTGCAGAACGTGTTTGCCAGCAGAAGCGGGTTTGTGGCCTGGATTGGAAAAGAGAACAAGTCACAGACACCATCAGCTCCATGTAATTCTTGAGTTCTCAAAACCAACCTTACCTCTGTCCATCTAGCTAGGTCGGGCACAGGCATTGGATACTTATTTATTATTTTTCTTTAAATGTATCTCTCGGGGGGGGGGGGGGGGGGGGGCAGGTGCACTTGAGGGCAGGTGTCCACAGAGGCCAAAGGAGTCAGATCTGCCTGGAGTTACAGGTGGTAGTGAGGGCCCTGAAGAGGGTGCTAGGAATTGGCCTTAGGTCTTCTGGAAGAGCAGTACATGCTCTTAACCTCGGGCCGTCTGTGTAGCCTCAGGTTTGGCTACTTAGAATCACCTGTATCGAGTGCTGCAGTCATTGGCAGCATGCGATCGATCACCTGCTTATAAACACTATCCTGCTTCCTGAACCTAATCCCTTGTTTCTAGTCTCACATGGATCACTTTGTGATCCGACCTTGGACAAAGACTGAGCTGGTTCCAGCTCCCTCTACCTCTCCACCTCCACACAACAAAGATTACATTAGGAGCATTAAATACTTTCTCAGTGAACTTGCTCAGGTCGTCCCCACAATTGGATGCTTAAATTTGTGTGCTCAGTCAGCTGACATGGCTGAGCACACATGGTACATGGCTAGGTGGATAAACACATCACCCCAGGGGTCTGCTCGAAATGAAACTCTGACTCAGTAGGTCCAAGGCAGAGTCTATAGTACCAAGCTCCCAGGTCATCATGCTGTGGTCCACGGGGTCATACAGAGCCATAGCCGGGAAGGCATGGATGCCCCTGAGCAGAGATAGTAGCACGGGAAGCTAACTCCCGATCTAGCAAATAAAGATAGTTCCAGCTTTCAGACTACACCTTAACTCTTTACCTCTCCAGAGGTCTGATGTTTCAGCCTGGTAGCAATACATTCTCCAAAATGCCTACGCCTCACAGCCCCTCTAGACATTTTGTTATTTCTTGTGTTTAATTGTCCACTTGCAAAGCATTGGGGATAGAGGTGTTAAAAATAAACTTTCTGGATTTCTTTAGAAACGAGCCACTCTCTAGCCTTCTACCCCCAAATCACAGTCTGGGTATTGAAAGAGAGTGGTGTCTCTTTTTCTTTTTAAAAATTTAACACTTGCTTTTAAAGGCACTGAACAGATCCCTTAATGATCCCAAGATACTATGTTAATGGCCTTACTAACCACTCAAAAAAGGTGCCCTCCATCCTTTGCCTCTGGCTAAGTTGACAACATTTATTTCATGGGGGGAGCACCCCAAATGTTCACAGCACCCAGTTCTGAAATATCTAGGCAGGAAACGTTTTTTAAAGGCTAAACAGAAGCCCAAATAACCCCGAAATAAATATTTCATAAGTTTCTTCTCTTTTCCCACTCCGTCTGAAATTTGCATGTCTTAACAGACTCCCAGGTCGCCTTCTGCTTGGAGGAGTGTGGATCAGGGCTACGCATGCCAGCCCTCCCTTTCCGTGGGGATTAAGCAGAGTTGAGTGAAGGGATGCTGGAACATGGCAGCAATCTCCCGCAGGGACAGACTGCCTCCCTCCGTTTAGGGTTGGGGAGGACCAGGCTTTTGGATCAGAACAGGTGCAAGGAGGAGAGCAGAACCAAGTCTGAGAATCTGGGTCTCTGAGGGATGGAGCAAACCTTTGCAGCTATGCAGAACAGGGAAGCGATCGGACCGCTCAGTTTCACACATCCAAAAGCGGGAGAATCTACCCCTGGGCTGCCAGCAGCTGTCCATTGCCCCCACACTCCAGGGACAGAGGTGGTGCAGGCTTTGGTCCCAGTAGCACACCTACAACCGCGTCCGGAACCCCCAGGGAGCTTAAGCAATTCGGCAGAACGTCGCCACGGTCCAGCGTGTGGCACAGCGCTCCTGGGTGAGCACTACCCGCCGGACAAGGAGGGAAAACCCTGGGGACCAATCTGACAGAGAAGAAGCTGGAGCTGTCCTAGCTCAAGCCCCCACCCCCCCAAACTCCTCGAGTGAGAACAGCCTTCCCCACACCTACCCAAGCTTCCAAAGAGGCCGGAGGCACAGCACACCAGGGCCAGCACAGCGCACACGAAACCAACTTGCTGCGGCAGCATCTCTCGCCTCCGGCGAACTTTGCACTGCCTGATGAGTCCACGGAGCGCCATCTCCGTACGTCCGGCGTCCCTGGAAGAAGATCCCGAGCTTCAAGGGTTGGAGCGCTGTCTGTAGCCCAGCGGCGTTGGTGCTGCAGCGGGGCGATGCGCAGCTCAGAGGCAAGGGGCTCCGGGAGATAGCTTCATGGTCCGCGAGCAAGGCAGTCACGGGGAGACCGGATGGGAATACCAGAGGAGGAGGAGCACTGCACGGCCGGAGCTCAGAGTTCCGCGCGGGGCGTGCGCGCTGCTCGCACCATGACTCCGTGGCGAGGAGACGACGCCTGCACGGTGGCGCTGGCGGCCCTGCTGGTCGGCTTGGCGCAGTCCGGGCGCTTGGAGCCGCTACCTGCCCACTGCTCCTCCGCGCGCTCGGAGTCCGCCGGGAGCAATCAGTGCTTGGCGAGCGCCCCCGCGCCCCGCGCCGCCGCGCCCACTCGCAGCATCCTCCTCCTCGTCCAAGTTTAGCCCCGGCCGCCCCGGCTGCCCGCCCGCGAGGCTCCTCTGCTTCTCGGAAAGCAGGACCCGGGCAGCCAAGTGCTTGCAGGAGGACCGCGCGCGGCACTCGCGGGACTCGAGACCCTCTCGGCCAGTGGCCACAGTTTGGGCCCTCCCGCGGGCGAACTGTCCCCGGGAACTTTCTCTCTGGCTCCTCGGCGGCCAGAGCCTGCGTCTGCGAGGCCGTGGCGCCTCCTGCAAGCTGCTCTCGTCTCCCTACTCCTCCCCTCCCGCCTGCCCGCCTCTCATCCCCCCCCCTCCCCTGCACGTGTACACCTCCCCTGGGGCGCTCTCCCAGTGCGCTTCTCCCTTCCCCCAAGGGAGGACCAACTACTGACCAATATAATCCCCTTTCCTTGCCTCCCCACCCTCCTCTTTCTCTCCCCCTAACCCGATGGAGCCGAAATGTGTCCTTAGCTTCTGTGGTTGCTGTAAGGTGGAACAGGTTGTGGCATCACCAGGGACTCTCAGAACGAGGATTTCTGTCGGGCTCTGCTCTCACACGGGTCCCGGCACCCCGCGAGGCCTCGGCCCCCCCCAACCCCCAGCGACCCAAGGCGGTCACCACTACCACCCCGAGGTCACCAATGCACAAGCAGCTTAATTACTCGCTCAGTGCCAAGAAACAGGCTTGCACCAAGCCAACCGACGCCCGCCGGGACCAGCTCCTGCCAGGCTCTCTGGGCAACGTAGGAACCTGTGTGGCGGGGGTGCAACACCGACCTACAAAACGCTGCTAACCTGACAGAGGGAGAAACCCCGCAGTTCTGCGGCTCCACTGCCAACAGTTGGGAGCTTTTGATGTTTTGCAATCTTACAGCTTCGCAGGGCTTTCTGGTTTGGGTTTGTTTTTCCATCTCCCTTCCTTTGGGCTCTCTAGTGTAAACCGCTTTTAAAATGTGGGCGCAGTGAAATTGCCGAAGGGCAATGGAGGTGTCATCCAGGTGCGAATAAGTGGAGGGGACCTTTATCAGGAAGGATCTCTAACTCAGACTTCCCTGTCGGCTTTCTATCCTGTGCTGATTTAGGGGTTAACTCCTTAAAACCATTTTTGGGTCAAAGCCAACTCTGTTTAATTAAATAAATACATACCCACTATTTGTGGGCTTTGTGCCAAGTGCCATCCAGCCAAGAAACAAAACAACAACAACAACAACAACGTGTATTAGACCCAGTGTCTGCTTTCAAGGAACCCTAAATTAAAGGGGGGCCTGTCCCTCAGTTGCATGCTGCTAAGTGGGATTTTGAAAGTGTTTTGCAGAGACCGCCAAGCATGCCCTAGCTGCTCCTTAGGCTGAAGCATGGTCCACAGCAGCCAAGTCATTGCCTGGGAGCTTAGGAGACAGGGAGGCCACACAACTCTACCCTTAGACCTACTGAGCTAAAATGTGCGTTTTTAACCAGATTCCCTAGAGACCTCGAGCACAGTCAAGTTCGAGGACTTCCCTTCTGGGGACTGTCCCCAATGCCTCCTCCAGCTGGCCACTACCTGCAAGGCACCTTTGTCCTTCTCAGGCAAGAGCACTTTATATTTGTTAGCCAAGCAGAGGGTCACAGGTTAAGAGGCACCTGGAAGGCTGGGGTGGGTGTGGGGTGGGGTATCACTGTTTGCAGCATCTTCGTTTCTATACTGTTCAGTATGGTCAGGAGAATAGATGAGTTTATTAAGTACAGAAGAAAACCAAAGTAAAAGAGCAAAGAGCGGCAGGCAGGCCGGCCAGCAGATAAATAGCAAAACATGGTCAAATCTGAGATTTATAAACTGGAGACAGTTCCAACGTTGGGCAAGTTGAGGCAGTCAACTGCAGTTTTCAGTTGAGCTTTCTCTTCATGGATGAGCTTCGTGATCTTGGTGCCCGCTGCAGGCATTTTTATATTATGGGATAGGCGATAGTAACATCTGTTGGAAAGGGGCTACCTTTGAGCTGCCCTCAAGGACATAGTGGTTTTACTTTTGGTCATTTTACTGTTGTTCTTCTCCCAACCCCCACCCATCATAGAGTTGGAGGGTAGTGTCCCTTCTCCCAGATAAGGGATCCTGTGATGGAAACATGGTTGGTTCTAAGTAGGGGATCACAGCTGCACCTCCAGCTTCTTGGAGTACTCAAACAGCCCAGGATAACTTACCAACATAACAGACATCACAAAGAAGAGACTGAGGGCATGGGCGTAAACCCAACCACATGGAAAGCCCAAGAGGGTATGAACCAGAAAGCCCTAGGAGGGCCTTGTGTAGAAACCATCCAGGATTCCATCTGGTCTGTGATGGTGTCTCTCCAACTCATTGTCCTCCAGTTTGGTACTGGCTACCAAACATGCACACTGGCGATGGAAAAATTATATACATACATACATACATACATACATACATACATACATACATACAATTCCCTTTGTTGACTAGATTAGACAAGGATGAGTTTATCAACAACGGAGGGAAGGAAAAAAAACTATTAAATATGCTACTTGGAAAGCTGCTTAGCAAGTGCCCTTGACACCCAATTTAAGACAGAGGGAAAAGCGTTGGCAGATAATACACCTATGCCTGGTATGGAAACAAGTAAATAAAGAATTAAGCCTAGCAGCTTGTTTCTAAGATTTAATGCCAAAAATGTGCACCTGTGAGCTCACAAGGACTAATGAAAACAGAAAGTTCTGAGTCCAGACCAGGTCAAAGAAGTCGTGAGTTTCCACCTGGAAACAGACAACCCATAATAGAACACTTCTTTCTCTTTGACATTTTTCAACTGCTTTCAGTTAATAGTTAGAATCCTTGGAATGATCTCACATGCACAAATGGATTCCTTTTATTTGACAGTTTAAAAAGCAATTCCTTTGAAATTGTACTCTTTTTTTTTTTTTTGGCTTCATTTAAATAGTGCCCATTACCAAATAGCCTCTGCAACGGCACACTAATGACTCAGCCTGCAGAAGACAGAATTGGATATTATGTACCTTTCAAATTGGAAGCATTCAGGAGCACTTCCTAAATCAGCTAGGCCACAGGCACAGATGGAAAGTGATTCCCTGGGTTTATCTTGAGCCCTAGAGTCAGTGCCACTGGACTCAGAGTCTCTTTCTGCAAGAGACTTTCTTTGACATGGTAGAAGATGTGCACACAGTCAGACAGTTTTTAGCTATTTGGATAGGGTGGCTCCGTTGGTGGGCGTTGGGTACAGTGCTGATTTTCCTTTAAAATCGTTTTCTAACACACAATAAATTTTCCTATTTCTTTAGCATTTTACTCAGGGTTTTAAAGTTTGCCAGAATGACCTTCTCTGTGACTTCTCTAAATTTATTTGGGGTGCGGGGGGAGACTTATGCATGTATATGCATCTGTGTGCACTGGGGTACATATGTAGGCCAGAAATTCAGATTGGGTGCCTTCTGTTACTGTCCACCTTTTCCCCCAATTTTAGACAGAGTTGAGATCTCACTAGAGCTTACCCCTTTGAGGTAGTCTGATTGGCCAATGAGTGTCCAAGGTCCAGTTGTCTACTCTCCCCTTCCACCTTCGGTACTGGGACTGGATGCCAACATACCTGACTTATATGTGGGTCATGTCCACTGGGGATTTGAACTCAGGCCTTCACACTTGTATAGCAAGCACTTTACCCACTGAGCCATCCTCCCACCTTTCTTTGTGACTAATAAATCCTCCTGCCTTGGCCATCCAAGAGAGTTCTCAAACTCTCTTGTGCCTCAGAATCCCCTGGAAGGTTTGTTAAAACCTACGCTGCTGAGCCCTACCCGAGTTTCTGCTTCGGCCATCCTGGGTAAGGCCTGAGGATTTGTCTATCTAGCACCTTCCTAAGGAAAGCAAATGCTACCTGTCCTGAGGGGCCGGATCACACTGTGGGAGCAAGCTCTGTCAAGGGTGGTATGTCAAGGGGTGGGGCCACATGGGTGTCTGGGATCAGCCACAGCAGCGAGCACTGTTCCTTGTCATGCCAACAGGACAAGGGACCTTCAGACTCCTGTGCTGGCTACAAATACTATAACCTGGAAGTGACCTGTTGACCAAGGCTCACCATTTTCTGGCCAGAGTGAGTTGCCTGACTGCACCAAGCCCCGGGGACTTCCAGAAGTGCTGTTAGAGTGGCTGTACTCTAGCTCCATAGTAGACCATCTAAGGTCGCCTGTATTGGGGTAGAGCTTCCCCTCCTTCCTGCCTTCTGAGACTCTTCCTGCCCCCCCCCCTCCTCCTGCTGAAGTCCCACTCTGCTGCAAAGGGCCCTAGGATACATCTCTACTGTAGCGTGTCTGTCACAGTTCAGTCTCCTCCCAGTGAGTGAGGACTTGCTATCTTATCAGCAGTTTACCGTGCCCAGACCACGAGATGCTTACTTCAGCTCATACAGAACAGGGCAACACATTTTTTGACTACGCACAGAGGAGATAAAGAATGTTTCCCCGGCAGTCACTCTCCCCATCACTTCAGCACCAGCCCAGATTCCTACCCATCTTCACGGTCAAGGTCATCAGGGACTTGTGGCTACATCTCAGCAGACTTGGGCACTACTGCACACCTGCTTCTCACAACAGTCACATCTGTAACTTACCTGACAAAGCTGTTTCCCTTAACTAGAGATATGAGGTTGCTAAGTACTTTGTAAACTTGCCCTGAAGATTCTTGTGATTTAAACGCAGAACCAATCAATGCCTGTGTTCACTCTTCGTTCAGAAGGCACTGACAAGGCACCTGATAACCGAACACTTATATATCTTTCCTCACCGTAACCTACTTGTAATATATCGTCAAAAGGACTGGCAGACCATAGCAGTGAGATTCAGTACCTGAGTGCCAAAGAGAACGTGCCATAAGGTGGTTGGGGCTGGAGAGACGGCTCAGTGGTTAAGAGCACTGACTGCTCTTCTAGAGGACCCAGGCTCAGTTCCCAGTACTCACATTGGACAGCTTGAAACCTCTTGTGACTTCGGTTCCAGGGGATGTTGTCTTCTGGCCATGCATGCATGTTCTCTGTGTGTGTGTGTGTGTGTGTGTGTGTGTGTGTGTGTGCGCGCGCGCGCGTGTCTGACTCTGTCTCTATGTCTCACAGAGAAACAGAGAGAGAGAGAGAGAGACAGAGAGAGAGAGGGTGAGAGAGAGAGGAGAGAGAGAGGAAAGAGAGACAGAAGAGAGAGAGAGGAGAGAAGAGAGGAGAGACAAGAGAGAGAAGAGAGAGACAGAGACAGAGAAAGAGAAGGAGAGAGAGACAGAGACAGAGACAGAAGGAGAGAGAGAGAATCATTATGTGTAAAAAAAAAAAAAAAAAGACAGCAAGGACCAGTGCCTGAACCTTTCCTCCAGGCCTTCACATTCATGCACATAAACTCACATACACACATCACTCCCAATATGAAAATGACAATACAATAGTCATCAAGAGCAGCTCAGGTTTGGAAGTCCAGGTTCCTCATTGTCACACAGGGCCCTAAATTCCTTCTTCCTTGCGTTCTGCCATCTGCTTGGGCGTTTCATCCACATGATGGCAGCTGTCCCACCACCACACCCGGGTTGTATTCATAGGGATGTGGAAGAGAACAGGACAGAGGAACATCCAGTGTCATAAGTCCCAGATTCAAAAGTACTCCATGTCACTTCTTACATCCCACCAGGGGAAACTTGGTCCCATGACCATACTTACCAAAGGGAGATCAGAAAATATCTAGCTGAGCAGCTTGGCCAGGGAGACTTTCGTTGCTTTAAGCAGAGCACTATCCACCTCCACTAAGATATCGAATTATGGTCAAGTGAAGTGCCCAGACCTGAGCTTCCAACCTTGGTGAACCTTCCACAGGTCCTCTGCTCACCAGACTCCCATCACCCGAGGCAGGGAGACGATCTCAGGTCCAGTGGCAAACGCTATTTGGCAAGGGTCTTGGCTCCAGTGTAGACCCCTGATGATGCTGTCAGACTTGTCTCTTCTTGCTCAGTACAAGCTGTGACATGGCACAAAAGCTAGCCTTTCCTTTATGATCAGTGAGTGCCCTGTTTGGCCAAAAGCAAGGGAGGTTTGGGGGTTTGATCTTCAGCCAGTACACTCCGTTACATTTTCATATTTCTTCATTTCTTTGTTACAGCTCAGGAATCAAAAGCTCTGCCTTTCTGTTTGTCTAGAGGAGCCTTAATACGTGGGTGAGAATGAGGATGGTATAAAGACGAGAGAAGGCACCAGGAAAGAGGGGCAGAGAGGATGTTGGAGGCACTATACCAAAGGCAGAGACTGCACACAGGAATTGCTAAACAAAGCTAGAATACAGGAGAGATGCTCTCCACCTTAGATCAGGTGTATGTTGGCCAGCCACTTCCCTTGTGAGCCAGTAGCATGAGAGGAGTCTCTCCCTGGTCCCATGATTTTCAGGGACATGTGTCTGTTCTGAGTTTTAAGGAGGAAACATTTCACTTTCCCCATTTGGGGGCCTCAGTGGTGGGCATCCCCGCTCACTCCCACTCTGAGGATAGCTAAGCTAAGAAGGCAGGTTGTGACAAAACTCCGCACACTGAAATGCTGTATTTTGGACGTGGGCTACTGCCTGGGTAACCACAGCAGGTCCCTGTGGCATCTGGGCAGAGATGCTATTCCATTGTCCAGGAAGTGGGGGCAGTCAGCCCAGGCGGCCAGCTTGGGCAACCATCTGCAGAGAGCTCGCCAGGTACCAGGCTAGCACTTGCCAGACACATAAGCCTGTGTCCCCTTCTAGAGAACTGGGAGTACTTTGGTTGTTACCCAGTTTACATCAGAAACTAGGAGCTGAGCAATTAAACAATTGCAACCAGGTTTGGTCCCTTGGGGAAGGTGTTTCAATTCTATTAGACTTGGTACTTAGCCCAGAGCACTGTTATGGGAACTCCAGCCACCCTCAAATCTCACTGACTTAAACTTTAGGAGTTTATTTCAAACTGGGAGTACAGCAGGCGGCTAGTCTCCACCTGGCTGTGGGATCACCCTTGTTCCTTTCATCCTGTGACTTGCCATCCTTAAACAACATGGCTTCCAGAGAAACATGCTCATCTGTAGAGGCGACAGTGGAGGAACGAATGTAAAGACTCTCATGGGAAGGTTGTGATGGGACAGATCTAGACATGGTGACTCTTCTGCTCTCAGGGGTTGTGCTTCAACCACTTGGCTATGGCTGCCTGGGAAATGAAGCCTAAGACGAGAAGAAGGTTTTCTGCTATGCACAACCATCTTGCTGGGGCCTCCACAAGCTCCATTAGAACCACAGATCACACTTGTCTGTCCTCGCTCTGGGACAGACTGTCACCACAGCCCTTGATTGGTATCCATCTACTCATTGACTCTTCCCGACTCTGTGGGCTGAGTCCCATCCGGAGTATCCTTTGCAAATGTTGGAGGTCAAGTCTCTGAATACTTAAGCAACTTGCCCAAACTTACGCAGCTCTAAGTGACAAAGCTTGAGTCTAAGATTCCTGTTCCTAATCATCTTGCCAACAATGAGCCTCCTCATCCAAACCTTCTTCTTATATATGGGGAAACTGAGGCCAAGAAGTACAGAGCAAGGAGATACGCTGGACAGTCGTGTTCGAACGCATGCATCAGTTGCCATCACACACCTGCTCCAGTGAACAAGTAGCCATGGATGCTACTGCAGGTGTAGAAAGGAATTAAAGATATCACACACCTCTTGGATGCTAGGTCCCAACTTTGGTGCACTCTGCCATCCTTGCAGGGAGGCCAAAAAATGAATTGAAGGCTAGGATCAACACAGATGCAGCCCATTTAAAAATAAATTAGCAAACAACAACTCTTTGGGGGAATTTTTTAAAGGCCCAGAGGAGATTTAGCGGTAGCTTGCATAACAGAGTACCCCCAAAGCAATGCTAATACTTTAATGGCTGTTATGCAATGGGATGGGTCTGAATGATTCAGTGTTTTAATTTAATTTAAAGGATTTCTGATGGATGCTCTTGGTTAGCTTTGGGGACTGCTCTTTGCTCCCTCCTTCCTTTTAAACCAGGTTTAAAAGACAAAATCTGGAATGAATTCTTACTCGCTACCCGATGGAACGGTTCCAGGTGGGAAAATGCAAATACTTTGAAGATCTCAACGTGGGGACCACCGGAAAGAGCTCCTTGGTTCTGAGAGCAGAATAGCTTTCTGTCCTTCACATCACCAGCGGCTAAAACCATCCTCCTGTAGGTCACCCGTGTGAGTAGTCATGAGGCCATTCAAGTCCAGAGAATGCTAATCCCTCAGGCTGCTGGTAAATATAGTATATAAACTTATTATAACCGTTTTGTTTCAAAGGCCAGCACTCAAAAGGCAGCAGATGGCAGAAAAGTGGACGTCAGAACTCTGCCTTAGAAATCCCTTCTGACGCTTCTCAACTGGGTATGCCTTTGTTCCTAGGCACCTTCTCTCAGTCACCTTGGGCGGTGTGTGTGTGTGTGTGTGTGTGTGTGTGTGTGTGTGTGTGTGTGGGCTCTAATGGAAGGAGGCAGAAGCCCTTGCCTCCGTTCCTCAGTCTCTCAATCTGGCTCCTGAGTTTGCACGGAGGCAGCCCCTGGTGAGCAGCCTGTGTCACTAAGCAAGAGAGAATCATGTGCCCTTGAATGATGATTTAATAAATGGCACCCTGGTGACCTGTAAGAGCCAGACTTTTGGATATGGCAGTAATTTTGTCTCTACCATGGAGCATCGATATTCAGGAGATGAGTTTCATAATGGAGAGCCACATGGTGACTTTTAGAACATTCACACCAGGCCTGGGAGAGAAGTTAAGGATGCCATGGCCCTCCACCTTGCCACCCACCCTGCCACCCTTGTTTTCCATTGCTTCTTCCTTTTCTGTCACTTACACCCTCTAATTCCCATCAAGATGTCTTCATCTCCAAATTCTACAGAAGCAAATTTCATTTTCACAATTGTGGGCACACTCCATGCTGTCCCCTTGGGGATGTGGATGGCATGCTAATGGTGCCGAGAAGAATCATAAGACAAGCATCTTATACTTTGCTGCATTTGGCATTTCCAAAACCTATCTCACCTGGGGACCTTTTTGTGCCTTCTACCATCCAGTAGCCCTATAGACCTGGTATTTAAAGACTATGAATACAAACTAGTCCCTGAAGCCTACAGACAGGGAAACTGAGGCTCAGGGAAGGAGCATGACTTTCTCAGGGTCACAGTGAGGCAGTTGTAAAGTTGGACGACTGAGCTTGATCTCCTGTCTCAGAGCCCTCTTTTCTCCACCCCCTCTAAGAGTTTTGGTTTGGCTTTGGTTTGGTTTGTATTTGATTTTCTGAGAGGAAGGCCTCAGAGCAGAAGGGACAGCCCTGTGTCTGAGAGGCTAAGGGAGGGTCGTCTCCTACTATCTGGGCTTAATGTTCCCTGCTGTCTTGGATCATCACAACTTCAAGCCCTGACAGGCTTGCAAATCTCATCTTGTGTGAAACATTCTGAGAGCCTGAGAAGTCTGATGGAGACTGCAGTCAGACCTGCTCAGAACAAGCAGCAAGGGCAGGTCTACCTCTTGGGGACCCTTTTGGGGTTCCTAGTGACTCTAGCTGGTATCTATGGGGAGACCTGGAGAGCTATCCCTTAGGAGGAGAGACAGCAGACAAGCCCCATACCAGTGCAGCAATGGTCTGGTGGCAGTGAATGGAGCAAGCCATGGGACCCCCAGGACCCTGCAAGGGTGGCAGTTGTTCTGTACCAGTAACCCTAAGAGATTGTCACTTGTTTAAAATCTTTCAATGATGAATTTCTCCATACCTCCCCCTGCTCCAAAGTCTAGCTAGCAGCTAGGTGGGTAACTTCTCCATCACCTTCTAACAGCGCCCATCCCCCAGCCGGGTGTTGGCATTTTCTCCAACATACTCTGTGAGCCTTTCTTGAACTTCCTGAAGCCATGAGTGTCCTTTGGCTCATTGCTAAAGACACAGAAATCATGTGATCATTTGCACAGAAGTCAAAGAATGCTAAGGGTTGCTAAGAAGTTGAAAGAAACGGTTTGAGTTCCGCACCCCCCCCCAGCCCCCCTAACTTGGCGAAAAAAAGAAAAGAGAACAGACAGTCTTGCTTTGCTTCTGAAGATGTGGAAGTCATGGACACTACAACGTGTGGGTGAGACTGGAAACAAAAATAGCTCCTTTGATAAAAAAGAAAATAACAATGCCTTGAGCAGGGTCCTAGGCTGTTTTGGGAACAGGCTGAGTTCCTATTTTCCTCATCAGAGAAATACAATTCCTGAAGCCCTAAGACCCTATGAATGCAGGCCCAGCAAGGGTTTTGTGGTGTGCAAACTGTCCAACTGGTCAATAGACACAGTGCTGACCTTAGGAAGAATTGCTCAGTATGCAGGCTGTGCAGGAGAATGCCCAGATGCACCACAGTGGCTGCCATGGACTCAGAACGGGGGCTGTTGGGACGCACGTGGAGGGAAAGCATTTGTATATCTCAGACAAGCCCTAATTCTTACTATGTTCCATCACAAGCTGTGTGACAATAGGAGCAACTTATGTCACTTCTGGGATCTTGAGGCTCCTTGTCCCTAACTGATGATATCGGAGTCCTGTGAACTCTTCCTGTAGTAAATGTTCCTTCACTGAAAGACTAGAGTGATCTGTAACTGTCTGATAGCTTGATTCCCATAGGCTGCTATGGGCACCCTTCTGAGTGGCCACCAGAAGCCCACCTCTCAGCAGCTCACCTTCCTCTCTAATCACAGGCCTCTCAGCTTTGGCTCCAATCCCCTAAATTGGGAAATGTTCAACGGCAGATTGTTTACATTGTGTATTCAGAGTAGGAAGTGGTGTTTGAGGAGTGTTGCTATGGAAACAGTGAAGTGAGGAGGCAGCTAACCACGAAGAGAAATAGTCCAATATTAACACGTACAAGCTACGCTCTTGGGCTGTTGTAAATGAAATATCACATCACTGGGAAGGTGGCCACTGACTGTGTGCCTGGCCTTTTCTTAAAAAATAGGAAGAAACTATCTTGCATGTCCAGCTAGCTGGTTAAACAGAGCTATATAGGGCTCCTGATTCTTCAGGTGAGGCCTCCTCCAGCCCTAATTGCTGAATCTCCAGATGTGTGGTTCTTATGTATTGTTGCCAGAGATATTCCAATGTCATTGCCCCCTCCAATTCCAATTTCCAGTGGAAAGAGATTGTGGGACAATATGCCATGTCACTTAAAAGGAAATCTGGATGAAGTCAGAGGTCTGGTTTTGCCCAGTGTTATGGATGGTTTAAATAGGAGTCACAGTGTCTGTAATGTCAAAGTCTGGTTACTAGAAAATTGAAGCTCCTCCACTGTTGATGGATTGTCCACACTGCCAGGTTAGTCTAAAGTCTGCACAGATACACCTACTGCTACTGAATTCACTGCGCCGTAAGCCATGGAAGAGCAGTGCCTGAAAGCCCATCCCACCGGATACCACACAACTGAGAGACAGCCATGCAGAGTCTTGCCCAAAGTGCAGGACTCCCAGCTGTTCCTGCTGCCTAGAGCTGGGCGGCAGCTGAAGTTCACAGCGATACTGAGTGGCAGCCTTCCCTAGTTTCTGTAGGTAAGTGTCTCTGACTTTACACACGCCACACACCAGAAACCTTCAAGACTCACCTGTTAAGTGACCCACTGTATGTGACAGCCACAGTCTTTAGGAATAGTGTGCTGTCTCTCTAGAGAAAGACTGGTGTCTTTTTTGTCAGGAGGCTGCCAGAGTGCCCCCCCCTCACGGAGCAGAGGATTGCAGATCACCCATGACCAGAGCAGCAGAGCCAGATGCAGTGTCGGATGAGTAGATGTGCCTGAAGCTCTGTTCTCTCCAGGTAACCCAATAAATACAGCAGATGCTGAGACAGCCCCATCCCCAGTTGTCTAGAGAATCTGGGGTAAGGGCTTTCATTTCGGCCCTGTGAATTCTTACTCACAAGGTCAGGGAGGCAGCTTTGGGACCTACATCTTCAAAATTGGACAACTGTACCCAGAGCACAGACGGAGCAGCCTCCTAGGGTAACTGTGAACTCAAGAGTATCAATCAGAGCCGGCATGACTTCCCAGGCTGCATCTTGCTGCCAGGGACGCTTGTGAGGCTGGGAGCTCAATACCTCTGTGTTTCCATCGGTATGCTGAAGATGAAATATCTGCCTAGGGTGTCATAGGTCTAGTGGCTACAGACATTTGCTCATTCTCTGGCAGGTTCCTGGCACCATTTATTTGGAAGCATTGTGAACCTGTGGGTGCCAGGCTCACAGGGATAGCATTTACTGTTACATAGTATAGCCACATATGTACTAGATCTATCCCTTTATATGTACCAAATGTGTAGCCTCAGTTAATTTTTTTTAATTAACTGAGGGGCAGAGAATACAGTTTGGGATAAAAAACAACCAATGTTCACATTGCAATTCTGCCCTTATTTGTGCCTACCAGCTCTCTTACCATTAAAAAAAAAAGATGCTTTTATTTTGCGTGTACATATGAGCGTATTTTTGCACATATGTGCATGCTTGGAGCCCTTCAAGGCCAGAAGAAGGCATAAATGCCCTGGAACTGGAGTTATAGGCGGTTGTGAGCTGGGTGTGTGTGGGTGCTGGGAACTGAACTCAGGTCCGCTGCAAATTAAGTAAGTGCAAATAGTTAGGCAGGCCATCTCTATGGCACTTTCTGCTTTAAGAAATAGAAATAATAATTTTTACCTCATGGGTACTTTGTATGCAATGAAAAACAAATTTACCTTACCTTCTTTTTCAGGAAACCAGGGTATATCTGTGAAAAAGTTAACAGAGTGCTCGGGTCGGAAGGGGAAGAAACCCAGCATGCCTTGCCCAGCATGCCTTGCCCAGAGCCCTGTATTATGCCGTGGTCCTGGGCCTGACAGGTCCTTCCAGCAAAGCTTGATCATAGTTCATGCTCAGAAGGACGTCAGCCCCAAAAGAAAGGGGGCTACCAGCTGAGATTCATCCAGTAGTAAAAGAAATGGCATTTCTTCTTCTTAAGCTGGGGGTGGGCAGCTCCCACGTCTAAGGGGAGTTTTCAGGAATGAACAGGGTCCATCTTCAGAGAACTAGATCTGGAGTTGTGGGCCTATGGCTTCGCAGGTTCAAGAATGCAGATAGTGGCACTGCGGGGGCGGGGGGAGAGCCAGAGCACAGCTCACCTTCTCTATGTCAACTGTAGGCTCAAGCTAAGGAGTCCCTTAGAGGTGCTTCTGTGTGCCAGCACTGAGGTCCGGTCCTGACTTCTCTCACCTCCTGCCTAGGAACTTGGATAACCCTTCAACTGGGCAGAGCCTGAGGCTGAAGCTGCAGGTGGCTATGGTTCTGTGCCGGGCAGTGGGGTCTCACTCAGCCCACTGCGATTCTTCAAGGGGTAAGGTAGGTACCCAGAAAATTACTTTTCCAGCCACTTCCCTGGAGCATAAACATTCTACAGTCGGTTGAGATCTGTGCCTTCTGGAGTTTAAACACCTGTCTGCTTTTGATTTTTGGGCCTCGCTGACTCATTCTGCCTTCATCCATCCTCCCAGGGAATCTAGTGCAGGGGTTGCACTGCAACTTGTGCCACAGAAGTACACAGAGGGACAGTCACTTCAGAGGACGGGCTGGAGTCCTGGCCCTTTTCCTCGGAGGAGCTCCTTTGTTTGTTTCAAGTCTGCTCCCAACAACCTGCAAGCTCAGTGAGCCAATGCCATGTCTGGAGGTGATCCAACCTCATGTGATTTTATGGCCTAGATACAAACCTGGTCAATTAACTGACCCAAGAAGCCTGAAGTCCCCATCATGTCAGCAAAAAGCTGTACTCAAGACAGCACGTATTAATATTGAATCTCTGTACTGGTGACTGTCATCATCTGTTTTCTGATGCTATAACTGAATACTGAAGACTGGCTGATTTATGAACAATAGCTGTTGATTTGACTCATGACTGCAGATGTCAGGAAGTCCAAGTGCCTAGTACTAGCACCTACGGAGGGCCTCCTGGTGGCCTGGGGGATATGGTCCAATAGATCATATGGTGAGACAATGCAAATGTACCAACTTGGTCTCTCTTCCTCTTCTTCTGAAGCCACTAATGTCATCACTGGGTCCCAGTCTCATGACATCATCTAAACCTATTTATCTCCACCATTAGTTTAGTTTCTTTACTAAGACAAAACCTGAGGTGGAGAGGAAGGGAGGGTTTATTTTAGCTTACCTGTTTATTTATAGTCCATAATTAGAGGAGATCAAGACAGGAACTCAAGGAAAGAACTTGAAGTAGAAACCAATGAAAGAGCAATATTTAGTGGCTCACTCCCTGTGGCTTGGTTAGTTGCCTATTTTATGTAGCCTAGGCCCATCTGCCTAGGGATTGGGCCACCTGCAGTGGGCTGGGTCCTCCTACATCAATTAGAAAATAAGAAAATGACTCATAGACATGGCCACAGAACAACCTGATACTGTCAATTTTTCAGTTGAGTTTTTCTCTTCCCAGGTGAGTCCAGATTTGTGTCAAGCTGAAGTTGAAAGCTAAAGCTAACCAGGACTTCTCTCTCCGGCCGCAGCTCCAGCCAGTAACATGTGAACATTAGAGATTAGGTTCCTAACACACAAACTTTGGGAGATACATTCAAATGGTCACAGTGACTATTTGTTTGGATCTGTGCTGGCCCCTAAGAAAACTGAGACTAAAAAAGAGAAAATTTCAGGGTCTAAGAGAGAGGACTGGAGACGATAATCTTTTAAAATATTTATTTAGTTGTGTATATGTGTGTAGGGGGTCATGTCCATGCCATAGTGGGTGTGAGTGGGTATGTGAAAGTCAGAGGCTAACCTGTGATTGTTGGTTTTCTTTCTATCATATGGGTTCCAGAGATTGAATTGAGGTTGTCAGGCTCAGTGGCAAGTGCCTTTATCCACTGAGCCACAGCACTGGCCCAAGTGATGACTAATCCTGAGTGTTTACTTGATTTTAATGGAGAAGCACCTCATTTATTGAGACATAGTTCTTGTTTATCTGTTAGGACATTTCTGAAGATGATTGACATGTGGGGCAATAACTAAGAGATAAAGACTGCTCTGACTGTGTGTGGTACCAATGGCTTAGGGCCCACATGAAAAAGTAGTTCAGATTTTAACTTCTCTCTCTCCTTCCTTCCCTCCCTCCTTCCTCCCTCTCTCCTGCACATCATGACATGATGACCATATTCTATTTTGCCATGTCCTCTCCACTGTGATGCATTGAAACGATGACCAAATATAATTTTCTTCCCTTCGAATGCCTTCCTTGGGTGTTCGGGCACAGCAGCGAATATCTGACTAACACAGGCCTAGTGTAAATGATGATACACAAGGAGCCATGGCTGGGGGACAGTCATGACTTCAGTTCTGTTGCAGATGGGTTTCCAGGAAGTTTCCAGAGCAAGATTTGGACTAGAGAAAAGCACAAGCCCCACTAAGAGACACGGATCAGAAAGACAGTAAGAAGTTCTGTGGTTATCATGGGGACCCCAACGCAGGCAAAATGTCAAGGGCCCTGCCTGAGACTTAGGACTCAGCCCTGGTTTCTGCCTAGTCCTGGAATGAATTCTGTATTTGAGATAAGGAGGATCAGTCTCCTATAATCAGGACACCCTAAAATATGTTGACCCAAAGATCATCAGGTTGCTAGAAGAAATGCAACATGGCAAGTCACTTGGAGAGTCGGAAAACTAATATGTTGATGCAAGTATGTTCCATCTATTGTCCAGTGGTTCCCAACCTGTAGGTTGTGACCCCTTTGAGAGTCAAAACAATCTTTCACAGAGGTCATCTAAGACTACTAGAAAACACATATATTAACATTATGGTTGTTAACAGTAGCAAAGTACAGTTATAAAGTAGCAGCAAAAATAATTTTGTGACTGGGGTCACCACAACATGAGAAACTGTATTAAAGGTCACAGGCTTTAGGAAGGTTGAGAGAGATTCACTGGCTTAACCAAATCACTCATTTTAACAACACCCCTCATGTTTGCCAAATCTAGCAAACCAAAGAGGTTTGTTTCTCTCTCCCTTCAGAGTTCTGTTGGTCTAGACTGCTAGTCATTCAGAGACCCACCTTCATCTTCCTGTTTCACCATGGCCTGGAGAAGGAGCTCTCAAGATAATGGTTCAGCAAGTAGCAGCAGCAGCAGCAGCATCGTTTGGAGACAAGACAAAGATGCAGTGCTTGGGCCCCAGACATTCTCAAGGTGGGTCCAGAAATGGATAATATACTAACAAGCTCTCTAAGTGATTCTGATTAGCTTGCGTTTGAAAACTGCTGAGCTTGGGGGCTATCCTCTTCCGTTTGATTGAAGTTGGGCTTCTTTGGTACCCTCTGTTCTAGCAAGTAGAGGAAGTCAAGGGGGGGGAGGGGAAAAGCATGGAAGAATCTATCTAGGCTAACAAGAGGCTCACACTCCGTTGACAGCTGGTCACATGGCCATAGCTACCTTCAAGGAGGGCTAGGAAGTGTCATCTCCAGTAAGGTGTTTTAGCCACAGCTATTTTTACAAAATGGAAGAAATGTGGCTCAGGTGGTAATGTGTTTGCCTAGCACACATGAAGCCCTGGGTTTTATCCCCACCACTGTATAAAAGTAGACATGGTAGTACATTCCTTCAACCCCAGCACTCAGGAAGTGGAGGCAGGAGAATCAAAAGTTTAGGGTCGGGCAGTGGTGGCGCATGCCTTTAATCCCAGCATTTGGGAGGCAGAGACAGGTGGATTTCTGAGTTCAAAACCAGCCTGATCTACAGAGTGAGTTCCAGGACAGCCAGGGCTACACAGAGAAACTCCGTCTCGAAAAACCAAAACCAAAAAAAAAAAAAAAAAGTTTAGGGTCATCTTTAGCTGTATAGTTCAAAGCCAGCCTGAAATACATGAGACCCTGTTTTGGGAGGAGGGAAGGGTGGAAGAGAAAGAGGAGTAAGGGATGCTGTTCCCTGAAGAGATGGCTCAGTGGGTAAGAGCACCGACTGCTCTTCTGAAGGTCCTGAGTTCAAATCCCAGCAACTACATGGTGGCTCACAACCACCTGTAATGAGATATGACACCCTCTTCTGGTGTGTCTGGAGACAGCTACAGTGTATTTATTTATAATATAAATAAGTCTTAAAAAAAAAAAAGCTTTAAAAAAAAATCAGGCAGTGGTGGTGCACGCCTTTAATTCCAGCACCTGGGAGGCAGAGGCAGGTGGATTTCTGAGTTCGAGGCCAGACTGGTCTACAGAGTGAGTTCCAGGACAGCCAGGGCTATACAGAGAAACCCTGTCTCGGAAAAAAAAGGGGGGAGGATGCTGCTCCGCACTATGACTATAGTATCAAAGGATTTATTTTTGGCACAGTTTCAGAATTCTCAATTCATGATCAGGTGACTGCATGGCTTTGTGCCTGAGGTGTGGCAGGAGCATGGCTCAGAGAAGGCTGCTCACTTATGGCTGTCAGCAAACAGCTGGGAGGGGCCATGGCAGGTCCCCTTCAAGGACACAGCAAGCTACATCCTACAGCTAGGGCAATCTTCTATGGTTCTGCCATAGCCTGTTCAGCTATGAGTCTGTCTGTAGATTGATCTGTCATCAGTAAGGTCAGAGCCAGCATGACAGGACAGCTTAGATCCAATCATAACAGGAGAGGACAGATTTGGGTGGACCACTAGAAGCTTCAGCAGGACCGGCCTTCTAGTCACCCTGGCAATGACAGTATGGGGGCCTAAATCAGCTGAGCCAGAAGATAAGGTGCCTCAAGTTGGATGCACATGCAAGGATCCAAGGTAGGCAGAGAAAGGGGGTGTGTGGCTGAATCAGCTGATCATGGCCTTTCTGTCGTAGGGTCTATTCTGTCTCTGTTTTAGCAGCCCTCGCTCTGCCTGGGCCTCACTGTGGAGTTCCCACGGTAACCCCTCTATTTCAGCATTTCTTATTTTCTTGATTTCTTGTTCTGAAATCTTACCTTCTCTGTATACTATTATTCCAAGTAGAAGTTAAGCCAAACAAACTCTTGTAGGCCCTGGGGGCATTCATGGAACCACAGATCCCAACACTAGCAGGTAATAGAGGCAATTCTATGCTGATTCTCAGGCCAAAGGTTGCTTGTCATGTTATATTCTGGTGGCCTCATTCTAAGCTGAACTAACAATTTAAGACACCATTAATAGCAACATTCATCATTGGGGAATTGTTTGGATTGAAGAGGAAGCCCTCAGGAGTGAGGGCACACTAAAAAGATAGTTCTAGAAGAAAGCTTGACCTAGTCAACGTAGTCAAAGTAGGAGCAGTGACCATTAGGCACACGATACAGGGAGGCCAACTTGGGTTCCATAATGCCAATGAGTGGGGTCTAACTAGCAGTGCAGCAGTAAGGTGGCTGTCAGCGGAGTCTAGGTCCTCATTGTTTGGATTTCTAGCAGACATGAGGTGACTTTCCAAGGTATTATAGAGAATATGACTCAGAATGGTGAGATTGAAGTCAGTCCCCACCACAGAGTAGTTAGCTCTAAAATATATTTGCTGGAGACTCTAAGCAAACCATTCAATCTCTCTGAAGTTTTTTTGTTGTTTTTTTTGTTTGTTTGTTTTTTGTTTCGTTTTGTTTTGTTTCGTCTGAAAATGTGAGAGTCTTGCTTTGTGTGTTTCAGTTGGGTCAAATGGCAAAATAGACAAAGCGCTCTGTAACTGTAAGAGCTAGCCAATAGCGTAGCTCATGATGATAATAACATACTCTTGCCACACAGTGGCCCTAGTAATTGCTAAGCGTGGATCAAAGTTCAATACCTCACACATGAAAGAGTGCCAGGGAGAGGAGAATGGTACTTTCCTAAACAGGACATTTGAACCATCTCAGACTTCCCCACCTCTTCTGCCCCCACACATGTGACCACAGCTGTTGGAAGACATCTTACCTGGAACTCTGCCAGGCAAGCAGGATATGTGTGTGTCCCCTTCTCTCTGCTCTTGACCATAAACCCATTTGACATTTTTATTTACAAGAGAAGCTTTTCGGGCTTCTCAGGAGAGCCTCTTTGCCGTTACATTCTGGCTCGGCTCAGCTCTGCTGAGACCTCTTTTACAGTTCCCTCAAGGGTGGGGCATGGGGAAGCAGGTTTTGGATACTGCCACCCTGCAGAATCGAGCCATTGTCAACCAACAAATGCGGGGCTGACGTCCATGAACCTATTATCTGAGCTGGGACAACTGCATGGAAAGGACCACTGGCTGGCTTTTGTCAGGGCTCAGTTGACCACAAAGCAAAGGGCAGTGAGTAGGGCCACCGCTGAGCTCTCTGCTGATCATTTTGCTGATTGTGTGACCAGTGGGGACAGAGAAAGTTCCATCAACTGGCTCCATACAACTGTGACGGAGGGAGAATTGGCAAGGCTCTGTGCTTGCTCTTCTTGATAGCCATGCAAAAATAAAAAGTAAAATAAAAAAAAAGAGAGAAAATAAAAGAAAGAAAAAAAGAAAAAAGAAAAAAGAAGAGAAGAGAAGAGAAGGGAAGGGAAGGGAAGGGAAGGGAAGGGAAGGGAAGGGAAGGGAAGGGAAGGGAAAAGAAGAGAAGAGAAAAGAAAAAGCCATGCATGGTGGGGGTGCTCTTGAAGGAACAATTACTCATGCTCCAGTTTACTGTCTATTCTGTTGGATTCTTCATCTATCCTGTTTATGGTTACGAGTCCCATAGAGGACATGGTGACATTTTGGAGATTGTGATGTTTATAACATTTGCTTAGATGAATCTCTCCCACTCAGGATAAAGAAGTATGATGCTGTGATGTGTGACTACATGTGTGTGACATTTTAGGAGCAGAACTTCATTAACTCTTACTAGATTATAAACAAGCCTTTTTTACAGGTGAGCACACTGGCTTGCTCGTTGTTAGAGGCTAAGATTAAAACAGCACAGCTCTCTTGCAGGTACCCATTCACTTAGTAGGCAGTGATGAAGCACCTGTTGTGTGCTGAATCTTGGCCTAGAGATGGGCCTGAAACACCTACCAGACAGTCAAAGCCCTGCTCTCCTGGACTCAAGTTGTATAGAAGATTCTATTTTCACACACATGTGTACTGCCTAGATCTTACTGGTGTTGAGCCCTTAACCAATTGTTAATAGATATCCAGTAAGTGAAAGAGCAGGAGTTGGGGACATAACTCAGCTGGCAAAGCACATGTCTTATAGATGTGAAGACCTGAATTTAGATCCCCAGAACCCTTGTAATACAACTCGGTTTGTGGTGGCGTTAGCTAGAGATGTTGAGATAGTCCAGAAGACAGGTAGGTCTTGGCAGCCCACTGGCCAGGTGAATTAGCCTGCTTAGTTTGTAAAGCTCCAGACCAATGAGAGGTCCTTCCTCAAACAAAAAGAGTAGAAGGTGCCTAAAGAATAACACACGAGACTTTCCTCTGGCTTTCACACAGATGTGCACACATGTACACTTAAGCAACCCCTCAACACAACACACACATACACACATCACAAGAAAAGAACAAATGCCCAAGAGTGACCTTCCTCTGAGACGCCTTTTCCCTTTCTCAAGGTCGTGGAGTATTCTAGATAACACTGAGTCAAGATGAAGGTGAGGACATTTGTGGATGGATTCATTAGTGCCATTCCAGGGAACAACTTATGACTTTCTCATGAAGCGTGAACTTGGAATAATTTCCAAATGGAAGGTGCACAAATTATTTCCCTAAGGAGAAGACAACTCCATCTTCCCCCTTTCATCATGCAAATCTTCCAAAGGCAGTTTATAAGAAGTCGAGATGGATATGGAACTGTTTAGAAAAAAATATTTTAGTTGAAAATGAGATTGAATCCAAGCAAGGGCTGTAGGAGGAGCAGTAGTATTTGTGTCTGAGTCGTAAGCAGGCCAAGGTAAGGACTAGGGAAGGATGCAGGGTGGCAAGGCTTGAGACAGAGACTTTTAAACTTTTTAAATATAAATATATAATAGTCAAGGCGATGGGCTTATGCTGTAGTATATATTTAATCTCAATCATGTGTTTCTACCCCACATTTGATCATTCAGTTCTCAGATAAAAGACACAAAACTTTATAATAAGCCTTAATCATCATGAGAGCTGGGAACATATCTACCCTTTGTGCTACTATATTTAATTCCCTTCCAATAACTGTGAGATATGACTAGCCATGTTCCTCCTGGGCCACTCTTATTCCAATTGGTTAGCCCTCTTGGACATGTTTTCATGATCCACCTACCCCATGGCATCTTCTCCTCTTTCCATCTTCTCTCCCTCCCTTGTGGTACTGCTTCAGACCCCAAGGCCAGAAATCAAAACCTTTCTTACCTCTCTTCTGCCCAACCACAGGAACTCTCCCAGTAGGTCCCTCTCTCTAGACCCTATCTCATACCCAGGTTCCACTAACTGCATTCACTCTCTTGACCCTTCACACCCAGGGACATGGATGGCTTCTTGCTTCAACGAGTGCCTAGAGGTCTCAGCCTCCAACTCTTGCTTTATTGTATTCTCACCTCTATTCACAAGTCTTTGCTTTTTACAGCTTTTAGCTGTATTTGTTCAACTCCTCATCTCTGGCAAGCACAGAATTCTGATTAAGAAAATTCTGGGTATCATTCCACACAAGGTGCCATCCAACATCTTTATTTTATAAATAAAGTTTTATTAGAACACAGCCATGACTTACAAAGTGCCTGGCTGCTTTCAAGCTACTAAACCAACAGATACATAGATTTGACAGAGACAGAAAGGCCTATAAAACCTAAAGCATTTGCCATCTAGTTCTTTACAGACAAAGTGTGCCCACCTCTGCTAATTATTAACTGTGTTAGTAGGCTGTTGATTTTTTACTATATTTTTAAATGTTTTGGAATTATAATCCAATCACATCATTTCTGTCTTCCCTTTCCTCCCTCCAACCCCTCAATGAACTCCATCTAGCTCTCTCTCAAATCCATGGTTTCTTTATACTTCATTGTTTTACACAACACACACACACACTCTTAAATGTATAAATTTAACCTACTCCAGCTGTATAATATTAATTGTATGTCAGTGGTTTCAGGGCTGACCACTTGGTATTGGACACCCAATTAGGGGACCCTTCTCTGAGGAAGACTGTTACTTCTGCTCTTGATATCCCTTAGTTGCCTTGTGTTCATTGTCTAGGATCCCCATGACATTCTCCCCTTCCATGTTGGCGTTGTCTTTGTTCAGGTCTGATTTAGGCAGCCATGTTGATGAGATTTCATCTCTAGTGTCTCCTAGGGAATCACTGCTTCTAAGGTCTAGTTCTCCAGTCTGTCCTCTTTTCTCACTGTTTTCCCATTCATTCTTCATGGGACTTCAAGATACATCCTGCCCAAACTGCTTTGACCCTGTTTATTCTCCCTTTCCACTCCACAAGGGAAATCTTGGATGTAAGAGCCCATCTCTCCCCATTCCCCACCTATCTTGGGGTATTGGTCACTTGTCACCCTGGCATCTCAGCTTGATTATGTCTGCTTCCCAGTGACTCATCAGGGGCAGAAACCAGAAAACTAAGTGTCTATTTTAGATGCGTCTCTTGAATTACAGAATTGTTACAGCAGGCATAGAAGAAATGCACACCCTGAGCCTACCAGTGATGTAGCAGGAAAGACTGACAGGGTTAGAAACAAAGGTGCTCCTAAAATACCCAATCAAAGTCAGGCCCTCAGGGCTTGTGTACCAGGCAATGGGAATGGAGGGCAAGAGAGTCCAAGAGTTCTGCATGAGTAAATGATATGGTCAGATCTGGCTATGAAAAAACTGTTCTTATGGGTAGGATGGCTAGAGAGAAGGCTTAGCAATTAAGGCATTTGCTGCTATGCCAGAGGACATGGATTTGTTTCATAGTGTCGTGTCGGGTGTGTCACAGTTACTTGTCATTCTGACTTTAGAAGATTTAACGCCCTCGTCTGACCTCTGTGGGTACCTGCACACACCTGTGCTTATGCACATATATAAATTTAAAATGAAATACATTTTAAAAAGCATTCTGAGAGACCCCAGGACCTACATGAAAGTGTTGGGCATGGCAGCTCTTGTTTGTATTGCTAATACTGGAGAGGTAGAGACAGGATCTCTGAGGCTAGCTCCAGCCTAGCCTAACCAGGAAATTGTAAGCCAGAGAGAGCCTGGCTCAGTGGACGTGGATGGCACTTCTGAGGATGATGCTTGAGGCTTTCCTCCTATCTCCACAAGCTCCTACCCCAATATACAAACATACTCCACCTCCACATACACTAAATAATTTCCAAGGCCAGGTATATTGAGTGGTACAAATCTACAATCCCAGTACTTAGAAAGCAGAAGCATGAGAACCAAGATAACCTTGAAGTCCTCCTGGAACATCAACTACCTAGTGAGTTCTAGAGATTCTCTCTCAAAACAAAGTCCACAAATTCATAAATTAAAAGCATTCAGCAACTATCATGGAAGAAAGATTGAAGAGAAGTAATTACAGGAGGGCAAATGAGCTGAAAGATAGCAGGTATCGAGGGCTGACAGTGAGCCTGGACATCAGGACACTCACTGACTCAAGAGATGCAGAGTGGAATGAACTGGCTAGAGATTAGCAGCAGCCCTGGGGTGGCAGAAGAAGGCGGAGCTGGGATGGCTCCCAAGCTTCTGCCTTGAGAATCTGGAAGAACCAGATATCTGCGGGGCTGAGGGAGCTCACATGAAACCTTATATTTCCTTCATCCTTAAAGCCAGATACAGCTCTTGTCCCTTGAATAAGCTCTGAGTGACATGCTTCTTCTGGTGTTACACATGTCCTTGGGAAACCCACCGTGTAGAACTGCAGGGCCTCAGCTGGCTTCCACGTACCCTGAAAGGCTTGTCAGATCTGGCGGGCATTCCATACTAAAGGGTACAGGTGTGGAAATGCTTTCCTCATGAAGGGCTGCCTGCAGAATCATCCCCAAGTGTCCCCATGACAACGTGTCCCCTGGCTTCTCCCATTATCAGCTTTACAGAGTCATGTGCCAGGGAGTGGAGGTGAGAGCCCTACAGTCCAGGCTGGGTGTTCAAACACTCAACTCCTGCAGGGACAACTTGTGCCACAGCTCCAGGGCAGGATCCTTCCTGCTGACCCAGCTGCTCTGGTGTCTAATGTCCTCTCTAAAAGGTCTAGCTATGGTCTCCCTTCCTCCTTCCCCCCCATCCCCCACACTTCCTCAGCTCTTAGAAATGAGTAAGGTCTGTGTCCTGAGAATAGGCATCATGATCTTTCTTGCCAAAGGCGGGAATGAAAGAGAGTGATCCCCCACATCAGTCCCAAGAAATTGCTGTACAAGAGATACTGCCTGGTGTCTGGTCTGGCGAGGTCCCCTGCTAGCTACGTTGTCTTGTGGTGAACAGAATTATGACAGAGGTGGTGTGAGGAGAGAATCTGTAGCAAAACAGAAAGCCAGTCCCTGGAAGAATCCAATTATAGCTTCCTACAGCTCCGCCTCTTAAAGGACCCACTGCCCCTTAATGTCTCCAACAGGGCCAAGTTTTCTATACATAATCCAATGTACAGCAGATGTGCATGTCCAGACCAGGTCCTGAAGAGAAGAGTTAGGGTTCACGTAGAATTGAAGCTAAAGAAAATCATAGTATCCCCCAATCCCATTCAGATGTCTCTGGGGGGTCACAAACTACACAGAGGCCAGCACTCCCCATTTGTATATGTGTGGCTTGCTTCCAAGACCATTCTGGTCCATTTTCTCCAGTGGGTAAAGTGGGTGAGAAAAGGCATCCTCGAGCTCTCATGTCCTGCTGAGAATCCAGTAACCTCACACTCTTCTGGATTCTCTTGGTTAGCAAGAGGAGGGGGGTTTGCAGCCTGGGATGCTGGTTATATATGGAGGATTGGATGCTCCTAATCCATCCCTCTCTCTCCTATGTGGGAACAGGACTGAGCATGGGGCAGGGTATATGTGTGAGAAGTGATGGAGTCACGTGATGAATCCCAGGACTCAGACTCCAGAGACCAGGATCAGGGTGCAGAGCTGAGTTTATTGTGCAGCCTTAAGCTTACATTCAGTGTTTGAGCCAATCACAAGCCTCTAAATCCTCAGCCAATCGTATCTTGCTACATCATCACCATGCCCAATGAAAGCCCTGCCTGATGAGTTTTCTCAGAAGAAGAGGGGAGTACCATTACCTGTTAGGACTTCTGTGAAGACCAGGGAAGCAGCCACCACCCTGGCCTTGATTCCTTTCTGCTGTCTCACCAGTGTTCTGGGAGCCATCTTAGCTGTAATGCTGAGTTCAACAGATCAGGACTCTTCAAGGAGTTGCAGGAGCCTGTGGCATCTCAATCTTCATCTCACTTTTTCCTTCACAAGGTTGACCTACACATCCCATACAGGTCCCCCTTCTATTTTTATTTCAAGGCTAAGTGTGGGGCAGTGGGCAGTTCTGACAGCCAGAGTCTAGTAGAGCAGCCACCTGGGAACCCTGGAGACTCACTGAGCAAAGTAAATTTGTTCACAAGGGAAGGTAGGAGTTCGGTGATAGCTGCTGAGACCAATGGCTCAGATTTCAGCCCAAACCCCTCACAGCTGCCTCTGCAGGAGATGTGTGTTCTATCAGGCAGACAATGCCTCAAGCTCCGAGCATTCTAGCTGGACCTTACACCCAGTCATCTGACCACAAGCCAGTCATGCCATGCCTCATACAATAAAAGGGGTGGTTTGCCCCCTCCTCACTCTCTTACTTTTCTCCCCTCTTGCTCTTACTCTTGCTCTCTTCCTTTTCCTCTCTCTTGCTCTCTCTCTCCTCTCTGCTCTTTGTTCTCTTCTCTTGCTTTCTTCCTCTCCTTTCTCTCTCTCTCCTTCCTCTCCTTTCCTTTTCTCTACGTAACCAGCACATTGTATCCTTCCGCCAATAAAATAACTCATTTTTACATTGCTTCCTTTTTAATTAAGGTGCTGTGCAACAAACAGGTCAGCCCCAGGGAAGAGAGAGAGACCCAAGCCTCAGCAGCAGACCCTCTGACTCCTCCAGAGAGAGAGAGAGAGAGAGAGAGAGAGAGAGAAGCCACAGGCAGGCCTCAGCCCAGGCCGCCCCACCCCCCCACCCCCCACCCCACCCCCGCTCTTGGAACGACAGCTAAGGACTTCCAAGAGGAGTGACTTGGTACACAACTGTTGAGCCTTGACATTCTGAGGGACAGGGACTGACCCATTTATCCCACTGAAAAGTATCTCTTGGGGTTCCCCATTGGAGGGCAGTGGAGGCAAAGCATATTGTTCACTGCCTGCTCGATGAGCCTCAACCCAATTGAAGAAGTCCCCGGGAACTACCTGAGCTAGCAGGATGAAAACCTCTGGACAAAACCCCACCATCCCTGGAGCCAGGTTGAATGACCCATTAAATGGAACTGCTAGAGTAAAGTTGACAGAGAATTGGCTCTCTCCCATTGCTGAATTGTTACTGTACATGATAGGCAACCAGGAATCCCAAGTAACAGGGAGCAAATGGGCGGATTCCAAACAGTAGCCCACAAGAGTGGCTGGGCTTAAGAATAAGACATTATGATAGCACGCATCAGTAGGAAGAGGATATATGGTCCTGTCTCTGGTCCTTCTGAACACATTCTCTGTAGCTGGTTTATAAGAACTTTGAGATTCCCCCGCAGGTCACTGGGGTAGTTGGCTGGGGATGAGACTCCATCAACTTCATCTGGACCAAAGGCAGTGCAGGGCTTGATGAATCTGTCAGGAGCCCAAATGGGCTTATCTGCTTCGTCTTCAGGTGTTATTTATAGGGCCAATAGACCAGGGGCAAAGTTATTCTTGGCAGCATAGCCAAGCTAGTGTTTATATGCTAGGGAGAGACCCTGTGTGTCAAAATGTTCAAAATTTATAGTAAATAATGCTTCTACTTATTTATCCTGAGGTCAAGCTCCCCTTATCCCTCTCTTATTTTCTGATAGAGGAGTGGGCCCACTCAATGAGAGCTTGGCCATTAAGGGGTTATGAGGAACTCCAGACAAGTGGGAGATAGAGCAGGCAAAGGATATGTTAATGTATGCTCACCTGTTAGCGGTCTTTAGTGTGTAAGGGACACCCATGGCAAGCATGTAAGGGACACCCATGACAAGCATAGCCATTCTCATAGTGGCAATCACCGTCTTGGCATTCTCTTTGGGTTGTGCTACAGCAAAAATGCTCCTCGACCCACAAGCAGACCTTTGAATGTTCTCACTGTGTCAGGAGAGACCCCAGAAGAAAAAGGAAGATGCTTGCATTGACGTGACCCGAATCTTCCATGAAGCTCTTGGCGCAAGTGTTAACCTAGCCAAGATATGTTTGTCTTTAAGTCACACGATAGGGATGATAATTGCCCTGCACAACGTTGAGTATATTATCTGAGATGTTTGTTTAGTCCTAATCACCAAATACTATTGAAAATATCGCCCACCCAATTAATTATGCTTCCAATTATGAGAGAGTTGCAAGATTTTCTGAATGCTACTTAATAAGGCTTTTAGTTTGAAGAGTATTGTGTCATTTTGTTCTATTTACCACAAGACCTGCCTTGGAGGAGATTAAAGTGGGGACTCTTCAAAGGGGATAATTTCGAATAAAGTGCATAGTGAGCTCTTTATGCAGAGCCTCTGAGAACAGCAGCTTCATTCTACTTGAAACTTTTCAAAGGGAAGATGAGGTTTGAGACCGGGAGAGAAGATGAGAGGAAGGAGAGGGCAGAGGGTGGGGTGGGATTTGAGTGGGAGTAGGGTCATATGTTTCCCAATTATAAGAGTATTATAGGAGGCTGAAGAGATGGCTCAGTAGGTAAAGTGCTGCCATGTAAACGTAAGGACCTGAGTTCTGATCCCAGTGTGAAAGCTGAGCACAGGCATGCCTGTCTATACAGTGCTGAGTGGCTGAGATGGGAATTCCAAAGGCTTGCTGGTCAGACAGTCGAGCAAATATGGCAAGAGACCCTGTCTCAAAAAATAGGGTAGAGAATGATAGGCAAAGATGCCTAATGTTGACTACTGGTGTACACACACACACACATTCACACTTATGCACAAGCATACACATGCTCACATACATACATACATATATGCATGTATACACATGTACACATGTACAGGACACACTTAATGTAAAGAATAAAATCAGTGGAGAGTGTTGGGAGTGGGATGTTGCCAAGGTGAGAGCAGGGGTTAGCTTTGGAGATAGCTGGAGGTCTTCTCTGCTGTGGCTGCTCCACCTGCCCAGAGCCCTGAGGGAGAAGCAGACAGATAGACATTAAACCTGTTGCTTCACCTTCACTCTCTTCTTCCTTCCCCAAGAACTGGATTTTGTGGTCACCCTGGGGAAATCAATACCTGCATAGGTAATTCCCATTGCCACATAGCTTGCCCCGTTCTCTAATTTGATACTGAAACAAGACTAAGGAAATGGCTGGGTAGGATTTGTAGACCCATCTTACAAGTTAACAGGCTGAGGTTCATAGAGCTGAAATGTCTCATCCAAGGTCCCCAGAAAGTAGGGTCCCCCGTCTAAGTCCTTGTCCCAGAGCACAACATTTCCTTGGGTTCAGGAGTAAATTCATGTTCAGAAACTCAGATCCTACAATGTGTCTCTATCTGAATCTCCATTTCCAGGCTAACTGTTTTCCAGTAGGTGAGAGTACGCTCAAAGGCTGCAACTCATTGAGGTTGTAAGTCAGCCAAAGGACAGAGTGACTGATTCTAGCAGGAGGCCTTCCAAGACAGTGAAGTGTCTATGAGGTATTGGGGCCAGTTGGCAGGCTGAGGATGTGTTTCTCTGGAGAACTAAGGAGGAAAGGTTTCTGTGTCTTGCTGTATTCAAAAGACCTTGGAGGGGCAGGGAACGTGGTCAGGTGGGGAAGCACTTGCTGCACTGCTCAAGGGCCTGAGCTCATAGCCTTAGCACACATACAAAACTAAGAGGGAAGAAGAGGAAGAGGAGGAGGTGGAAGAAGAGGAGGAGGAGAAGGAGGAGAAGGAGGAAGAAGAGGAGGAAGAGGAGGAGGAGGAGGAAT
>NW_022196912.1:115872873-115923588 GCF_008632895.1 Mastomys coucha | reverse complement strand
GGAGGAGGAGGAGGAGGAGGAGGAGGAGGAGAAGAAGAAGATAATGATGATGATGATGATGATAGCAGCAGGTATGGCAACATGTACCTACAAAAAATGGCAAACTCCAGATTCAGTAAAAGACCCTGTCTAAGTGGAATAAATCAGAGAATAACAGATGCCTGCCTTTGGTCTCTATACCCACTTAAGGGTACTCATACTGCACATATGCATACACAGATGCATAAATCACACGCGTGCGCTCGTGCGCGCGCGCGCGCGCGCACGCGCGCACACACACACACACACACACACACACACACACACACACACACTGTCTGAAGGATCTTGGGAGGAGTCCTAGATAGAAACCTAGGTACAGGTAGGGTCCCCGTGGTGTCCTTCAGCCAGCAGTTGCACAATTCTAGTCTGTTCGTCTAGTCTAGTCTAGTCTAGTCTAGTCTGGTCTAGTCTGGTCTAGTCTAATCTAGTCTGGTCTAGTCTGGTCTAGTCTAGTCTAGTCTAGTCTAGTCTTTTCTAGTCATTTGCCAGCTGCTTTCCTCTCTGAGTCTGGATCTTGAAGTCCTAATAGCCTCATCTTATTTTGGTTTTTCTAGACAGCTTCTTTTCATAGCCTTGGCTGTCCTGAAACGTACTACATAGGCCAGTCTGGCCTCGAACTCACAGAGTTCTTGCCTTTGCCTCCAGAATGGTGGAACTACAGGCTTGAGCCACCATGCCTGGCTAATGAGTGACAGATACTCCAAAGGATCTCATCCTCTGAAGACACCTGTCACTGGGTTTGAACTCACCTCACCTTATCTTAATTTGATGACATCTGCCAAGACCCTCTTTCCAAATAAGATCACATTCACTGGTATGGTAAGTTCCTCTTAATGTATCTTATTTTTTTAAAGATTTATTTATTATATTTATATGAGTACACTGTAGCTGTCTTCAGACAGTCCAGAAGAGGGCATCAGACCCTATTATAGATGGTTGTGAGCCACCATGTGGTTGCTGGGATTTGAACTCAGGACCTTCAGAAGAGCAGTCAGTGCTCTTAACCACTGAGCCATCCCTCCAGTCCTTAACCTATCTTTTTAATGTACAGCATTTTATTCATAACATAGCTGTCTTTTCCATTTCACCAGTTCTTGGGGTTTCATAAATAATTGTCAGAAAGACTTTCTACTATGGTCACATTCCAAATGTTCTGACTTTGGGAAAAAATAACCTTAAGCAACTTCAAAGAAAATAGTTTTCTGTATTTGTGCAAGAAAGGAATTACAATGTCCTCAAGCCATTTTCCCAGCACTCTATATTACTTATAAGAAAACTGAAGCCCCTCTATTGGAGCCCCTCCAGGTATGACAACCTACTTGATGCTAAATGGGGTTCATAAAGCTCTCTGAACAAAGTGGCTATTGTTGGCCGCGTTTGCAAGTCACTCTCGCTCCGTGCAAACTGAACTTCGGAAGCTGGTTCCGTGACGCTGATCCATTTGAATGCTTATCTTAATTCATACTTTCAAAGGTGGCTTTACCAAACTCAGCTCTGGGGATGGAAGAGGGCTTCTGCCAGAATGTTAGGGGATTTTTATTTGTTTGGTGCTTCTGTTAGAGGTAATGGGGATTCGTGGCAAACCAATGAAAGAAAGCAGAGGTAAAGATTACAGAAAAGATGTCCATTCCCATTCTGATACATCGGTAGCTTCTGCTGCCATAGGAGTGGTCTTTGTTTTGTTTTGTTTTGTTCTTGCTTGGTGTCCACTGGAGATGCTTTCCACTCTGTCTTCTCATGCTACCTGTTCACGTGTGTCATGCATTGATATGGAGGTCAAAGGTCAGCTTTGACCCTTGCGGGCCCTTGGAATGAAACTCAGGTAGTCCAATTTGGTGACAAACACCATTTCTGGCTGAGGCATCTCACTACCTCCATCACTCATCCAATTCTTCCCCTGAATCTTTGTATGCATTTCCACGTTTAGAGGGAAAATTATAAAAAATGGCTAATATGCATGTTCCCCATTCACTGTATTTTTAAAATTATCCCTTTTACTTTTTAAAATTGTAGTTGCATATAAAATATAAATATTTTCCTTTTTTCCTCCAAAGCCTCTCATATACTCCTCTTTGGTCTCTTTCATATTCATGGCTTCTTTTCTTCAATCATTGAATTTTTATATATATGTTTGTGTGTGTGTGCGTGCGTGTGTGTGTGTGCACCCTATGTGATGCTGTGGGTGGAACTTAGTTCCTCTGGAAGAGCAACAAGTCTTCGTAACCATCAAGTCATCTTTCCAGCCTATGCATTTTGAAATTTGAAAGAAATGCCCATTTTCTGGCCCTCAGGATACCTTGGAAACCCTTGACTCTGCAGCTGAGCAACGAACGTTCTTCTTAGGGCAAATACAAGGTGGAAGGGACCAGTCTGCACACCGCATCAACTGGGGTCCTAGCACGGGCTTCTACCACAGCTACAGGCTGCCTCTGTTCCAGCCAACCCACAGAGCCAAGTCCTCACCAAATTCTGAAAGGACAGGACAAGCAGCCCGGCCCTACGTCCCATCTCCTTTCAGAACCCTTCCTCCCCTCCACTGAACACCTGTGGATCTCCTTGGCATCCATGTTCCTCCTCTCACTCCCCAGCAGCCTTCAGTTTCTGAGAGTCTTTTGAGTCATAAATAGCTTCTGCTACATGTTTCCAGAGACTAAAATGGAACCCAGGACAGAGCCAAGCAGGGCTTCCCATGGCCCTGGCCTTGGCCACAGTGATTGGCTTGAGTACACGAGACATTTGCAGAAAGACCATTGTCCTTGTCCTTATCAAAGTGAAGAATGTCTGAGCTCTAGGAGCGACTGGCAGCTACTTTATGCCCAAGAGGATGCTTGCTCTTGGATAGCGTACATGGTGTGTGTGTGTGTGTGTGTGTGTGTGTGTGTGAGAGAGAGAGAGAGAGAGAGAGAGACAGAGACAGAGACAGAGACAGAGAGCAGAGAGACAGAGACAGAGAGAGACAGGGAGGGAGACAGAGACAGAGAGAGACAGGGAGAGACAGAAAGAGACAGAGACAGAGACAGACAGACAGAGACAGAGAGAGTGGAAGAGAAAGGGAGGGGCAGAGAGACAGTCTTTGAAAACACAGCCAAGTTGCTGGCTTATGCTCCATGCAAAGCCCATGACCCATTTAGTTTATAGCACCATAAACTCCCCCTAGTCACTTGAATTCGTTCGCAGTGGGTTGTATGCTACTGCAAACTGGATGTCAATCCTTTACTCCTCTCTCCTGTTCCCCTCGGTCACCATCTTGTTCACACATTCCATGAGTAATATATTTGAGACATATGGTGGTGAGGTGCTTGCAGAATGTCCAAGGGCAATAACTTGAACAGTGCTGTCCAACATGGTTGCTAAATGTCACTAACCCTTAACATGCAGTTTATAGGACAAAGGAACTGGGTGTTGAATTCAAATTTATTTTCATTACTTTTAATTTTTAAAATTACATTTATCTATCCATTGTGTGTGTGTGTGGGGGGGTGCACATGTACTGCGTCAGAGGTATAGAGGTCAGAGAACAATTTACTGGACTTGGTCCTTTCCTTCCACCATGTGGGTCCAGGGATTGAATTCAGGTTATGAGGCTTGGTGGCAAGTGCCTTTTATGATGGGCCATCTTTCTGGGCCTCGATTTTATTTTAAGAATTGGTATTTGAGAAGCTGGTGAGATGGCTCAGTGGTTAAAGCACTTGTTTTTCTTGTAGAGGATCCAGATTTGATTCCCTGCACTTACATGTGGGGCTTGTAGCCACTTGTAACTTCAGTTCCAAGAGTTGAATTGTCCCTTTCTGACCTCTAAGGGCACCAGGCAGTCTTGTAGGACACAAACATAAATGCAGGCAAAACAGTCAAATCATTTTAAAATGTATACAAGTTGTGGTTTTTTTTTAAAGCCATAAATATAAAAAAATTTTTAAAGACTTTTTTTAAGAATTGGAATTTGAACAGCCACATGGGGCTGGCAGTGCCTGGGCTGAGTAGCACAGCTCTGGAAGGTGCTAAGACATATATTGGGTGAGGGCCGAAATTTGGGGGTCTCAAAGGTACTTGGAGGGTATGGAGAGAGAAGACGGTGTGCTAGCAACATCTGTGCAGAAGTGGAAGGAAAGGAGCCAGCAAAGCCTATTACAAACATAGGACAAGGCCTGAGAACTGCATGCGGCATGTTGAAGCCTTAGGAAGGAAGGGTATAAAGAAAATCTTATGTCTGTACAGATATGGCACCTGTCAATAATACATTTGATGGCCTATGGCTTAGGCAAGAAATAGGAGGTTGGCCATCTGGCAGAAAGGATTCTGGGATATTGTCAGGCGAGGGAAATTCTCCTGGGAAGTGACAAGACATACGCATGGCACCTGGCCACAGGTAACCAGCCATATGGCATGTGTAGATTAGAATAAGTGGGACTTTTAAGTTATGATCTAGTCAGAGAAGAGCCTAGCTATATGGCCAAGGTATTTGTAGATCAACTGAAATCATTTGAGATCATAATGAGTCTGAGTCTTATTTCTGGGAACACAGGCCTGCAAGGTAAAACCAGACCTAACTTGCATATAAGAGTCCTCAGCAGAGCTACCTGCAGTGAAGAGAAGACCAAGGGAACTATCTATTTACCTCATCAACAGGAAGGCCACCACTGATCCTTGGATGGGTGGATGGGGAAGCCAGATGGCTTGTGTGATTGGAACAAAGATGTCCCGGTCATGGGTATTGCCAGTCTTACTCAGACCATAGGATACTCAGGTGGCAGCAGCCAAGCAAGTGAAAGCATCTAGCTATGACACCAGTCACCTGCTAGCTGCCAGGATTGACTCAGCCTGGCAGCCAGTTGACTGATTGACGAAGCAGGTGTGATGGTTACTAGTGATTGGCAGGCTAGAATTAATGGCTAAAATCACCTAGAAGGCACACCTCTGAGGACACCTAGGAGGGATTGCCTGGATTAGGCTCTTTGAGTTGAGAAGATCCACTTCAGCTCTGGGTAGTCCCATCCCACAGGCTGGGATCCAGGACTGAGTCCAGCTGCTTCCTGAGTGTGCAGTGTGACCAGCCTTTCAGCTGGCATGACTTCCTCCCCATGGTGAACTACATCTTGGAACTGTGAAACAAAATGAGCCCTCTCCCTGGTTTACGTCAGGACATTTTATGACTGTAAAATAATACTTAGTAATCTTATCCCCGTCTAGCTTCAAATGAATGAGACTCAAACTAGGATTTTTATTTATTAGGCTCTGCGCAATCACTGGGGGATTAACCCTAATCTAAATCTCTAACGCTAGTCTGGCTACTACCCCAACTGTGCTCCCCATATACTTGCTGTTGGAAATTCTCTGGATTATTTCCTCTCCAGCAATCTGGTGTCCTTGGGAGGCATTCTGCTTGGGCACGTACTACTGGTCCATCCATCATGACTAATGGAAACTTCCTGTTCTCTCTGTCTTCTCCTCCCCCCACCTCCTTCTCATGGACCCTACCCATGACCCTCTTCCCTTCCCCTAGCCTGGTAACTCACTCTACCTTTCTCTAATTCTTCCAGTAAGTGGCTGTCACCGGTTTTATGTAACTAGGAGCTTTAAATTGGGGAGCAAGGCTTACGCAACGAAGGCTGGTATACTCAAGGATCCGCTCATCTTGGAGCAACCAGATCTTCAGGTACAGAATTTAGCCTTTGAATACAAGCAGCACCAGACCTACCCCCTACATCTGACAGCAACAGGAGAGGTAACCGATACAGACGACCTTCCCCTGGTGCCTTCCCAGTACTTCTACCAGAGCTGCTGACTGACTTTCTGTCAGGGGCAAAGTAGCCGTACTCCCCATTAGAACTTCCACATCAGTTCTCAAAGAGACAGCAGACAAGTGGCCGCCAGCTCATAGTCCCCTGGCTTTTCACCTTGCTGTCCTGATCTGTGTCTAGAGGACACAGGAACATTTCTTCCCCAACTACCTCTTTGGAAAACACTGCAGTATCTCATGCTTGTAATCTTGACTCTAATTTCCACCCTGGTGGCTTAGACTGTCCAACAATTCCTTCTAAATCATCCTCTTCTTTTTTCTACCTCTGATACATATTTATTGGAGGCTTCTATTTTTAGCTTATCTGAAGCGGGGGGAGGGGGAGGTAATGGGAATTCACAGGATTTATTGCTCAAATTACTTCTCTGGCTCGCTCCAACCCCCATCGAAGCTTCTGACAATGGCATTGTATTTCTTATTTATTAGACTTTTAAGGGCTTTATTAGGTAGTTTACAAGCATCCCCTAATGTATCTACAACCCACATGCACAACAGCTTTAGGAAATTGGTCACAGGTCAGATGTGTCCATCCCATCTTTAGATTGAAATCACAGTAAGCCTCAATTCCACACAGAGATTATTGGAGGCCTAAAAAAAAAAAAAGAAAGAAAAAGAAAAAAATGAAAGAAAAGAAAGGGGAGATGGATCGATTGGTGAAGTGCTTGCCATGCAAATATGAGGAACTGAATTCAGATACCCAGCATCCACATAAAAATCCTGGCACAGCAGAATGTAGCAGGAATGCTAACACTGGAGGGGCAGAGACTGGAGGACCCCAGGGACTAGTCTAGCTGAGTTGATATGCTAGAGGATCAGCTGAAAAACCTGTCTCAAAAAATAAAATAATGTGGGGAGCAACTGGGAAAGATGTAAGACATCAACTTTGGGCCTCTATACCCACCCACAACCATATGCACAAATACACATGGACACACATATACAAATACATGCATGTACATGAACACATAAATACAATTTCAAAAGATTAAAAAAAAGAGACTAATGTTGGTCGTTAGCTCATTTTTAAGATACAGAAATGGAGAACTGTTTAACTTCCATACTAAGGCCCAAAGTGAAAGTCAAAAATACATTTCCAAATATTTGCAAATCCTTCTGTCTCCCATAACAGCCACAGGGCTTGCAGCTCACTCTATAGCTACTAAGTCATAAGCAGGCTTTTCAGAGACTTCTCCCCGAACTATGTTCATTTTCTCAGGTTTCCTACCCAGAATCTCATCAAGACACAATAATATCCAGTCACAGAATAGTGGAGTCAATTGTATACTTCTCCCTGGTTGAAGACCCTGGACCCTGTGACCCTGATTCCTGGGCAGAGTCACAGCCTGCATTGCTCGTGACCTTGAGTGGAAGATAAGCTGAGTTTTTTCTAGCTTGTTGCCTAAGCAAATGCATTTTCTTTGCTCTAAACGTCTGTCCTACGTAAGCATTAGAAAACTCCTATTGGTCCTTCAAGGCTCTTTCCTAGTGTACCTTCATCCTCCAAAATGTGTGTTAGGCTCCTCAGTGTAATAATGTTGGGAGCCGACACCTGAAGGAGGGAAACATTAATTATCTGCTGTTTGGTTTGTCAACTTGACACAGACTCGAGTCATCTGGGAAGAAGAAACCGAATTGGCTCCATCAAACTGTCTAGGAAGCACCTTCTTGATTGATAGGGGAGGGCTCAGCCCACTGTAGGTGGGGCCACTCCCGGGCAGCCTGTCCTGGGCGGTAAGCGGAAGAAGAGTGTGTACCCAGTGAGAAGCAAGCCAGTAGCAGCGTCCTTTCATGACCTCGGCTTCAGTTTGTGCCTCCAGGTTCCTGCCCTGCTTGAGTTCCTGCTTTGGCATTCCTCAGGGAAGGACTGTGATTATCCTACATAAGCCAACTACACCCTTCCCTCCGCAAGTTGTTTTTGGTCACGCTCTTCACCTTTTAAATGTTGTTTGGCTCATGTTCTCTCTCTCTCCCTCTGCTCCTCCGTCCCTCGGACCCTCCCTCTCTTGCTCCACCCCTCCAACTCACATGTAACGCTTTCTACCACTTAACATACTGCAACCTGAAGCCTTTACCAGGTGCAAGCCTTTGATCTTGGACTTTCTAGCCTCCAACACCACAAGACTAGGGGGTGGGGGGTGGGGTTGTTCGTTACAAATTAACCAGCCTATGATATTCTGTGACAGAAACACAAAGCAGCTAAGACACCTTACAGCTTGCTCTGGCCTGGAAGACCTCTGAGCACCCACTTCCATTATACAGCAGGGACACATTGCCTGTTGGTTCTGTGAGACTCATCCTCTCCAGATACATTCTCCTATGGAAGGAGTCACGTCTCACCATGTATCCCGCAAGCCCTGATTCTTCATTGCTAGTCCCCTTGTGTGGCCAAATAGAAAGCTGGAGACAGCTGAGTGGATGTTTTCTACAAAATCCAAACCTGAGTCTGCAAGGTCAATGGAAAGCAGAGAACAAAGCACGAGAGATTTAGAGACTAACCTCTGAGCCAATAAAGCATGGTTGAAAATGAAGACTAGACAAGGAGCTGACACAGGGACCACAGAACTGGCTCTGGCACTAAAAATGTCCCAGATGACCTGGGGAGTCCCTTCCATCTCTAGCTTCTCATTGTACAATACGGTACAACCCATTTACCACAAATACACCTTTCAGTTGCTTCCTCTCTATGCTGCTGGTGGCTGGCTATGTGACATGTAGCCAGACTTTGGCTGCTCGGTGGGTTCTTCTTTCTTCCACCCTTCTCCACCCCTCTACTTTAACTCTTTCAACCCCTCTAACACTAGATAGGAGAGAAAAAAGGATAGAGGGGAAAGGAGGCGATGCTATTGACTTCCTGATGCCTGGGGGCGGAGAGTCCCTTGGGGTAAGTTTGATCCCACCAGCAGGATATCTAAGTTCTTCTTGCTGTTGTTTGTGCATGACTGCTTAACCCACAGTCCAGCAACAACCGTCGTCTGGGGCTCTAGCATTCATACACCCTCTGAAAAGTTCACAGAACTCCAAACATCACATAATTACAGAAACTATCTTCAACTGGCAAAACTCTGCTTCTGCCAGAGCACAAAGCAAATGGCAGTCAGCTGCTGTGGACCATCTGAAGTAGCCCCACATTCCATACCTGGGATTAAAACAAAAACATATTCTTATATTATTTCTGTGTTTTTAAAGAAACCAAAATTTTCATGACAGTGACAGATATTAACAGGCATCAGAGGTGAGAAATTGGGATTCAACGTGCTTCCAACGTTCAGATAAATATTATGTAGACTCTTTGTAAATGCCTCGTGTTTGCCTCAAGGTCTCTTACCCACTGTAGTGTTGATGTAACAAAGGTTCCTTGGATGTTATCGCCCCTACACATTCCCAGATTGGTGTCCTCTACTTACTAAGTCGCTCATTCCTTCATTCATCCATTTATCCATTCACTCAGCCGCTCACCCAATCACTCCTCCACCTATCCCTGTAGCCAGTCAACAAATATCAGAGTTTTCTAATGTACCCAACGTGGCACCCGGGTCTCAGGTGGTGTCAGCCAAGCTCTGTGGTGTAGGTAGTGCGTACGCCAGTCCTGACCTTGAGGAGAAATAAATGAGGACATGAGCGATTCTGGCAGGAATCTTTCCTCAAATACTTTTGTCAAACATCCTCAATGTGTGTGGGAAAGGTGAAGCAGATCCCTGCCACCCACAGAAGTAGTGTGTGGTGACCAGGAATGGGGAACCTTCAAATCTGTGAAGGTTTTCTCCACATGCCAGGGTCAGCCTGCAGCAAATCTGTCCTATACAGTTATAGGACACCGGTATCTGCCTTACCTGCTGGGAGAGTGGTCTGCAGATGAAATGGACTGCCAGGGAAGGTAATGAGTTTTCTGGCACTAGACATAATTGCACAAGGGCTGGATAATCATCATTCGCTGGGGCTGTCACAGAGGGAATTCAAGCATGGGTTGGAGGAGTCAGGCAAGGTGATCTTCAAAGTTCCCTCTACACTCGAAAGTTCCAGACGTCTGGAAGAAAGACTACACTGTGTATCCCCTTCTGCACACAGCCAGGCCAGCCATGTTTGCCTCCCCATACCCCAGGCTTCTAATACGGCAGTAGATCAGATGCAGAAAAATATGCTGGCCGCTCCACCGGGCAAGCTGCTCTATGAAATCAGCTTAGCTGCAAAACTCCTGGCCAGGAGATCCAGGCTGGGAACATCGTTGTTGGTAAAGTACTTGTTTTACAAGCATGAGGAACTGAGCTGTATTCCAAGACTCTATGTGGTTGGGGTTTTTTGTTTGTTTGTTTTTGGGGTTTTTTTGTTGTTGTTTGTTTTTTTTTGTTTGTTTGTTTGTTTTGTTTTTCCCCAAGTAGTGGTACATCTCTTCAATCCCAGCACCAGGGAGGCAGGGCAGATATATGTCTGTGACTCTAAGGCCAGTCCTATCTACATAGTGACTCTCAATCTAGTCAGGCTATATTTTAAGACCTTGTCTCAAGAATAAATAAGAAATAAAAATTTAAAACAAAGCCAGGGACAGTGAGATGACTCAGTGGGTAATGGTGGCTGCAATCAAATCTAACAACTTGAATTCAATCCCCAAGACCTACATGGTGGAAAGAAAGAAGTGACTTCCACAAGTTAACCTCCAACAGTCACACACAACTTGTGGCACATCCCCACCCCCACCCATAAGTAAATAAATAAACAGACAAATGGAAATTTCAGAGAAGAGTGCAAGGTCATCTTCAGCAACCTATATAGAGATTCTGAGGCCCTCCTGGCCTACATATGACTCTATCTCAAAACAAACAAATCCAGAATTGATCGAGTGAATGTGTGATTATATTTCCTGTACTGAGGATCCAGAAGTGATAGTGTGATTGTGTGAATGTGTGATTGTATTTCCAGCACTGAGAATCCAGAAGTGATAGTGTGATAGTGTGAACGTGTGATTGTATTTCCAGCACTGAGGCACTGAGGCGGTAGAGACAGTGGATCCCTGGGGGCTTGCTGGCCAGCCAGTCTACCATACTTAACAGGGTAGCAGGCCAGAGTGTGTGTGTGTGTGTGTGTGTGTTTGAGAGAGAGAGAGAGAGAGAGAGAGAGAGAGAGAGAGAGAGAGAGAGAGAGAGAGAGACTATGTGGTTTTCAAACCCACTGGCTTTTTCAGTCTGACCCGAATGTACAATGTCAGGCAGAAACTGTCCTGCACTCTGGGTAGCCAGGAGCCAGGTGTTCTCTGCAGCTCTGTGATTCTGTAACTTGGAGCCTATAGGACAAACTTGGTCCCTTATGGAGTTATGAGTTTGCTGATAACCATGCCTGTCAGCTCTACTTTCCCTGACAGGTGAACCACTCTCCTAGAATATTAACCATCTTCTCTCAGATTAAAAATGAAAGCTGCCTACAGAACAAAGGAAATAGCTCCAAGTCCTGCTCCCCTACCCCCACCAGGAATCTCACTTAGCCCTACAAATGTGAAGACAAATGCCAGGGACTCTGCCTTGGTCACCAGCTGGCAGTAAGATTTCAGCAAATTCCCATGCTCCTTTCTGTCCTGCATTCAACAACACAGGGGTTCTGGGTCCGTCCCGGGCCTGGCTTTCATTTCCCCTTAGGAGCAGCAGATGAATGTAGCTGCCTGCAGAGTGGCGTTTATTGGAGAGATAAATCTCTTTGGCTAAATATGAACCATGCAGAGGAAACAAAGGAACTGCTTTCTAATGAAGGAGGTTTACCCAGAGCCCAACAGCAGAAGGCAGAACTCCAATTAAGAAGAGATGGGAAACCAGGGTCTAAGAGACCACTTACAGGGCCATGTACCAGGAATGGGCCTGGCTGCTGGGACATGAAGGGTAAATAAGATGATCCCTTGCACTCTGGGAGATAGTACCAATCGAGGGAGTGCTGTGTGTGGGGCCAAAGGAAGAGGACAGGACAAGATGAGGTCAATTGTGATTGACTTACATCAGTGCTGAACAACAATACAGCTTGGGGGGAGAGAGGGCTTACAGAAACTGTGCTGCTGACCTCATTCTAGAAGATGTTTAAAGTCTAGAAGGAAAAGGGGATGAGTTTGTCCAGACAGAAGATGGAGCATGTGCAGAGATCTCAGGAGAGGGGAGGTGGGGAACAAAGCCAAGGTTCACATGAGTCTGGTTATGAGAAGGGAGGCATAGACTAAATCCCAGCTGTAAAGGGATTTAGGTGCCGTGGGGGCCTAGGGATTGTGTTCCACAGCCAAGGGCTTTCAAACCCATAGAACTCTAGGAATCTTCTATCAAAGTCCTGATTGGCCAGACCCTGGCTAAACAAAGAAACCAAATGCTCATTCTGAAGCTGTAGCATCAGCCACTGGGATCCTGCAGATGCTGGGTAGGACCTGGAAACCTGTGACCAACACTGCTTTGGGACAGGGAGCCAGCTGCCTGCCTGGTAGAAGCGAGAGATGGAGGCAAGTGTGTCTGGTAGATCCCTGGTGTCCTGTGATACTGACCTGCGGGAGGAAGGGCAGAGAGTGGGCCTCCATGGTGGTATATACCAATAGCAGGTACCCAACAACACTGACAGGCTGATGTGGAGGAAGGGTCCTGACATGATGCCAAGGAGGCTTTTCTCTGGTGGGTTGTCCATGACGACTTGAAGAGATGCACCCAGGAAGAAGAACCTGGACCAAGGTGGGAGGGAGGGAGGAGCAAGATCCACCTCCTTGGAGGCAGTGCCCAGGGGAAGCGGGCCATCCCAAAGGGCCCAGACCTCATTTATATGTTGTGTTGCTAATTGATCCCAAAGCCCCAAGGTGAGGCGGGGACCAGTTCCTGGGCTTGGGGCAAAGTGGTAACAACAAGAAGCTGGCCTGTCCCTGAGTGCAGCATCTGTGGACACCTTGTCTCCACCCAGTGACGTTGCTGATGACGATCCAGTCTCCACAGCTCCGCCCCAGTCTGGGCCTCTAGGTGTACAGTCTTCTCAGGCTGTTATCAATTGCCTGGCACATGTAACTGGGCTCAGAGGGCCTGTTCCTCCAGCTACCTGCGCTCATCCTCAGCCCTGCTACGCCAGAAAGCAGGGAGACAGATGTTCAGGAACCTCCACAGGGACCAGTCTATCGTCCAAGTCCTGATTCTCAGTCTCAGCAAGTGACAGCACAACTTTGGTTCCAGGAAGGCTCCACGTCAGCCAAGTCACCCAGGTGCAGTGACACCAAGAGGGTAAAGAAATATCAGTCACTCGGAGACCCACTGCTCAGACGAAGTTGGAGCCTTAAAATATCTTGGAATACTGCCTCAAACCCAATTTTAGAATATGTCCATAACTTCTCCTATGCCTTTAAATGAAGTTTTTAGATAATCTGATGACCCAACTCATTTTTAAAAACATACAATGTGTTGACTGTAGAAGACTACATGGAAATTGTAATCACACACGTCCCGGTTACACTTGAGGACCAGGGGGCAGACACCTGCAGGCATGGTTAGAGCTGGTGTGACAGACAAGCTGCCTTGGCATCAGGCACCACGATCCCGATTGCTATTAGAGACCTGCTCCAGGAAACTGTGTCATAGAAAATAAGCATTCTCTAAACTGACTATATGCTTTGGTAAAGTTTTTAAAGCAGGTAACATACAACCTCCCCTGGGTTTGACTGGCGAGGCATGTCTACAAGGGGTGTGCGTTTACAGTTCACCAAGGAAAATATGTTCTTTCCCTAGGGCATTGACTCCAGAGTTCCCCACAGATGCCCAAACCCATAGATGTTGAGCTCCTACGACGTAAAACAGCATCACGTTTCCACATAACCTGCAAACATCCTCCTGGACACCATTAATGATATTTAATACAAAATGAATGTTAGACAAATATGGTTCCTCTTGTACTGTATTGTTTAGGGGATAGTGACAAGAAAAAGAGAGAATATGTGCTCAGTGCAAACACTGTTTTCCTGTTAATGTTTTCTCTACAAGGTTGGTGAGTCCATGAATATCAAGGGGGCCCACTGTGCTCTGTGATTATGTATGAAATGGGTGGAATCCAATGTTAGATTATTATGGACATTCTTCCCCTACCACACAAATGAACGGAGACATCTACGACTGACAGAGCTTGTTGTACAGGACTACCCCTCATGCATCCATACTTCTCCCTAGCTCCTGTTCGCTAAATGTCCAGGGGCCCCAACCATCTTAACAACCCAACACACAACACAGATTTCCAAAGTTCACCTTAGGGGTTGCTGCTCCTCAGACGGCCCTTGCCAGAGCGCTCATGAGTGTTGTCCCTTCTTATACATTCACTCATGTGCTGCCCCCAGTGGAGGAGTACAGGACAGCTATGACAAGCTAGGGTCCAGACGGGATGGCCCACCTGGGGAGTCAGCAGGGCAGGTGACTGACCTAGGATCTCAGCATCTTTGAGACAGGATTGTCTTTTGAGCCTAACTGTACCCTCTTTTAAGTCTCCCTTCTCAGTCCCTCATCCCTCACAACATAGCTGGATTCAGACATGATTTAAAGAGCTGGGAGGTAGCTCATTCAGCACTTGCCACACAAGCAGAAGGATCTGAATTTGATCCCCAGAAACCACATTTTTAAAAAAAGGCATAGTGGTACACATTTATAATCTCAGAGCGAGAGAAACAGAGACAAGCAGGTCTTGGGCTCACTGGCCAGCCAATCTAGCCGAATGAGCAAGTTACAGGCCAGTGAGAGACTGTCTAAAAGAAACAAGATATACAATGGACCTGAAGGATGACACCTGATATGGACCTCTGACCTTCCCACACACGGACATGAGTGCTCACACAGATGAACTGAGACATTCACGAACATACATGTACCCCAAAACAAAACAAACAAACAAACAAAAACCCTGAGGTGTTTAGGGTCCAGTGAGGTCATATGGATGGGATGTCAGCCAGTATAGCTGGGGCTGGTTCAAGAAGAGAATGAGACCCAGGTTCATGTAGACCATATGAAAACAAAGAGAGAAGCCATAGAGAAACACACCCAGTCGACACTTAGATCTCAGACTTCCAGCCACCAGAGCTGAGAGAAAATAAGAGCCCAGGCCTGTGGTTCTTGGTTTTGTCATCCCTAATAAACTCTCGGGGATTTTGCAGATCAGCTCACCCAACTGTCTACCCTGTATAAATTGCCTTGTGATGACCAGAAGTCAATCTTGTGGCTTCCTGTCCCCTGTTCTCCACATACTGCAGAGCTGAAAATATAGACACTGCATGTTTACTCTATAAATCTGGTGAAGTAATTCACACCACGCCAGGTAAACGCAAAAAGAGTCTCCCGCAAGCTGAGTCAATAAGGAATCACGTAGCAACCTCTAATTGTATCTCAAACACTTTCCAGACCTGTGTGGCCCAGATGAGAGCAAATCAGACCAATTAATTACCCAAATTACATGAATTACCCAAATCTCTGTGTTGAGACCTTGTCTACTTGACCAAAAGGGGGTTTTAGTCATTGCCTGGGCTCGCAGGCTCACCTGGCTTGCTGACTCATGTCTGGAATCTAGTATTTTTACCTTCACATTCTGCTCGTCCTGAAACTGGAGCGGAAAACCAGGTGGCCTGTGGAATCTAGACTGTGCACATGCTGTCTCCTGCCCACTGCACAGGGATCTGCCCCCCCATCTACAGCCCTCAATCCTGAGGCAGAACTGAATTTCCTTTCTAAGCGAAACCATCTTCTGTTTTATGCTTCATCACGGGGGCCTTGTTGCCATATGTTCACTCTTCTATCTCCACCAATACAGACCTGCTCGCCCAAAGCCCCAGACAGCTTAGGGGTTGGCCCCAGATGGACTACTGGACTAGCTAGCGTCTTTGATGAGCCTATGGCCAACTCTCCCACTACAGTTTAAAAATTATGTGCTCAGCAAAGACCATGTGCTTAAGCTCAGTACCCAGCCTATGGTGCTACTGGGAGGTTGTGGGACCTTTAGAAGGTGGGGCCTAGTGGAAGCGAGTTAGGTCATTGGAACCCAAGCTTCTTCCTCTGTCTCTCCCACTTCTTCCTAGAGCAACTTCTCCATGTGCTCTCCAGCCATCGTGTACTGAGATGCCACAGGCCCAAGGAGATGAGATCAAGCAACCAGGGACCAAAACTTCTGAAATCAGGAGCCAAATTCTTTCTTTTCTCCTTTCAAGTTGTGTTGTGTTTTGTTTTATTTTCAGTTCACAGTGACAGAAAGATAGCTAACCTATTCCTCTTGGCAGCAGTTTGGAGAGGCCCAGGGATCAGTTCTGGGGTCCCTTCTCTGCTTCGTCTACGTGCAGTCCTTGGGTGAGTCTTGTGGTTTTAAATACCATGTAGGAACTAATGTCTCTAAATCTCCCTCTCCCCCTCCCCATCCCCCTCTCTCCCTCCCTCCCCCTCCCTCCCAGATATCCTGAGTATATCTGGCTCCTTTGGTGCACCCATCCACACTGCATGCAATGTACTCTTCTCTCACTGTTGGTTCTCATTCCAGCATCTGTCAACTCTATTTCTTCGGGCGGGGGTCACCCTAACAATTTGATTCAGGCAAGTTGCTTAGCACTCTGTGCTTTAGCAAATCCCCTTCTCCTCTGTAAAATGAGATGCTTTGTAGAGCTACTGTAAGAATGTAGTCTTTCACTACTATAAAAGACCTAGACCTAGGTTGATATACAGAAAGTGTTACAAGTCACTTTAACTATCTGTTCCTTTATTAAACCAGCCCTTGTCACTTGGTTTCCTTTCCTTGTGGGTGCATGCACATGTGTGGAGGTCAGAGGTCAACATCAGGTGTCTTCCTCAATCAGTCTCCTCTGTCTCTGTCTCTGTCTCTGTCTGTCTCTGTCTGTCTCTGTCTCTCTGTGTCTCTGTCTCTGTCTCTGTCTCTCTGTGTCTCTGTCTGTCTCTGTCTCTCTGTCTCTGTCTCTCTCTGTCTCTCTCTGTCTCTCTCTGTCTCTCTGTCTCTCTCTCTTTCTCTCTCTCTCTCTCTCTCTCTCTCTCTCTCTCTTTCTCTCTCTCTCCTCCCGCTCTGAGGCAGGGTTTATTTTCATTGAACCTGGAGCTCATTGATTCGGCTAGACTGGCTGGCCAATGAGCCTAAGGACGCCCCCGTTTCTGCTCCCAGGGCTGAGATTCCAGGTGCATGCCACCATGCCTGCTTCTTGAGTGAATACTGAGTGTCTGAACTCACGTCTGTGAGCACCTGCTCTATGTGAGCCACCTCCACAGCACTCAGACTTCACTTTGGATCCATCAGCAGATCTCCTCAGCCACATCCACAAAATAGTACCTGCCTGCTTCCCACAGTCTCCTCTGTCACCTCCCAGGTCCAAACCAATGATTCTTCCTTTCAGTAAATTTATATTTACACAACCGCTGCCACGATCTAATTTTAGAGCCTGTCTGTCATGTCTCCTCTAGCCTCCTCTTGACATACGTAGATCACACCATATGGGGTATGTGGTCTTTTGGGTCTGGCTTCTTCCAGTCTCCATAATGTTTTGAGGCATGATCAGGCAGAGCCTCATGGGCTTCTTGCTATCTATTAAATGATGTTTCCTCTGTTCGTTCATTTACTGAGGTCCTAAGCATGTGTGGTTGTATTCAGAGTCAGTGTTTAGAAAAACACTAAGGTCTGAAAGATGGTGGAGTACCTCTAAGGAATGGCCATTTAGAGACACAGACAGAAGGTGGTGGTCCATTCTATAGTAGAACAGGTCTCCCCAGTACCCAGGCAGGCTGGCACCCTCAGTTCTAGGAGTCTTGTTAGAGCAGTCTGAGCTGGCTTAAGACACCTCTGCTGAGAATTTGACTTCTTCTCCACACTGGAAGCCATGAGAGTGTTTGAATCTAGAACAGCATGTACTAATTTAGATTTCAAATGAATCTGTCTGGCTGCTATGCTCCAAACTCAGGGAGGCAGGACAGACAGGAAGAAGCAGGGAGACCCGAGAGGAGGCCATTCCTGACATGTATCAGACATGATTCAGCATCACGATACAACCAGCTTGTTCATACATGCCTCAATATGGATAACCACAGAAGTTTTTGTGGGATGAAAGAAGCCAGACCCAAAGACCACATACCACATATGGTATGATCTACGTATGTCAAAGGCTAGAGGAGACATGACAGACAGGCTCTAAAATTAGATCGTGGCAGCGGTTGTGTAAATATAAATTTACTGAAAGGAAGAATCATTGGTTTGGACCTGGGAGGTGACAGAGGAGACTGTGGGAAGCAGGGAGGTACTATTTTGTGGATGTGGCTGAGGAGATCTGCTGATGGATCCAAAGTGAAGTCTGAGTGCTGTGGAGCCGGCTCACATAGTGCAGGTGCTCACAGACTCGAGTTCAGACCCTCAATATTTACACAAGAAGCAGGCATGGTGGCATGCACCTGGAATTTCAGCACTGGGAGCAAAAACCGGGGCATCCTTAGGCTCATTGGCCAGCCAGTCTAGCCGAATCAGTGAGCTCCAGGTTCAGTAAGAAACCCTGCCTCCAAAAAAGAAGATAAAAGAAAGAGAGAGAGAGAAAAACCAAAAAGGTGAAAAGTAATTGAGGAAGATGGCTGACCTATGGTCCCCACGCCCATTTGCACGCTCCCATACTCATACCCACAGTAAAATACGCCTCAATATATCCAGCACCCCATTGCCTCAGGACCGTTGTCTTTGCGGGTTCCTCTTCCTAGATGCTCACCTGGTTCCCTAGCCACAGAGCCCTCGAGTCAGTACTCCATCACTCCTGAGATCTACCTGTTTATTCTGCTGAAAATCATCTTAACACTGCTCTGTCCTCCTGTTCGCTTCCCCTCCCGCACTCCCCGCTAGCACGCTGCCTCCTGCCAAAGTGTTCGTTTACCCATTCTAGAGTTGTCTACTTATCATGTAAACTCCGAGGGCAAGCTGTCACATGGCTTGGTCAGGCTCTATCAGTCCTTTCATGACACACAGTAGGCCCCTCATACATATTTGTAGGGGGAAACAGTGAGATGCTGCTGAGTTCCAGGTCCCACTGTCACAGTGTTCCTCCTGTTGCACAGAGGACAGAGCTGAGAATACTATGCAATGTCAATATCCAGAAACAGAGATGGGGCTGAGCTTGAGTGTGGGCAAGAAAGAATTTGCTTAGGTAAGACTGCGTATGGAGCCACCCAAATTCCACCCATTCATTCCACTATGGCTTCCTGTGTCCTGCTCATGTGCTCAACTTGCAAAGCTAAGAAGCTAGTTCCTGCCCATGGGTGCTTACACCTCTGCTGGGTAGGGAGACAGACTCATCACAAAGCAGTTAAGGCTCCAAGCCAAAGGGGCATAAAGGGGTCAAGCCACATGCTGAGCTGGGTTTGTCTCCTGCATATAGAACTGTGTCTTGGAAGGCAAACATGTTAATAGAGTGTAGTGAATGATGCTTGTGTCCGTATTGTACAGGATGAAGTAGGAAGAGTCAAAGAAGAACGTGGACAGGCTGGATCGGCACAGATGGGCCAAAGGCTTTAGGAGTTTAGTCTATAGGTCAGTTTTGAAACTTTGTTTCAAAGGCTGCTACGAGTTCCTCAAAACCACCCAAGGTGAAAGACAGGCAGAGCTCTGGACTGCTGCAGTCAGAATTTTTCTCCCATACGTTTTACATAGAGGACTATAGTGGTTTGGATGGTCTAAGTGTGTTCCCCATGTGTTTGTGAATTGGAAGGTTGGCTTGAGTGTGGTAATGTTAACGAGTGGTGAGATATTTAAGAGGCAGGGCCTAGTGGGAGGTAAGCCATTGGGGGAATGCCTAGGAAGGGATTAACACAGGACTCTTGGTCGTTGTCTGGCTTCCTGTCCCACTAGATGAAATCTCACCAAATCTCATATACACCTACCATGGAGTACGCACAGGAGTCAGGCTGAGCCAGTGCCATGCCCTTGTGGATTAAGTAGACATCTTTTTCTCATAAATTTCCAAACCTCAGAGATTTTTGTCTTCGTAACAGAAAATGGATTGACATGGGACTTTATTACATGACATCATTTTATGAAAAATTTGAAAAATCAAGTTGCAGACCAGGGAAACACGAGCAAGTACGAGGACCTGATTTGAATCCCTAGAGCCATGTCAACTCCACAACACACACACACTCCACTCTCACACACACTCACACTCACACACACACTCACACTCACACATACTCACTCACATACACACACTCACACATACTCACTCACACACACTCACACATACTTACTCACTCACACACACACTCACACATACTCACTCACACACACACTCACACATACTCACTCACACACACTCACACTCACACACTCACACACACACTCACACTCACACATACTCACACACACTCACACACACACATACACACACACTCGCACTCACACACACACATACACACACACTCAGACTCTCACACACACTCACACACACACTCACACATACTCACTCACACATACTCACACACACTCACACACACACATACACACACACTCACACTCTCACACACACTCACACACACACTCACACATACTCACTCATACACACACTCACACATACTCACTCACACACACACTCACACATACTCACACACACTCACACACACACACACACACACTCACACACACTCACACTCACACATACTCACACACACTCACACACACACATACACACACACTCGCACTCACACACATACTCACACACACACATACACACACACTCACACTCTCACACACACACTCACACACACACTCACACATACTCACTCACACACACACTCGCACTCACACACACACACTCGCACTCACACACACACACTCATACTCACGCACATCAAAAAAAAGCACGGTAGGAGAACACTTATAATCCAAGCTTTAAGGAGGCAGGCACAGGTAGATCCCTATAGCTTTCCAGACAGCCAACATAGATAGCCTAATTGACAAAGCTGCAGACCAGGGAAAAACCTTAAAAAACTATGTCCCAGGGAAGTTCATCCTCTGTGTTTAAACTGCTGTCTCCAAGGTGGCAATAAGAGACAGACAGAGATGGTGGAGGTGAGCAGAATGAGACTACAATCCTGAACCTTGGTGTGGAGCTTCTGTCACAGACCCCTGTGTTCCAAGGGCTATAGTGCAAGGTACTGTCCCTTGTTGTGGACTGTCCTCTACTAGAACATGAATTACAAAAGGACAACACAGACCTGGTCGCGTGTGGCTCTGTGCCAGTCCCTGAAAGGACCATCACAGTTTTCACCAAGAGTTCAAAAAATACTCTTTAATGAGTAGGTAACAAGAGAAACATATTTAAAAGTCTTAGAAGAAAGGCCAGGACCACATTAGTTTTTCCAAAGCCTAAAAGAGAGATTTGGTGGTTTGGATGAGAATGGTCCCCGTAGACTCATATATCTGAATGCTTGGCCTGAAGTTAGTGGAACAGTTTGGGAAGGATTTGGAGGTGTGGCCTTGTTGGAGGAGGTGTGTTACTGGGGCATGGGGTCGGATTTGAGGTGCCAAAAGCCACTCCCAGGTAACACTCTTGTATGTGCTCTCTCTCCCTCTCCCTTATCTTTCCCCTTTCTTCCTCCCTCCTCTCTCCCTCACTCCCCCTCCTTCTCTCTGCCTTATGCTTATAGATCTGATAGAAGCTCTCAGCTACTGCTCTAGGACCCTGCCTGCCTCTCTGCTTCCATGATCTCTGCCATTGTGGTCATGGACTCACCCTCTGAAACTGTAAGCAAGTCTCCAGTTACATGTTTCCTTTTATAAGTTGCCTTGGTCATTGTGTTTTGTCACAGCAACAGAAAAGTAACTAAGGCAAGAGACAGGTAGAAACAATATATGAGCCAAATCTCAAAAGATGGCTTGGGGGGCTAGAAAATAGAGCTAGAAAGTATCTAGTGAACTACAGTCATTCACTCACTCAGCCCATGCTCACTGAACACCTAGGTCATGCCTAGAATGGCATGATAGTTAATATCATGTGTTAACTTCTCTAGGATAAGGGATGGACAGAAGGCTGGTAAAATGTTATTTCTAGGTGGGTCTGTCAGGGTGTTTCCTGAAACATTAGCATTAGATTTGGCAAATAGAGTGAAGGTCATCATCCCTCACCAGTGTGAACAGATGTTGTGTTCATACATCACATAGAGAAAAGCAAAAGGGGCAGGACATTAATCTCCTCCTGCTCTTCAGCATTACTGTCCGTGAGTCCTGAGTCGTTGGACTCTGGGAACATTCCTTATGGACTCTAGTAACTATCAAATCCCTGGAGGACACCAAGTCTTCTGGAAAAGATAAATGTTCAACGTCAAGAGAGGCAAGTGCAGTGCGTGAAAAAGATTTGGAAGCAACTACAGTTAAGCCCCGCCCCTAACCAGTCTATGTGAAGATATCTTGGCTTAATTCTACCCTTTCTAAAGCTTAGGCAAACAACTCTCCATTGGTAGATCAGGAGACCTGAGACCAAGGGGAGAGGAGCTTTGAAACCATGGGGGAAAGATCCCAGCTTTAATAACACGTCAGAAATAATAATCTTGTTAATTAAAGCCAAGTCTTAGGGAGAACCCTAGAGAAGTAATACTGACATTCTCACTAATATCAGGAGGGTTCTCAGTGATTGATTACTCCAACAGGCAGGTGGGGAATCAGAAGTGACTAGTTAGTGTGTCTTTTTAAAAAGTATCAGAAAAAGAAGAGAAAAACAAAAAACAAAAAAACAAACAAAAACCTACCTCTGGGAGTGTATTTGCACCTCAAGTGGAAGCTGCATGTTTAAATAATTCGGGCCACCATCTGTCTAGGGAAATACAAATTGCTCTGCTGCTGCAAAGACCAGGTGTGTTGGAAGGCAGAGAAATTTCGGAGTGTGCTCTACAGATCTACAAGTTTCTACATCCTCACCTTCTGTACAGTAGGTAGCTTAGGTGGTAAAAGCTGGGCATGCTAGGTGATGGTCAGCCTTATAGTCTCCCTGTATCTAGACTCTACCCAGCTGTGGCCCATTGTTGACAATGATATGCTACCAGCTCCAGGAAGACCCAGGATGGTCCTGAGGGAAAAGGGAGACCAGGAGAGTTCAGCTCTCTCCTTCCCATCATGGCCAAGCTGAATGGAAGAACCTTCCTACCATTCTGCACCTCTGCAGCCTTCATTCAATCTGCAGCCAGTGGACTGTCCATACATGAGGTGCAGTTAAGGTGGCCGATAACCAGGGGTCAGCTACATGCCTTCTGACTGTGGTTCCAATGACCCCTCTCCTCAACCTCCTGCTCTGTCCCTGACATCACATCGTGCCAGCTCCAGTGTCTGTGTCTGTTTTATCCTCCACCTGCATTCAAGCCTTTAAAATTCTCACTCTAACCCTTGGAAATCCAAATGCCACCTCTATGCCAAGTGGACATCTTCAGTTACCTCCAGACACTGCTATGGATTGTGTACAAAGCGTAGCTGAGCCTAACCCTCTTCAGGAACAACACTACATGGGCTCAGTTCCGTCACCCTGCTCTGTCCTAGGCAGGAGGGATTGCCATCTGCTCTTGTCTGGGTCCCCAGGCTTCATTTCTTACCCACAGAACTCTTCTTGATTCTGCCGTAGTCCCTAGCCTGAATCATTTGGGGGACTGCTGAATGCTCCTCCCAAGTGGCTTCAGCCTCCTGTCTCTCCACTCTCTAACCTCTCTCCTTATAATACAGTCATCTGTCCAAAATGCAAATCTGGTCTTGCCCATCCTCCTTCGTCTCTTGTGGCCTCCCACTCACTGTCCGTGACATTCAAGCCCTCGTTATGGCTCATAACATTTTCAGTCCCTGGTTCCCACCTGACTTCCTGTCCCAACTTCCCACACTCTCCCCAGGCACCCACACTGCAGTCATTAGAAAACCATCACAGCACCCCAGCATCCCACACTGCTCATACCTTTAGGCCTCCGCACACTGGATCCCTTTGACCTCTCTGTCCTCTGCTTTCCTGATTGGCAGGTCCCGCCAAAGGACCAGCAAAAGATTCCCTTCCCCTGAGAAGCCTTTGACTTTGGTTCAGAAGCACAGCCTGAGACAGGGTTTCTCACTCAAGCAATTTACTCCAGAACACAGATGGATGTCAAGGAACCAGAGATGGACAGGACTTGGCTAAGCGGAGTGGGGACCACACATGGAGCATATGAGGATCCATGGGTCGTGTTCTATGTCCCCAAACTAGCACTCCTCCACAGAGGAGGCAGGGGAGGTGACAGTACAGCCACGTCAGCCATGTCAGCCACTGCTCTGACTGTAGAAGTACCAAGTGAGGCAGCCTGATACCAGGGCTAATTCTCCAGCAAAGGGGTTGGAGTGAATGGTCAACAGCAGTGACCTACTGAGGACACCAAGGAGCTGCCAGGTGGCTCTCAAACTCCTAAGGAGCATCTCAGAACAGATCGCTGAGTCTCCTCCCATAATCTCCGATCTAGGGAGGCTGGGTGGGGCTGGGCTGGGCAGACAGTTGCATTTCCAACCAGTTCCTAACCATGCACTGTGAGAGCATCTCTTCACAATAGCTCTCTCTGCTGCCCACCTCTCAGCAGGAATGACCACATCTTCACTAAGATCACCCAGTCTGCGGTAGGTGGTGATCCATGACCTCTGCCAGGTGCTGCTGGCCCCCTGTCACCCTAATGGAGAGAGAACAGGTTGAGCACAAGGGATATGGTCCTCCTCATCTCTGTGTCTACACATCGTTGCTCAGCATAGGCGCATGCCAGAGCTGGATTGATAAACGTCGCTCTCAAGTGAGTGAACAACAGCCTGCCATACATGCATTTGTAACATTCATATCAGGGCGTCATTCACAGTGACGCAAAGCTAGGAAGCAGGATGGACTGCAGTCTCCCTCAGAGACTGGAGAAGTCTCCCTCAGAGGGAAGGAAGCGCTATAATGCTCTGAATGAATCTTCTCACCGAGCAGAGGGAAAGCCAACTTGGGGAGGGTGAGAATTGGAAGCTAACCTGCTCAGTGTGTGGCACTCAAGGCAGAGAACCCCATCAGAGAGGTTACAGGACAGGGATGAAGAAGGGTAAAGATGCTAACATGCACTCCAAGAGACAGAGGTATATTGAGGAGAGGTGGATGGTAAACCTCTACACAAGTCCAAGAGCAGCAGGTGGGACCACAGAGAGACAGACAGCCCATCGGCCAGGGTCATGAGCAGCCCGCGGGGAGCATGGAGATCCAGTCTCAGATGCCATGTGCTCCCGTTCCCAGCACAGTTCCTGAGCCTTTGAAGATATTGACGAGGCAACAGTTTTAACTGGGCTTTAGATAATAGATATGTTGGGGTATTGAAGGGGGTAGCAGGCTTGACAGGCCACTAGGGTCATGTGAGAGATGAGCCCAGGGAGGAGTCTGGCTAGGAGAGTTTCACATTATCCATGTTTTCTGGGGACTCGGGGTTGCCTAGGACATGGGATGTCTAGTGCTAACCCTGGCTAACCCTGGCAGACCAGGACACGCTGATCATTGTACTATGTGGAGCGATGGGAGACAGAACCCACTTGTAGCATGTGTATGCAGCCCCCTGAGATATCCCCAAGTATGTCAGGAGTGAATGCCATGAAGTGGTCAATGGCTATGCTCCGAAGGAAGGCAAGACTGGTTAACTATTGAAGGAAAAGACAGCCCTGGTATCTGGGGAGCATAGAGGGTGTCTTAGCAATCTGAGAGCGTTTTGAAATCCATGCTATGGCTAGTGACTTTATAGCAGTCCTTGCTGCAGGAAAACACCTAGCCAAGGGTAATAGAGCAGACCTAGACATAGCTAGGGACCCTCAACCCTAAGCTCTACTCGCAGCCCTGCAAGAGACAGCTGTGTGGATCACCCTCTCTGGGCTCCACTTTCTTGATAAAATTTTAAGTTAGGGGCTAAGGAGATGGTTCAATTACAAAGTGCTTGCCTCACACCGTGAGGACCTGAGTTTGCATCCCAACATGAGGCACAGAGGCACACATCTGCAACTCTAGTGCTCAAGGAAGAAGGGATCACAGACAGGTGATCTCTGCCACTCACTGGCTCCAGGATTACTGGGCGATCCTGTCTCAACAACGAAAGAGAGAGATTGAGGAAGTCATCTGACATTGCTCTCTTGCCTACACATACAGCCACACCAATAGCTGCATACGTATGTGCACACTCGATATATATGCCTGTACACTTGCCAGGTTAAGAACTAAAGAATTAGACAATGCCATAGGTTCCTTCAACTTTCTTGTGCTACCAAGGCAAGAAGGGCGCCAGATACATATTCTTTTCGCTATGACCAAATGTCCAATAAGAAGCAGCTTAACAGAGGATTCATTTTTTTTGACTTTTGAGTGAGATGCAGCCTATCGTGATGGGAAGGCATGGTGGTGGGAAGGCATGGTGGTGGGAAGGCATGATGGTGGGAGCGGCTCTGGCTGCACCAGCAGAAACAGCTTGATGCTTCCTCAAATCTTAGCACCAACCAGGAAGCAGAGCAAATGAGCTCAGGGCAGAATCTGCTCTGGGCTTTTATGTCATGAGGACAACTCATGAGCCTCCACCCTGTGTCTGTCAGATAGGCTCCATGTTCAGAGGATTCTAAAACCTTCCCGGACAGAGCCACCAGTTGGGGACCAACTGCACAGAGGACAAGTCTATGAGCCACATTTCATACTAGGACCATAACAGGTGCTGTGATTGCCAATAGAAAGGTCAAGCCTTTGGACTATTGCAGCACAAGGGATGGTGGCAGCAAGACCCAAACTCCGTTGGGCCCCATTTGGTGACTGCTGCTGTCCCTATGAGCTAGTCTCATATCCCAGCACCTCTGTGTGGAGAATCTGGGAGATAACCTCAAGGGCAAACAGCCCCGTGGACTTCACAGTATATCTACAAACAGCTCAGGCCTGCATGGTCACAAGGCTTGGACCCTGAAGCACAGGGATGGTGCCTGCAAGCGACAGAACAGGCTCAAAGAACTGAGATCACCTGTCAGGTCCTAGTGAGGAGCTGTCTGGATGTCCCCACACTATCACTAGTGTTGAGATAGCTGCCCCGGGCATGCCATCACCCAGCCAGAGCGCAGTGATGTGTGGGCAGGAGGATGGTCTGGCCATCTCAGGGTTCTGGAGAGGAAGAACTGCAGAAGGACAGAGGGAATGATGGAAGAGGAGGTTCAGGTATGGGTGAGGAGAAGGATGTGAGAGCAATAGGAGAGACAGGAAGAAGAAGACGAGGAAGAGAACAGGAAGCAGGTCGTCATCGTATCTCTGGCCAAGGCTCCTTTGTCTCTCCAGGGACTACCAAGGACCCAGGACAATAAAAATGAGGATGTTGGCAGGATATCTTCACACCTCAGCATCTCCCAAACCAGTGAGTTTTCATGGTAAGAACCCTTGTCCCTACCAGCATGTGGCTGGGTGGGGCCAGACCTAAATTCTAATTCTGGAAAGTAAACATGGAGGGGAGGGGCTACCTCTCTCTGCCTGCCCTGGGGTCTTTATAGAAAGTTGCGTCAACACACAGGTAAGCTGCCCACCCACGGGAGTCCCTCCACTCTCCCCAGCTAGAACCCCAACCATCTACCTCCTCTCTCTCTCTCTCTCTCTCCCTCTCTCTCTCTCTCTCTTAGACACACATACACACACATCTTTAACACCATTTATTTTCTTGATGCTGGTTTGTTTTCAGTCCCAGCCACCCTGATATGATGTTTAATATGTCCCTAAGGAGCAGGGTGAAACCGCTGCAATCGCTGAGGTAAATACCTAATTAGGATGCTTCTGAAGGGCGTACTATTTACGTGGGAGAATGTAGCTTGAATGTCTGTGCAATTAAGGAGGTTATTATTTTCTCTGGTTCCGGCAGATCTTGCACTTAAATATGTCATTAGGTGCTGCTTAAAGTATCTGGTGTACCTGGAAGGCACCTTCATTTATTTTTAAGATACTTGCCTATCGCAGCATCCATACAGTGGAGCCACTAGGATGAGGAGAGATGAGTTTCTATTCTAACTACACAGCCGAAAGACACAGAGCAACACTCTGCAAGCATCCAGCTCAACAAGTAGCAATTAGTGATTCAGAGCCCGAAGGATTCATTGATTCAACCAAGAATGTGGTCTATCCAGGGCACAGCGCTCATCATTTTTAATTTAGTATTCCATTTAATCCTCAGTCCAGTACTATGAGGGAACATTATTCCTGTTTTATATTATGGATGAGAAAAAAGGCTCAGTGGAGAAACATGTCTAAAGACACAAAGCTAATGAGAAGCCAGGCCACCACACCAAGACTCTAACGTAGGAACAGCAGATTACAGCTGAGAAATCTACAGGAAGGACTTTTTGTCTAAGCAGGAAAGCTAAGTACGGACAGCCAAAGTCAATTGGAGATGAGACAAGAACAGCAGAGGAATCTAAGGGTTTACAGCACACAACCACATTAAACATTAAACACACCCCACTGTTAGATGGTGACAGAAACCTCACACTAACTGCCTGCTTATTCCCATTCCTGTGTCCCGATGTGATACAACCAGCTCCCAGCCAGAAGTTACAAGGTTTGCCCAAAGGTATGAAAACTCACCCCGAATCCACAAGGCCGTCACCAGAACCAGACTTGCTCCAACAGGGCAGATGTAGAATGCCAGATAGGGAATCTGATTTGTGATTAAGATGATTGTGATGTATGCATGTAAGGATGTATGGCTAATGGGAGCAAAGGGAATAGAGCTTTAAGAAGTCAACAAAAGGGAATATTAGAAATTAAATACGCTATGACAGAAATGAAGTCTGACACTCAGGACTGAAGATGTCACTCAGTGGTGGAAGGTTTTCAATCTCCAGCATGGCAAAAAGAAGGAAAGAAGGAAGGAAGGAAGGAAGGAAGGAAGGAAGGAAGGAAGGGAGGGAGGGAGAGAAAGAGAGAGAGGAAGAGAGAGAGAAAGAGAGAGGGGGAAAGAAAAGAAAGAAAGAAAGAAAGAAAGAGAGAGAGAAAGAGAAAGAAAGAAAGAGAAAGAGAGAGAAAGAAAGGTAAGGAGAGAAAAGGAGGGAGAGGAAGGGAAGGAGGGCATGAGGGAGGAAGAGACAGAGAGAAGGAGGGAGAAAAGGAGAGAGGGAGTTAAGGCATGACTTTCAAGGCTCATCAGGAGTCTAACATAGTCAACTCAGGCAACATGAAGACCAGTCAATAGAATTATTTCTAACTGAAATGCAAAAATGAGAGGGAACGAGGGAATGGCCAAGACAAAGCAGGACATCAAGACTGGTGGGGCAAGGCCTTCAAGATGGCTCAGTGAATAAGAGCTTTCAGTGCACAGCCTGATGATCTGAGTTCAATCCCTGGAGCCCACATGATGGAAAGAGAGAAACAACTCCAGCAAGTTGTCCTTTGACCTTCACATGTGCACTATGGAAAAGTGCACACGTACATGCACACACAAATAAATAACTGTAAAAAAATTGAAAAGCAGTGGGATAATATTAAAAACAGTAGCAGGTGCATAATTAGAGTGCCAGAAAGAGAAAATAGAGCAGAAGTGTTTGAAGAAATAATGGCCACAACCAAGACAATTTACAAGATAGAATAAACTCAAAACAAACAAGGAAATTAAAGACACCCCCACATCTAGCTAGGCACACATGTTCAAAGTACAGACTAGAAAGGACAAAGAGAAACATCAAAAGAATCCCGAGGTAGTGAGATGTCTCAGCTATGCACAAGCAGGGATAGAAGTCAGCAGGTGTCACACACACCAGGCACGCAGGAAGAAAAAGGGAGGCGTAGACTTAAAGTATTAGAGGAGGAGACAAACCACTAACTGGTAAGTCCATACCAAGCAAAACTGTCCATCAAAAGTGAAAGAAAATACAGATTTTTCTAAAGCAAGCAAGAACTCAAAAGTGGATGGGAACATGAGGCTGCAGAGGTGATGGTGAGCCCTGAATTAAGGAGCCAGCTCCCCCAGCCTGCGCACCTGAGATCCAGCTAACAGTAGCTGACACAGCACAGGACACAAAGAGGTTTGGTTGCTATTGTCCTTTTAAAGGCTATGCCTCATCCAGCTCTGCCCTCAGGCCAGAAGTACATTTGCTTCCGGCAGGCACCATGCTCCATAGCCTGCCTGGCCACAGCCTGTTCCTCCAAAGGCTCACAGGCTCCTCCTCTGTCCCCTGCTCTTCACCCTAAAGGGACCCAGAGACTGACAGATGACAATTTAACCTAAGAGCCCAGCAGATGGAACCAGTAGGGGAGAACGCGCTGGATTTGTAGCTTCCGGGACTCAAAGGGCTGGGTCAGCTGATATCTTGGAAAGTCAAAAGTCACCCAGAGTTCTGTGGGAGCAGGAAGGGTGTGCTTTCGAGGTGCTTGGAGGGGCTGAAGGAAAGAACGTTCTCTATCGCCTGAGTTCCGCTACACTTGCCGCACTCGATTCTAATAGATCCCCTTTTCTTTCAGAAGGACTCTTGACCTCCAGAGTGCCGGAGTGGATGTTTGCTTCTTATGCTTTGGGAGCTCTAACCGACTGGTCAAGCCAGACCTGAAGCGTGCTTAGATATGGAGAGATGCAGGCATGAAAAGTAACAGACCTTTGTAGTGGCAGTTATACCCCAAGACTGGCCAGGCTACAGTGCACATGACTCCATATGAACATGGTGATTTATGAGCTCTCTAGTGCCTCCCAGGAGCAACTCGAATGCATGTCCGATAGCTCCAGACTCGGTATCCTTGCATGTAGCCTCAAGGCCTTCCCAAAAGAGAATGGAGCAGGCCACCACCCCTTTGGTAAATTCCATGTGGAAACCTGCAGCTGGAGAACCACATCTGAGGTCAATGCCAAGCTTTAGATGTGGCTCATGTGCCCCTAAAGATTCCATGGGCTGACAGCTTGGTTTCCGGTGTAGCAATGTTGAGAGGCCATGGGACCTTTGAAAGAAATGTGAGTCATAGAGAACGTGACTGAGTTATCCAATCACCCTTAGAAGGGTCCTGCTGATCTCATGTGGCAGGTCTGGTAGAAGTGAATCACCTTCTAGCAGAAGAGGGTACTATAACCACTGAGCTTTCCTTTCCCTCTCTTCTATCCTTTCCTCATTGCCTTGCTGCTGGCATGTTCAGCATGCCCTCCTACCACTGAGCCGGGCAGAGGCCAGCACTAAATAGGCTCTGGAGAATTGTAAGCTAAATTAACCACTTTTCTCTATAAAGAACTTCTCCAATACTTTGTTACAGCCACAGGAAACAGAGCAAGCCTGACCATACAGAATTTTTATTGATTTTATAAAATCAATCTGGAGGACAGTGGTCAGGTTGGGACCAAAACTGCTGCTTCTCAGAAGTTATATACATAGGGCTGGAGAGACAGCTCAGCGGTTAAGAAGACTGGCTACTCTTCTAGACAACCTGGGTTCAAGTCCCAGCACCCACATGGGCTCATAGTCATCTATAACTCTAGCTTCATCAACTCTGGTGCCATCTTCTAGCCTCCATGGGCACCAGGAATACAAATGGTACAGCCAAAACACTACTACACACAAAATATGAGGCTGGTGATACCAAACCATAATATTAGATACTCTAGCTGAGTCAGAAAAACCTGAAGGCCAAGGTCTTCCTGGGCTACAGAGTGAGTTTATGGCCAGCCTGGGCAACTAGTGAGAGCTGGCAATATAGATCAATAGCAGAGTAATTGCTTAGCATGTGTGAGGCCTTAGCTTGTGGTCAATCTCCAATACAAAAGAAAGAAAGAGGGAGGGGAGAGGGGAGAAGGAAGAGAGGAGAGAAGAGAGAAAAGAGAGGAGAGAGAAACAGAAGAGAAAAAAGAAGGAAAGTAGGAGGGACAGAGATGGAAAGAGGGAGAGAGATAAGTTGGTCTATCAGATATGGCAGAGGGAACACTTTTTTTTTGTTTGTTTGTTTGAGACAGGTCTCACATATTCCAGGTTGGCCTTGAACTCCCCATCATCCTGACTTCTAGAATGCTAAGATTACCGAGTTTATACTACCATACCCAGCTCCGCATTTTATTTCTTTAAATTAGCATATGTTAATTTGCAATGTATAAATGTTCCACTGTGACATTTACATAGAAGCAAATGTATACAAGCATATTGTGTACCTGGATCACATGCACCCTGTTATCACCCTTGATTACGGCCCCTCACACTCCTCCTTTCCTGATTCTTTTCTACAACCCAAGCATGCCTCTTTTTTTTTTTCCCTAGTTTTTACAGGTACAAGGAAACATCTTCCTGAGCCTGACTTAGTTTCCTGAACATGATACTCTTCAGTTCCAGCCATTAAAAAACAAAACAAAACAACTCATAATGTCGTTCTTTTTTATTGCTCAGTAACACCCCATGGTGTATAGACACCACTCATCCGTTAGCAGACACCTTAAAGTGATTGCATAATTTGACTGTTGTGGACAATGCAGCTATCCCTGAAGCATGCCAGCTCTGGTTCTTCGATCCAACAGTGGAATGATTGGATCATAAGAAAGTTCTATTCTTAGGGTTGTTTTTTTTTCTTCCAGAGTTTCTGTCCTGATTTGCATAGTGACTGGACTAATTTGCATCCTCCTGCAGTGAATAAGGGTACTGTTTGGAACCTTCCCCGGGATTTGTTGTTTTCTTGATGGTGGCCATTCTGACTGGGGAGATGAAATTTCACTGTAGTTTTTGATTTGCATGCCTTTGTATCATCTTAGTGTTTCCATATGTTGTATCCCTTTGGCTGGCTAAGGAGGACCTGACTCTTAAACACAGAGTGGACCATCTCAGAACAACAGAACATAGGAGTAGGTTACTGACTCCTGCCAGGGCCACTCAAACACACACCCCTCTCCAAACACACACCCCTCTCCAAACACACACCCCTCTCCAAACACACCCCCCTCTCCAAACACACACCCCTCTCCAGCCAGCTCCCTCTTCAGAAGAAAGGGCTTCTGGTGATGGCTTGATGGTTGAAAGCATTTTAAGTTTTAAAATGTAGTGTCTTCCCTGGTATGACGAGACAGGAAGGGTGCCTGGCCTGTGAGACTGTGCCCAAACCGAGTACAGAAGCCAAACCCAACCCGAGGAACAGTCTACAAAAAACTGATGGGATTCCTCAAAACTGTAAGGCCATGGGAGACAAGGACTGAGAAAATGTGATAGAGCAGGGGGCACCAAGGAGACCCGTGGATTGCATTCCTTCATGAGATCCTGCTCCAGAAAAGAGGCTTCCACCGAAACTTGGATGATAGCTTATCGCAGTAAGTTCTAGAGCAGTGGTTCCCAACCTTCCCTTTAATACAGTTCATGTTGTGGTGACCCCCAACCATAAAATTATTTTTGTTGCTACATCATAAATGTAATTTTGCTTCTGTTACAAGTCATCATGATCTGTGACCCCTGTGAAAGGGTCACTCATCCCCATGGGGTCTGACCCACAGCTTGGGCATCATTGGTCTAGAGTTAAGTTAACTGGAGCAAACCAGAGTGGGCCTCTCAGTGACGGGGACAGCACCACAGTAGGGACCCCAGAAGGGGCCCAGATAACCTCTCCGTGTTATCTCTGCAACCTGACTGTCAATCCAAAATTATTCCTAACTGATTTACTTTGAGAAATACTATCCTAGGTTGGGGTCCCCCAGAGGCAGACGGCGACAGGAGGGTATGAGTAGAAAGAAGTTGGTAAGTGATTCTAGAAACTACCTGATAGAGTGAGGATGTGAGGTATCCAAAGAGGGGATGAACAGAGGCTCAGGGAACTAGTGGGTCATCACAGTGGGCAACCAGGACTCAGGCCTCCCTGGAAACACAGGAGAGGGTAAAGATGGCAGCTCAGAGCTACCTTCCAGGAGGCAGTTGCTAGGATTCTTATCTTTCAATCTATGACAGTCATTGATGGAGGGTGACTAGGACCTGGATGCTTCTGCTCTGCTCTGTGTGGGCCACACAAGTCTGAATAACTAGAGACAGCCCCAACAGAGATGTGAGGCTTGCAACTTGGCACTGTCCTGTTGACAAGCGAGAATGTGTGGTGGGTGGCTGGATTGCTGTCAGCACGGCTGATCTTGATGTCTTACTGGAAAGTCTATGGCTGCTTCTGGAGTAAGGACAGAAGCACATCACTCTATCACAGAAATATCTCAACCAGCTCTGGTGGTATTATTTAGAACATCCACACACTTTATTAGAGGTTTATTAACATTAATATCAGACTGTGTTCCTGGAGGAGCAATGGCCCTGCAAAGGCACTCTGTTCTCTGGGTGTACCTAATCCTGCTCAGGCCAGATCCACCTGCTGTATCTTTTGCTGAGTCAGCAGCAGCAGATGAGGGCCATTGTTATGAAAGTCAGTCCTGGGGGAGTTGGGATTTGGGGTTCCTAACAGCAACTCCTGTTACAGCACTAGGGCTTGGGGTATTGTAGCTGTGCTGGTTTGAGTAACAAATACCCCCATGGGCTCAGGTCTTTGAGTACTTGATCCCCATGTGGGCACTGCCTGGGGAGGTTATGGAACCTTTAGGAAGCAGAGCCCTGCTGGAGGAAGTTTGTCACTGGTGGCAGGCTTTGAGAGTTTTGAGGCTCACCCTGCTGCTCTTCTCTGCTTTCTGTGTGGATGAAAATCTGATCAGCCAGCTTCCCGTTCTTGCCCCGCCATTCCTCTCTGCCATGAAGAGACACTATCCCTCTGGAACTGCAAGCCAAAATAAACTTTTTCTTCCTTAAGAACATTGGTCGTTATGCCTTTGGTCATAATGAGTAGCACACAGTTACAGCCTTTAGGGCTTGGCAGCTCCCTGGAACTCTTCCAACCACTATGACCTGTGGCGGTTTCTCTTGGGCTGTCCATTGACTCAACCTTCCCTATCCTCTTTATTTGCCCACAGCCCTTGGTCATCTCCAGTGGCTCTGCTTCTTGAGGCCTCTGCCCGGGGTGACTCTTTGACTCTTTCCAGCTGCCCTTCTGTGCTGTGACTGCTGGTGTTGCCCCTGCAGCAGACAGAGCAGCACCTCACACCAAAGACAGAAAGACTTGGGAGAAAGTCTTTTATCAGGGCCTAGTATTGCAATACCAGAGTGGCCCACACAGAAGGGACCTCCTGGGTGACCCCCAAAAGTGAATGGAGCTGTCTGGTTACAGAGCCGAGAGGAGTGTGGCATGGGTGTGGTATGCCAATGCAGTACTTATAAATTGCACCACTCGGCACAACTTCCAGTTTTGTCAAGCTTGGTCAGTCAGAGCCGAGCATTGGTACAGCCCTCTCCTCTGTCCATACCTGCTTTACTAGGGGAGTGTGTTTGCTTCTTCAGACCTGATAGAAGAAGATGTCTTAGCAAGGTCTGGAGTGTTGGGGTTTGGTCTGGTTGTATACACTGGAGCTTCCAGAGGTCAGGATCTCTGGAACAGCCGAAAGTGAGGTCACTTAGAGTCTATCAAGATCTGTCCTGTATGGAGTGAAGGCTTCCCACACTGCTGCAGACAAGGAGCAAGGCCTCCTGAAGTGGGAGTCACATCTTCAGTAGCTGTGGAAGCCATGTCCTTTGCAGCTGGAGAGCAGAGCTATGGACGGGCCCTGCAGAAGCCTGCTTAGTCTTTTGAATAGAGTCTCCTGACAGCTTCATTCATTCACAGAAATACATCAAAGGCTGTTTGTGAGACAAGACTCACAAAAGTTTAGCTGGCGTCTCAATGGCATTTGACCATGATCAGTAGCGTTTAACAGGGCTTTATCTCTGCCCCAGTGCCCCAGGGAGAAGTTGGTCTCTGTAATCTCACACAAGGATGACAGCTTGTAGCCAGAGAAGCCATGTAGGGAGGAAACACAGCCAGTGCCATGACTTCTCTGGAGGCAGAGCACAGTAGAAGACAGAGACTGTCTTCCTGACTCCCAGCCTCCTTTCCAACTCTTCTGATTCAACCAGACTCCTGAGAAGTTCAGCCAGTCCTGGTCTGTCTCCTAGTGAAGAGTAGAGCTGAGGCTCACATGCGCATCCCAGCCACCACAAACTGTCACACACAGAAACTAACTGCCCATGACTGTCAATACGGCTGACTTATAAACTGCATAAGAACATTCTACTGGCCAGCCTCCTCAAGGCACTCAACTACCCTTTTGTTAAGCATCAGACTAGCTTTTCTCGATTGCATAGTGCTCTGAACTCATGGCCTTTCACGAGTTTGCTCCAATTGACCGCATCCATAGAAGGTCAAATTGTCAGGCTTATCCATGTGAGAATGTGGGGATGCCCCTGGCAGTTTTGAAAGCATGCTTCCTTCTGACAACAGTGAGTAGTGACCCCAAATTGTCCGTTCCCTTTGTCTTTTGACTCAAGATACACGATAATCAGCAGAGTCCTGACATCACTGATAGACAGTGTAGAAAATTGAAATTTGGATCTGGCATGGAGGTACATGCTTGTAATCACAGCACTCAGGAGGCAGAGGCAGGGGGAGATTTTAAATTTGAAGCAGCATGAGCTTCATAGTAAGATTCTGTCAAAGAAGGGAGGAAGGGGAGAGAGGGAGGGGGACGGAGCAAGGAAGAGAGGCAGAGAGAGAGGCAGGGAGGGAGAGAGGGAAGGAGGGAGGAAGGGAAGGAGGGAGGGAGGCAGGGAGGGAGAGAGGGAAGGAGGGAGAAGGGAAGGAGGGAGAAAGAGAGGGAGGGAGAGAGGAAGGGAGGGAGAAGGGAAGGAGGGAGAAAGGGAGGGAAGGAGGGAGGGAAGGAGGGAGGGAAGGAGGGAGGGAGGGAAGGAGGGAGGGAGGGAGGGAAGGAGGGAGGGAGGGAAGGAGGGAGAAAGGAAGAGAGACCAGAGTCTGGCTGGAAGGCGAGGGGTGTAGCTCGGTGGGCACAAGTGAAGATCAGTGGTAGAAGCCTAGCAAAGCAGACACAGGCCCTGAATTCAGGGCATGGGCAGAGTCTGACTGTTAGGGGTTTAGTATTGGCAACGTTGGAAACATTCATTTTTGACGTAGTGAAATTACACTGATAGTTTTACTTCTATATGATGTCTTGCTGAGCCTCATTTTTTTTCAGTGTGTGTGGTGTGTGCATGTCTTTGTGTCTGTATGCCTGTGCCCAATTGTGTGTGCGCATGTGTGCATGAATAGAAAAGACCAGAGGCTACTGTCAGGTGTCTTTCTCTGTGCCCTCTACCTTAGTGTTTTTGAACCACAGTCTCTCACTTAATCTAGGGCTCATCGACTCTGTGAGGCTGAGTGGCCAGTGAACTCCAGCAACCTTCCTATTTCTGTCTCCCCAGCCCTGAGATTACAAGCATGTACTACCTTTTTCAGCTTTTTACAAGAGGGCTGTGAGTCTGAACTTCGGTACTCGTGTTTGCTTGGCAAGCACTTTACTGATGGACCATGCCTTATTCCCAGCCCCTGAACATCACTTTAAAAAAATAGCCTACAGCTCTTGTGGCAAAGATGTGACCAACAGAACTAACATAGTTTGAAGAAGAAACCTGAGCAAAAAGTTGAGTCCTAGAGAAATTCCTCAGTGGTCGGGTGCACTGGTTGCTCTTCCAGAGGACTCAGACTTAGTTCCTCACATGGCAACTCACCACTGTCTGTAATCCAGTCTCAGGGGATCCTAACCCCTCTCTGTCTCCAGGAGCATTGCCTAAACATGGTGTAAAGATATACAAGCTAGCAAAATACCCATATTCATTTTTTTAAAAAAGGATTAAAAAATAAAGAAGAACAAAAATCCAAGCCAAGTCTTCCTCAAAAAGAAGACTGAGGGCCGGGCAGTGGTGGCGCATGCCTTTAATCCCAGCACTTGGGAGGCAGAGGTGGGTAGATTTCTGAGTTTGAGGCCACCCTGTTCTTCAGAGTGAGTTCCAGGACAGCCAGGGCTATACAGAGAAACCCTATCTCAAGAAACCCTATCTCGAAGAAGAAGAAGAAGAAGAAGAAGAAGAAGAAGAAGAAGAAGAAGAAGAAGAAAAGGAGGAGGAGGAGGAGGAAGAAGAAGAAGAGGAGGAGGAGGAAGGGGAACAGGAAAGGGAGAGGGAGGGGGAGGAGGAGGAGGAAGAGGAAGAGAAAGAGGGGGAAGGAGAAGACAATGACGATGATGACGACGACAACAAGTGCGGAAACCAGTGAATGAACAAACTTTCCACCTCCATGGGGGCTGCTCAGCTGCTTCATCTCTCCCAATCTCAAACCTCTGGCCACCTCATACATATGGTCACTCTGTTTCTTTTACACCAAAGGTCCTGTTGAGTTCAAACCCAACTAACCTACTTGCAGAACTTGTGCTCAAGGCCACTGCACCATGAGCCACAGGTCCTCTGTGGTCCTAGTTATTCATCTTCACACTACCAGGTCACCAAGCCTTTGCCCACACACTCTGCTCTTCCCTCTGGTCACCGACCACCTACCTCAGCCTTCAGCTTCCCGCTGGAAGGCTCTGCCTCTGTGTTCTCCTGTACACAACACATACTAGAGCTGTGTGTGAATATACACATGCCCGTATATGCCTCGCTAGACTCAGAGACCCACAGCAGCAGCTTCTGCATCTCATTCATCTTCACATACATGCTACACTATGTTTGACATTAAACAGGTGTTCTAGGCGTCTATGATGAAGGAAGAAAGAGAAAAGCTGTATGTAATTGTGGTGGTTTGAATAGGAATGGCCCCCATAGCCTCAAGTGTTTGAATGCTTGGCACTATTAGGAGGTGTGGCCTTGTTGGAGGCAGTGTGTCATTGTTAGGGCATGCTCCAAAGTCTATATGCTCAAGCTACCCCCAGTGTGCTTCACAGTCCCCTTTTAGTGTCTGCAGACCAAGATGTAGAACTCTCAGCTCCTTCTCCAGCACCATGTCTGCCTGCATGCTGCCATGTTTCCCACTATGATGATAATGGACTACACCTCTGAAAGTGGAAGGTAGTCCCAATGAAATGCTTGTCTTTATAAGAACTGCCATGATCATGATGTCTTTTCATAGCAATAAAACCCTAAGATCACCATCTTAAAGGGAGGAAGAAGGAAGCCCGGACCCCACATGGCTCAAGGAAAGACTTCTAACACGAGGAACAGCTGAGGGATCCCATTTCCTACGTAGTTAAAGGGGTCTTCTCCCACTTGTTTCAATGGATGTAGAGATTGTAAGGCATCTTTCTAAGCATTGAGCCCACATTTCTCCGCTTACAAAGCAACCCAATTTGCTCCCATCTCCAAGGTTTCTGATAATCTGAGAAGTCACTGAGAAAACCTGGAGAGGAGTAAGGGACTAAAGACTAAGTCTAATTTGAAGGGCCTGAAGGCCTGTGGCAACCAGTAGTTACTAAAGAAGCCCCAATTCAGCCATTTTCCCCAAAATAAGAAATTCCCTCACATGCACAGGGCATGCTCAAGTGTATTTGGAAATGGCTAATGTGTGCCTCTTTGGCCCTGACAGTGAATTCATATATTCAGCCATCTGCACTGCCACGTCTCAGGGCACATATTGTGGAAGGAGCAGAGCCCAGGATTTCTCAGACTTAAAACCTGTGGGCATTTGGGCAGTGCCAGGTTGGCATTGTGGAGTCCTCTTTAATGAATGCATGATTAACACTCTGCTGTCCTGCCAAGGGCCACTGCTCAAGTCCTTGAAAACATCCTGTTCCCTGAAACAGGTTAACCTTCCCTTCCAATGGCAGCTGCCTCCTCTACACCATTGACTCAGCCACAATGCCTATATGAAGAAAACAAGTCCCCAAAGAAATGATTAGTGTTGGCATAGCAACAATATGTTAATTGCGCCTCTCCAGAACATCCCAGCAGGACCTCTTGGCCGAGCTTGGTCCAGTTACAATACACTTGACAATAGAATAAAATTGCGTTCCTAGGACTGAAGCTGTATCTCAGGCTCCCCTCCATTTCACCCAAGTTAATAGGGTTTGGGGGTGTTGACTGCTTCCCATACTGAAACAGAAACAAGCTGAGACTTGATCCATAGGATTGTCTTGATGTCAGGACCCTGAATATCAAGATCATTATGCTCTCCTCTGTCCCACCCCAGACTCTCCCTGATGTACCTCTGAAGTCTAATTAGTCAAAGAGAGAGGGCTCCTGAGTCTAACGCAACACCACTCCTGACAGCTACCCTGCTTTGAGATACAGACAATGGAGCCCTTTCCAAACTAAGAGAGACAGGCAGCACCACCAACAGCATTCATTGCAGTTCAGAGAGGGGCTTTCGGACTGGTTGTTTTTGTAGCTCAGAGATACAACAGAAGGCTAGTCTTGCCTGATCTCTGCTCTTCCATGTGCAGTCCAAGGCTGGACCCCTGGGGCAATGACTATCAGCACCCCAGGAAAAGGAGAGAAAGAGAAAGAGAGAGGGAGAGGGGGAGAGGGAGAGGGAGGGAGAGGAGAGAAATAGGGAAGGAGAGAGGGAGGGAGAAAGAGAGAGAGAGAGGGAGAGGGAGAGAGAGGGGGAGAGAGGGAGAGAGAGAGAAAGCGCAGGAGGGGACACTTTGAAAATATAGACAGCAGTCCGAGGCAGGCAAGGAACCAGCATCTAGGCGCTAGTGTGCTAGTGCGGACGCTTGAGGCAAGACCTCCTCCTCACTGAACCCGAGCCCACATCCGTCCAAGGCTGCAGCCGTGAAGGAGAGGCAGGCACCGCAGCCAGTGGTGGTCAGATGTAAACTCGTGCTGGTGGAGGACGCGCAGTGTGGGAAGACGAGATGTTACAGGTGCTAGCGAAAGTCTGCTATCCCGAGACCTATGTGCCTACCATGTTTGAGAATTACACAGCCTGTTTGGAGACAGAAGGACAAAGAGTGGAGCTTAGTCTCTGGGATACCTCAGGCTCTCCTTACTACGACAATGTCCATCCACTCTGCTACAGCGACTCAGATGCAGTGTTGCTATGCTTCGACACCAGCCGTCCAGAGACCATGGATAGTGCACTCAAGAAGTAGAGAACAGAAATCCTAGACTATTGTCCCAGCACACGTGTTTTGCTTACTGGCTGCAAGACAGACCTTTGAACAGACCTGAGCACTCTAATGGAACTGTCCTACCAGAAGCAGACATCCATCTCCTACGAGCAGGGCTGTGCAATAGCCAAACAGTTGGGCACAGAAATCTACCTGGAGGGCTTGGTTTTCGCTTCCAAGAGGAGCATTCACAGCATCTTCCGGGCGGCATCCATGGTGTGTCTGAACAAGCCTAACCCAGTGCCCCCGAAGAGCCCCGTCCGAAGCCTTTCCAAGCGACTTCCTTACCTTCGCAGTCACTCTGAACTCATCTTGACTACACGCAAGAAGGAAATGGCCAAAAGCTGTTCCATTGTGTGAAGTCGGAGCCGGAGGCGGGGAAGCCCCCCCACTTCCTCCCTTGGGATGCAGAGGCACGGGGAGAGAGAGGATGAGACAGCTTAAGACACCGGGTGTGATGTTTTCAGATGGCCACAGAGGGCTTTAGAAGAAGACAGGAATGGGACTGAAGAAGATGCCAGGCCTGGCAGGAGGGCCTGACATTAAGCAAAAACCATCACATCCCAAGCCAGGCACTAGGCTGTGGATGGGGTTGTTGCCCCAGTGTCTCCCTACTCCAGAGGAAGGACAGGTACTGGGGAGATGGGGACATGCTGGCCTCACCTTCAACATCATGCCTCTTCCACACTGCAGTCCCATGCAGGCTTGGGGTGGGTGGGCTCCTTGATCCCTTCCCTTCCCCTTTAAGAAATGGCAATGGACTGGAGAGAGAAAAAGCCTGGAGGCAGCTCCCTTGGGAGCTTAACCCAGATGCTTCATGTAAACCAGGAGGGCGAGAGGTGACCAGACCGAAGAAGGAACCTTCGTTTTTTTGTATAGCTCATGCGTCATGGGGAGGTGACATCATACATTCACATGCTTCTCACTGAAGTCCCCAGGGCCCATGAGCAAAGCCCCAGACCCCCTTCTCTTGCAGAATGTAGGGGTGGTGGTGCTGTGGGGGTGGAACTGATGGGGGGGTCACAGATTTTCCTGCCTCTAGGGCGGGATACAGTGGCATCTGTTTTATAGACTCTTGTCTTTGGAAGGGTGGGGGAGGAGGGGGAGCGCTTCGATCTGTTATATGTTCTGTATTTAAAGAAGAAAACCTATTTATTAATGAAATATAACCCATGAAGAAGTTGGTAGGGAAAAAAATATAGATAGCTTAAGTAAAATTGAAGGTTTGGGATCTTATTTTTTTTTTTCAGTGTGCGTGTGTGTGTGTGTGTGTGTGTGTGTGTGTGTGTGTGTAAGAGAGGTACAGTTCCCACAGTCCAGTGCTGGGGACTGCTCACTGGGGCTTCTTCTAGAAGACTATAAAGCACACCTGTTTTGAAATCAGCAGTTCAGGGTTGGAGAGATGGCTCAGCGGGTAAGAGCACTGACTGCTCTTCCAAAGGTCCTGAGTTCAAATCCCAACAACCACATGGTGGCTCACAATCACCCGTAATGAGATCTGATGCCCTCTTCTGGTGCGTCTGAAGACAGCTACAGTGTATTTATTTATAATAATAAATAAATCTTTGGAACGGAGCAAGCAGAGACTAAGCAAGTGGGATCTACTGGAGCAAGCGGGGCCCACTGGAGCGAGCAGAGGTCCTAAAAGTCAATTCCCAACAACCAGATGAAGACTCACAACTATCTGTACAGCTACAGTGTATACTCATCTACATAAAATAAATAAATCTTTAAAAAAATGAAATCAGCAGTTCAACACAATCTTGACCATTACTTGATAACGTTATAGTCCTGACTCTAAACCTCTTTCAATATCAACTTCCTCATCTTCGAAATGGAAAGGATGTAACATTCTAGCAGAGCAGAGATGGGAGCTTCAGATAATCAGAGACCTAGAAATGCTTTGGAAGCTTTCCCACTCTTGCACGTTTTCACTATTGTTTTTTAGAACTGGATTCAGCTCCAGTAGGAAGTAAACGGGCTTCAGGAATGATGCTGGAGCTCAAGTGACTCCACTGAGTTGACTGTGCTGTGAACTTGGTCCTTCAGCCCAGTGACTCAAATGCAGGCATGTGTGCCTTAACTGTTGCTGCTGTGATGAATGGCTAACAGCTTACGTGGAACCATTTGTTAAAAGGTGTTCACTTCCAGCTGCCTGTCCTTGGAGGCAGTCAAAATTCAAAGATTACAGTGTGTTGTTAGATAAAATCAGGAACATCACCAAAATATGTGATCGTCTTTGTTGCAGTCTGCCTCCCTCTGAGATCCCTCTGCAGAGTCGCTGAAGTCAGCTTTTCAGAAGTTGGGGGACAGAGAGCTTTGCTGTGAGCCTGTTTTTTAAAGATAATCCTTTGTATTTACAAATTCGCAATCTCCAAAGTGCTTTTGATGCAGTGGGTCATCCAGATCCGCAGTGACTCATTACAAGGACAGATAATTTTTTTCCCCATTTTACAGATGAACAGATTATTTTGGGAGAATTAAATCGATTGGAATGGTTCCCACCACAGACCCTGACTTGAAACAGACTCTTCTTCCCCCTCAAAGCCCTGAGAAGCAGAGTAGAGTTGGCCAGGTGGTGACGACAGCCATATCTAGGCATCAGGGTATACTCAAAGGGACACACAGAGGAGCTTTCAAATTCCTGTTTGCTGAAAAGCTGCCCAGGAAATCATAGGCTAGGATTGGGCAGGGCCTTGGGGTTATTTTCCTTAAAGGCCTTTAAGTTTTTGATATGTATGCGGGTTGCCTATGTGGGAGAGTGGGCACTATTATATGCTTTCCTGGAATCAATGAAGGCCAGAGAAGAAGGTTGGATACTGCTGGAACTGGATTTACAAATGGTTGTGAGCTGCCACGTGGGTGCTGGAAACTAAAGTACTCTCAGCCACTGAGCCATCTTCCGAGCCCCATTCTAAAATTCTTGACACTCAAAGTATGGTCCCCAGACCAAAACCACCAGGGAACTTATTAAAAATGCAAAGATTTAAGTTCTTGTCCCAGCTTTATTGCACGGGAAAGCCACCATTTTGAAGATCTAGAGGCCATGGGTGCACATGAAGATCTGGGAAGCCATGCCTAGCTAGAAATCTCCCTAAACAACTCCCCTAAACCAAACCAAACAAAAAACAAACAATATCGATTCATTCAGATCAGTAACTCCATTCTATGCATAGGGTAAACCAAGCAACTAAAATGGCTATACCATGGGGGTTCTATGGTGCTGGGAACCTAACCCAGGACCTCATTTATGCAATGCTCAGACTCTGCTACATGCCAGCCTTTAAAAACAGTTTTTGAATTAGTGTGATGCTACTGATGCAGGCTGGATAATGAGTGTAGGGACAAGCCTTTGTGAGTCCATGCCAACATTTGCTGCCATCTGTTCAGTGGTTCCACAGAGGGAGTGCATCGTCATGGTTCTGAAGACTGGGAACAGGATCTCAGAAACTGGGAAGGATGTGCCCAGGATCACAGTGACGATAAAAGACAGAGAGCAGGTGTCACACTCAGGTTCATGTGAGCCTTCCTTACAGAACTCGTGAGGTACCATGGGGTGCGGAGGTGCAGCACTAGGATCACCTGGCAAGCTGCTACAGATGCAGTCTTAAGCGCAATCTTAGAGCTTCTGAGTCAGAAAGCCTCTTGGGGGAGGGGAAGCAGCTGCTGTATCCTGCCCTCCAAGTGCTTCTAGTACCCAGTGATGCACAAACTGTCTACAGATCCAAAGTACAGGAGTAGAAGGAGGGCCAGGGCTTCTCATCTCCTGAAGGTCACGGTCCTGGGGTCACAGTGCTGAGAAGCCCTCGTGCCCTCAAGACCCCTAAAATCTCAGCTCAGGTGTCAGTCCAAAAATACAATACTCTAGGACCCTGATACTTAAAGTGCATGCACCTCCAACACCTGCTACACTTCTTAGAAGCTTCTAGAAATGCAGCATCCAGGACCCACCCTTAGACCCGCCTCAGCATAGCTAGTACATGGGGAAGCTCCAGATTCACACTAAAGAAAGTACTGGAGTGGAGTGAGCATCAGTCTTACCATCTTAATTCCTAAGCATAAAGTCCAACTTCATCCCTCCCTAACCTTTTCATCTAGGACTTCCATCCCACCCAGTCCTGGAGTCAGTAGAACCCAGTGAGTTTCAGCCAGCCCTGGCTTCCTAGTAGGACCCTACCCTTTGACCCTGTGAAGTCCTAGGTTGAGACATTATGCTGAGTCTTCAACAAGCAAAGACAGGAAAAGACACAAGGTTGCCTAGAATATAGCTGAGAGATATGTGACCCAGGCAGAGACAGATGGGATGGTGGGGGAGGCCAGGGACTGCAGCCCAAGAAAATAGAACAAAGAAAGAGGGGCAGGAAGGAAGAAGTTGATGACTTACAAACTTTGTCTGTGGACACTGGGAGCTATGCTGTACAGGACCAGCTTAGTGGTACCAAACTCATTCCTAGTACTGGATTGGGGTTTCACCTTAGTCTCTATAACTCAGCCCTTTGCATCCTGCCTCTGCTCTAGCCACATCCTTAAGAGCCTTCTAGGAAAGAAAGATGGCTAAGCAGTTAGGAGTACTTACTAGGACCAGGGTTCATGTCCCAGTACCTGTGTCGTGGCTAACAACAATCTGCAGCTACAGTTCCAGGGGATCTAACACCTTTTTGTGACCCCTATGGACACCAAGCACTCATGTTGCATACATGCCTACATGCAAACAAAGCACTCATACACATAAAATAAAAATATAATAATAATAAAGAAGTGGCCGGGCGGTGGTGGCGCACGCCTTTAATCCCAGCACTTGGGAGGCAGAGGCAGGCGGATTTCTGAGTTAGAGGCCAGCCTGGTCTACAGAGTGAGTTCCAGGACAGCCAGGGCAGACAGAGAAACCCTGTCTCTAATAATAATAATAATAATAATAATAATAATAATAATAGTAATAATAATAATAGTAATAATAATAAAGAAGTGGCCAAGAGAAAAGCGATCCAAGCTAAGGATTGTAAGAAGAGAACTGACTGTGGTAAAAGCACACAAAGCTTTGGGGAAATCCAATCCACATATGCCTGGGGCTTTTAAATCATCGCTTTTTGGTGGAAGCCATTTGATACCCAGGAAGCCTTGGGAGATAGTTCAGTAGCCTTTGTTAAACTCTGCTTTCAACAGAAGGAAGTTGTGTTCTGCCAGCAGAGGATTATCTGCGGCCAGATTATGCCTATAAGATTCCAGAAAGATCTAACATGGCCCCAGCCTAAGGAGGATCCTACTGGTGAATTTGACCATCCTCCTGCCCTGGGAGATCTCACTGGAATCCAAGTGTTCTCTCCAGCAGGATGCACCATGGCAGACTATCACAGGCTGGGTGATATCCCATCACCAACTCCATTCTGGAACCTGGAGGTCCACAGTAAGAGGTCAGCGGGGTGTGACTCTAGTGGTACCTCTTTCTGGCTAACAAATGGTACCTTCCTCCTGTGTTCCCCTGTGGCCGATGCTCTACACACATCAGGTGATTTACCTCTTCTAATGAACACATGAATCCTATTGGGTTAGAGTCTTCAGCAAGCACAATGAGAGAAAATGTGCTACCCAGAATGCAGTGAGACACCCAGATGGACAAGCCATGTAAGGACCAGAAGAATGGGGAGATAAGGAGCTTCCAGAAGGGTCTATAAAATGAAACCAGTTCACCTGTAGGACATCAATTAGCCTTGATTAGCTCATCCAAAACCCTATCTCCACACTCTGATTAGTACTTTTCCATTTGGAAGGGAAAGGACTGAGCACGTAAGCCAAGGTTGAGAAGTCGGCTGTGATCACTGCGCAGGAGAAATGAAGGCAAGCCTGTGTGTGGTGACTCTCCTGGACCTCTGTACAGACTGAAGTCAACAACAAAGAGCCCCTTTGAGATGTTAGGAGAGCCTAGATTTATATTGCACCTGAATGTCACAGCCCCCTCCCCCACCTCTGTGTCTGTGTTGGGGTGGGGGGTCAGTGTTTACCAGACTGGTGCTCTACTACTGGCTTATATTCCCAGCCTCTTTTTTTAACTTTTTATTTTAAGACAGTGTCTTATTAATCTTCCCAGGATGACTTTGAACTTACTCTGTAGTCCAGTCAGGCCTTGGCTTTATCATGTTATAGTCTCAGCCTCTGGGGAGATATAGAATTACAGATGGGTACCACCATGCCCAAAGTAAATGTGGTGTGTGTGTGTGTGTGTGTGTGTTTACACTTTTTATGGTTCTGGAGATGAAACTAAGACTCTACATAAGCTAGGCAAGTAGTCTATCACTGAGATAACCCCCAAGTCCTACATAGCACCTCCCTCTATAAAACAGGGTCAAAATGTAGACTTCACTGGTCTAGAACTCATTAAGTTGACACAGGTATCCTTAAACTCACAGAGTTCTGCCTGTCTCTGCCTCCAGAGTGCTGAGATTAAAGGTGTGTACCACCACATCTGACTTTTTCCCCCATGTAGCCTTTTAACAATCTATTTCTCTCCTATATAAAAGAGATATTATCCCAACAATAACTGAAAATGGGCAAAGGACTTCAATAGATGTTTCTTCAGAGGATATACTCAGATAGCCAACATGTACATGAAAAGGGAAGTGGTAATCAAAACTACAGTGAGATGCCATTTTATACCCATGCGATAGTCATTATTACAGAACAAAATCACTAGGATGGGATGAGGCAGCAAGAAACTGGAACCTTTCCACATTGCTGGTAGAAATATAAGATGTGAAATGGTTTAGCAGGCCCCCGAAATTAAATACACAATTACACATGATTCAGAAATCTCACTTCTGGGTACGTGTTCAAAAGAATGGACTCAAGCTGATACAGCACACCATGTTTACACAAACACTGCTCACAGAAGGCAGAGGGTGCACACAAACCAGATTCTGACTCGAGCTACGTGAGGACATTGTGCTAGATAATCCAGGCATAGGACAAAGAGTCAATAACATCCACCCTGAATGTGTCTGATCGTGAAAACTGAGCAGGGCCTGCCCTGGTTAGAAGGACTCCACTCAAATGAGAAGTTGAACAGTCATTGCTAGGAGTTGAGGGGGTGGGGGTGGGGGAGGCATGACATGACAGCAGGGATCGGGATGCATCGGATGATTAGTGTTCAGTGGGGACAGTTTCAGTTGGCAGGATGCAAATGTTCTGGAGGTGAATTGTGGAGAATGTCATACATTGTGAATGCCATTGAATTATAGTATACATATGTATACATAATATATATATATATATGTAGTATACTTGATTCTTCTGGATTATATACTTAAACATAGATAAAATGGTAAGTTTACATTATATGCATTGTACCACAACAGGAAAAATATTAGAAATGGGGCCCTAGGCCAAGTCTAATGTGCCACCCAGCCATGAAATTCAGCGCGTCTTGGTGCTGACAGAGCAAAAGAGATTTCCTCCTTCCTCTCACCAGATGGTAAGGGGATCTCAGCCTCTGCCCACTGGCTCTGAGCAGACCCAGTTAAGAAACAAATGCCTATTAGAATCCTGGCTTTGGCTGGCCTGTCACCCAACCTAGGGGACCCTGAAACTCCCCTAGCAATGCAGGCAGCCTGGGTAGGGCTTTTGTGATGCTTGGAGGAAGATCCTCTTTAATGTGTGTCGGGGGATTATGTGTACATATATGCAGGTGCCTGTGGGTGTCAGATCCTCCTGCAGCTGCAGTTACAGGGAGTTGTAAGCCAGTCTGATGTGGCTGATGGCAGCCAAACCCTGATCCTTTCCAAGAACAGCAAGTAATCTTAACTGCTTAGCCGTTCCTCCAGCCCCAGGAGAATTCTCAACAAATTGGTATCTCTAGACTTTTGGGTGGATCTTGTTTGTGCTTCTGAGCCGGGAGAAACTTCTCCCAGAAGTTGATTCAGAAAAGCTGGGCTCACTTGCTCAGTGTTTGAAAATCATGGGGTGTGCTCAGACTAAAACTTGATCAGGAGCTGAGGGAATATCTTTGTGTGGATATGTGCACGTGTGAGCTCACGTGCACGAGTGTGCAGAGGCTTGAGGGCGGCATAGGCATCTTCTTCAGCCGCTTTCCACTTTAGTGTTTGGTTTTGGTTTTGGTTTGCCTTTTTTTAGTTTTTGAGATTATAATATAATTACATCATTTCCTCCTTCTCTTTTCTTCCTACAGACTCTCCCCTATACTGCGTCTTGCTCTCTTTCAAATTTATGACCTCATTTTTATTATTATCACATGAATATATGTATATGTATATATGTATGTATGTATGTGTATGTGTATGTATATATATATATATATATATATATATATATATATATATATACTTAATTTCAATACTCTCTCACAATTATACTTCCAATGAATGGGTTGTGTTTTGGCCTCATAATTTTGGGGTTTTCATAAACTAGACTGAAATTGTCTTCAAATTTACATTGTATTGAAAATAAATTTGAAATTGTCAACATCTTTAAATACATTTCTCTATGGATCACGACATGTTCAATGGAGAAAGCGTCCTTCTGAGACAGACTCTCACATTACAGCTCAGGCTGGTCTACTACTTATGGCAATTCTTTTGCCTCAGCCTCTTGAGTACTAGAATTATAAACATGTACAACCACAGACAGTTTAGAAAATATTCTTTACAGATACCAAGATGTCTGATGAGTTTCAAGGACAATAATCTCCTTTTTAACCTATTTTATACCCAAAGTATATCTATTTCAACCCAAATATTTTCACAGGAACTGTCTTTTTATCTGCTTTTAGAGTACCTCTCTTTGATAAATAAAGTTACATGTTTTTTTAAAATCATCAATTAAAAGATGATTCAAAAGAATAATCAAAAGATTATTCTTTTGAATATCTCTCCACTCTTAGCCTTCTTAATTCTCCTGTAAAATATATGACTTTATATATATAACTCTTCTTCTCCAAGTTAAGACTGGCTAGAGCCACGTGTGGGCGGGACTATGAATGCGCACACCTTCGCCTGTGTCGAGTCCCTTCTTGTCCTTGGCGATTCACCTTTGTGCTCCATGATGTGCAGGCTTTGGTTTCTTTTTCTCTTTTTCCCAGTGCTGAAAATTGAACCCAAGGTCTTTCACCAGGCAGACAAGCACTCTGTCATATGAGGTCACCCCTTGTCCTGTACACCTTGGTTTCAGTCCTCACAAATTTATCAACAGCTTTTTAAAGTTTCGTTAGTGTTCCATGCACTGAGTACTCCGATGAACTATTTCCAAGTGATTTTTTTGATCAAAATATAGAGAGACTCTTCTGGAAGATAAAAAGTCTGGTATGATTGTTAGATTTGGCTGATTCACAAAACACAGGTAGCCTGCCATATGCACAGGTAGAACACCATATGCACAGGGAGCCCACTGTGTGCACAGGTAGCCCACCATATGCACAGGTAGCCCACTGTGTGCACAGGTAGCCCACCATATGCACAGGTAGCCCACCATATGCACAGGTAGCCCACTGTGTGCACAGGTAGCCCACTGTGTGCACAGGTAGCCTGCTGTGTGTACAGGTAGCCTGCCATATGCATAGGTTTGACCTCTGAACACCCACCCAACTGTGAATCAAAAGTATTTCAGAGAACTATGTCTTTACCAAACACATACAGATGCTTTATTGTTTTGTTCTTATTTCCTAACTGGTGTATTAGAACAACTATCGACCCAGCATTTGTTTACTTAGTCAGGGGTAATATATCCTTTGGGCTTCTCTGTGCCACAAAGGATGAAAAACTGCCTTAAGCCACACTAAAGTCTAGGAGTGCCTAAATAACAGCCCTTGGGTTATGAAAGCATGTATGTTTGAATGATATCATGACATGTATTGTCACCTGCAACGTTCATGCTTGAGAACTATGCAGTTGATTCTGTGTGTCTCTCTCTGTCTTTGTTTCTCTCTCTCTCTTTCTCTCTCTCTCTCTC
>NW_022196912.1:115864248-115872863 GCF_008632895.1 Mastomys coucha | reverse complement strand
TCTCACACACACACACACACACACACTCACATGCATACACACACACAGAAAGTCAAATATATATATATATCAGTGGACTTTTTTTGTTTTGTGACAAAGTCTCACTAGGTAACCTTGTGTGACCTGGATCTCATTATGTAGACCAGGCTGGCTTTGAACTCTTAGAGATCCACGTGTTTCAGCCTACCTACTACTAGGATTAGAGGTGTGTACCACCATGCCCAGCAAATCTCGTAGTGTTTTAAGTATGTTTGTGATTTTGTGTTGGGCTGCATTCCCAATTATCTTGGTACACAGAAGGTCCAAGGCTCTGGGTTGGACACCATGGTAAGCAGGCTCTGGGTTGGACACCATGCTTAAGTGTTACAAGTCCATCATGAGGCAAAGGATAGTACCCTAAGGGTGTGCATGAATCACATGCAACACTGACATTTTGTACAAGGGATCTGAGTCTCTATCCCCAAGTTTGAGTGTTCACAGGGGCCCCTGGAACCTACTCAGTTTTAGATTTCTGCAAAAGCTGAGGCATTTCTAAACTGATTAATGGCTTTTAGCAAAGCAAGCAAACACGCTCTGTGCCAGAGATTTTGTTGTGGCTGTTAAATATGATTTCAGCTTTATCACAGTTACTCTGGGTATATATAAAAATATTTGTCTCATTTAACAACTGCAGTTTTAATTTCAGTTGGTTAGATTATCACAGCTGTTCTGAATGAATTAGAAATTCTAAGTTCATCATAAGCAATTCCAGGGTCGTTGCTACTTGATAGTTAAATTTAGCAAAACCATCATTTGTTTTATTATGAAACTACCTTCCACCAAAATAGATATTTGAGACCACAAAGCTAGTTTTACCTTGAATGCCAGGCATTTTAACTAAATCTGCGGTCATGTTTACATTCGTTTTGGATGTCTCATTTTTGGCAGGATGAGCTTCCTAAAGCCTTATTTCGAATCCTCGAATCGGTTGAGGAAAAAGCAAACCCTGTTTAGAGTTAACTGATCCCTCGCTTGACACAGCAGCTGGCGTTGCTCTTCACTTGGCTTCGTGTCTGTCTGTGAGGTTGTTCTGGCATGGGGCCTACACATCAGCAGTCGTCACCCCTCATTGCACATGTGCAGGAAAGCCTGGGATTTAAAAATATAAGCAAGAGAGTTTTTATTCATGGTAAAATACATCCATACTAGAAAACTTCTCATTCAGCCATTTTTAATTTGTTTTTATTATTTGTAATCAACATATAATACCTGGGTGGGGATGGGCATATATCTCAGTGGTATCGTGCTTGCCAACCATGCTCAAGGCCGTGAGTTCCATCTGCAACACTATAAAATGTACTGTGTATGCTTTGCATCGACCTAAATTCAATGAACTCACATGGCTAATCTATCTCATCATCCTCTCCTTTTTAAGACAAGTTCTTTACTTTTCATTCATTGAGTCGGCTGTTAATTATATTTAATTACGTGTGCACATGCGAATGTATATAAAGGTCAGAGGACATCTTGTGAAGTTGGATCTTTCCTTCCACCATGTCCCAGGAATTAAACTTCAGGTGGTAGGTGTGGTGGCAGCCCTTACCTGCTGAGCCTCCTTGCTGGCCCCGTCTACAGTGGTTTAAATGTGAAATATCTCCCTAGGATCATGCGTATGAACGCTTGGTCCCCAGCTAGTGGCCCTGTTTGGGAAGGTTGTGGAACCTTTGGAGTGAAGCCTCACTAGAGGAAGTGGGTCATTGGCCCCAGGCCTTGAGGCTTGAGAGTCCATCCCTACTTCCTGCTCACTCTCGGCTTCCTGAGCGTGGATGTAATGTGACCAGCCAGCCGCTTGCTCCTGCCACTGTGTCTTCTCCACTGGGATGGGCTGTATCTCCCTGGAACTCTAAGATAAAATATATCTTTTCTCCCTTCAGTAGCTTTTGTCAGGGCATTTTATCTTAGCAATAGGAAAGTCATCAAGACGCTCTCCCTAATGGAAATAGTAATTCTTTATATTTCCCGCCCTTCTGCCAGCTTCTGATAACCACTGTTGCACTTTTTTTTTGTGGATTCCACTATTTTGCATACTTCATACAAGTGAGATCATATCAGTGTTGTTACTTTACAGCTGGGTTAGTGTTTCCAGGGTTCATTATTCTGTAATGTGTATCGGAATTTCTCCTTTTTAAGAATGAGTAATACTCCACTGCCTATACACATTATTTATCCGTTCGTGGCATGCGGGCTGCTTCCTCTCTTTGTCTTTTGTGAACAATGCTGCTATACACACAAGTAAACAACATCTATTTCAGTCCTTGACTCAACTCTTTCGGGCATTTGCTCTTTCTTTGGTCTATGTTAACTTTCTAAGAAGATTCTAAGAAACTGGCATGCCATTTCCTCCTTTCTTTTAAAAAAAAATGTTGTTTTATTTGTCTTTTTGACAGGGTCTCATGTAGCCTAGTCTGTCCTTGAACCCTGGTCCTCCTGCTACCCCTCCCAAGCACTGGGACTTCAGCTCTGCACCTCTTGCTAATGGTCTGATCTTTGAAGGCAGCCACCATCTGAAGAGTGATGTGTTTGGCCCCTTTAGTTGTGACTGGCACTTCCTTACCAATGAGTGGTACTCAGCATCCTCTCACAAGCTTCTTTGAAGATGTGTCTATTCGGTTCATTTGTTCCCCAAGTGGGTAGGATTAATTTGAAAGAGCAGTCATTTCAGATGAATCAAGAGCCCTGGCTTACAGAGAGCTGCATGAATACCCTTTGTTGTAGCTGCTGTTGCTAAACCATTCTCTCTGGGCATCATGTTCAAAAGCTAGTAACCTTGATCTTTTTTGACACAAATTGATAATTCAACTATCAGATTTTATATCTTCTAATTTTCATGTGGCCTGTGAGTCCAGCCTCCTTGGATGTTTCCAAACACCTATATATTGTGTCAAATATATGGTCGTCATCAGCTTTCTTGAGAAACAGAAAGGTAGTTAGTGTCCTTTGGTTGCACACAGATGGTCTTTCTGGACGACGTGAAAGCACTATTAAGCTGAAGCAAAGGCTAGGAAGAGAGATGCTCTCAATGACTGGCAGCACTGTGGCCAAGGACTTCCATGCTTCTCTGCTTCATACTCAGACTCTTTCCAACACACTGAGATGACCCCTAATCGATGATTTTCCATGTTTCCTACTTAGAACATTCATTGTCAGCCTGATCGCTTTAAGATCTCATGGAGCACAGCAAAGGCTACAGGTACAGGCCACTGATACAAGTGCACTGATACAGGGTCTAATGCATCAAATCAAATACTTTTTTTTTATACACCAGGAAAAACTACCAGCAGTTAGCTTTTCCTGGTCACATGTGCTATAAAGCATTCTGTCTTTGAGCCAGCTGCATGCTGTTCTTGAAAAGGAGGTGCTGGCTAATTTGTTCAACAGGTAATGAAGGCTACTGGTAGCAATCATCTAGATTTGACCACAGATTAAAGTGTTCTCTCAGGCTGGAGAGATGTCTTAGCTGTTGAGAGCACTTTCTGCTCTTCTAGCGGACCACAGTTGATTCCTAGCACCACCATGGCACATCACAATCATTTGTAACTCCATTTCCAGGAGGATCTGACTCCCTTTTCAGGCCTCCATGGGTACCAGGCATGCACATTGTATATGAACATATAAACATACATGTAAACAAAATACCTATACACATAGAATAAATTTTTAAAAAAGTTAAAGTGCTTTCAAATTGCTATGGTTTGAATATGTATCTCCAAAGTTTATGGACTAAAAATTTAAACCTCAAATTCATATATTAATGGTATTTGAATTCAGGGTCTTTGAGAGGTGATTAATATCAGCCAAGGTCATGAGGATTGGGCCCCCATGATGGCGTTAGTGACTTTATAGGAAGAGGGACCCAGGCTGACATTCATTGTGTCACTGTGTGGTTATGGTATAGAAAGAGGGGTCTGGACAGATGCCAAGTAGATGCTGGCACCGTAGTCTTAGACCTCACAATTTCCAAAAGCACGATTCAAATAAACTCTTCTCTATAAATCACCTGGTCTCAAGTATTCTGTTATAACAACAGAAATGGACTAAGGTACATGTTACACACATCTGGGTGAGACCATAAAAGTTAGAAGTGCCCAAGGATCATCTCCTAAACCCATCCAATCTGTCTTATTAGAGATAATACAGCATAATAAGATGAATGTTGATTCACGCGTGGAGTGGTGGCACACATTCAAAACTCCAGAACTAAGGAAGCGAAGGCACAAAGATTGTTATGAATTCAAATCTAGTCTAGATTCTACATAAATTCAAGCCCAGTCTGGAAGACACAGTGAGACCCTATCGCAAGTCCCCTCCTCCTATAGACACACATAGGCCCAATCAGATGAGCCTTCACTAGAACTATCCTAGGGGGCTGGTGAGATGGCTCAGTGGGGAAGAGCACCAACTGCTCTTCAGAAGGTCATGAGTTCAAATCCCAGCAACCACATGGTGGCTCACAACCACCCATAATGAGATCTGACGCTCTTGTCTGGTGCGTCTGAAGACAGCTACAGTGTACTTACATATAATAAATAAATAAATATTTATAAAAAAAAAAAAAAAGAACTATCCTAGGAAAGCTAGGGCAGATGGTGACTTCCCATGACTGTTCCCACAGGAACACTTATGTGCCCTTTGCTAGGACAGGCTCTGGTCCCAGCATTATACAAATGTCCCCTTTGCTCCTCTACAAAGGAGTTCTCAAAGGCACCACACTTGCATTTGATATTTCCCAGGCAAGAATCAAATACCTTTCCCCCTGCTGCATCTCGGAACATAAGCACCAGGTCACTCCCTGTGGCTAAGAATTCCCATGCTCCTCTCTGCTGGCCAGCTCAAGGCTCAGCCTGTCTTTCCAACACATTAATATGACTTCTCTGTGCCCACCTCACTGTTGGATGGCAAAGAACCCATCAAAGCTCTACAGAGGAGGAGGTTCTGGATTGAGACTTTCCAGTCCAGCCCTCTACTGAGCAGCTGTGTGAAGCTGGATAGACACCTCCGTTGGTCTGTTTCCAATCTACAAAGTGGTATGAATGTTTGACTTACTGGCCATAGGCTTACTGGATAAAGTTAGAAACCAATACATTTGGAATTGAGATAAACAGCTATTTTTAGTGTGCGTGTGTCTTGAATTTAACTAGGCATCTTGGAATCTTTATTCGCTAAATCTGGCTGCTCCACAGATCTATCAGATAGGAGAATGTCTTGTAGGAAGTAAATGGCCTGTATACAGTTACTAACAGAAGGAAGCAGTTGAAGGGTTCACAGAGAAAGAGATGTTTCTTGGGTGACTTCTATTCCTTGGTTCTGTGGACCTCCATAGTTACTCTCTTAGCTCAGAGCCTCACTAACATCTGACTCAACAAGAGTCTTTCAGATGCTTGCCTTCACCAACTCATAGAGTCAACTGTGTCTTAGTTTGATGAAGAAACAGACCCCAAGAAAAAGAATTTCAGATGAGTAGTCTAATTTCAAGATACCCCAAAACACCTTTCAGGGAGTGAGGCAGGAAGTTGGTAAATGAGGTATTGTCAAACAATGATTATGGGCAACTACACTGGGTCTTCCTTGAAAACTCCAGAAAGCAACCGTTTCAACTGAGGGTCAAGGAAGCTGATCACATTTATCCACTGACTCTATTTAGCATACTGACAGCCACTGCAGGGTCATTCATTCATTCATTGGCACTTCTGGTTGGCCTCCAGCATGGGTAGAACACATTCCCGACATTCCCAGCATAATGCAAAAGTCCTTGTGTGCAGAGCAGATAGCTTTGCCACAAAGCTCTCTCTCTCTCTCTCTCTCTCTCTCTCTCTCTCTCTCTCTCTCTCTCTCACACACACACACACACACACTCTCCCTCTCTCTCCCTCTCTCTCTCTCTCTCTCTCTCCCACACACACACATACACACACACTCCCTCTTTCCCTCTCTCTCTCTCTCTCTCTCTCTCTCTCTCTCTCTGTGTGTGTGTGTGTGTGTGTGTGTGAGAGAGAGAGAGAGAGAGAGAGAGAGAGGAGCTACATGTAGGATCCCAACAAAATCTGCCAGATTTGAGTGTCAGATGTGGGTAAGGACCACAGAGGCCTTCTCACTTGTGCTTGGAATCTTACAGAGCTGACAAGAACAGCTGGCAGGCCCACGGGGCAGAAGGCTGGCCCTGGCTAGAACTACCTTGTCACAAATGTCAATCAACACTGTAGGCTGCTGCTTCTAAGGGGGGACATTCAAGAGAGGGGTGATCAACTAAGCTGTGCCGCCTACACTAGCTAAGCTACCTGTCTGAGAAACCCCGAACAGTTCCTAGATGGTGGTGGCTTCATTTCAACAAAGGGAGGACAAAGGGTAGGTCTTGGAGTCTGTCTTTATCCTTCAAGATGGGCAGGTTTCCTTGCTAGAAATCTTCCCTCAAGTTTTTGCCAGGGGCATTAACTAGGATCAAGACAAAAGACACAACAGGATAAACAAATAAGTCACGTCAAAAGGAAGCCGAGCACCAGGCCTGATGAATGGCATGCTCTCACCTGGGCTCCTCTCAGTTACCTCATGCAATTTCAGGAGAGCCTCACCGTACAGAGCCCAGCCTGAAGCTTGGAGCCACTCAGGGCTAGATTTATCTTGAGTGGCTTCTCTGTCACATAGGGTTGGCTTTTCCTGTGTGTATATGATATATGCGATGTGATGTGATGTATGTGTGTGTGTGTGTGTGTGTGTGTATGTATTCATGTGTGTAGATGCACATGGAAGACTGTGCATATACATGTACATGTGTGCATTTGAAGGCTACATGATACCTCAGATGTTGCTATCCCCCCCTTTTTGGATGTAGGGTCTCTCTCTTGCCTTCCTTCCCTTTCTCCCTCCCTCTGTCTCCTCTCTCCCTTTCAGGGGCTGCAGTTGTAAGTGCACACCACTATGCCTGGCTTCCTATTTTGCTTCTGTTTGTTTGACCTGTAGTGTGAGGCCTGCCTCAGTAGCCATATGTGGAATTCTATACCCGTTTGCCCTGTGCTCTGCACCCCTTTCCTTCTCACAACTTCTCTCCTCCAGGGAAGCCATTGGATGTCTGCATGTTCTCTCAGTCATCTCCTTTTCCTGCCTCTAGAATAGCCACTTCATAGGGGCAGGGGTCTAATCTACTTCTTATTCACAAAGCATCAGTACTTAGAATGCTGGTGTGTTAACCATTCATTTATTCTTGTATACACTCATTCAATAGATATTAATTGTATGTCATGCCAAGCACTGGTCTTTATCCTTGTTCAGTGTCTTCTGATTTCTCTCTCTAGCTTTCCACTGCCCAAGCCCTCTCTCTCTATTTTTTTGAACACAATACATGACCAGTCTTTCAGGCTCTAGGCAGAGCCAGGCCACCATGATTTGCTATCTTCTATGACTGGAGTGACAGAGAGTGTGCCCTTTCTGTGTGGCATGATCATAAGCCAGCCCCTTCTAACAGCTCCCCACTGCCCTTTGAGGCTGGGCTCTTTGAAGCTAGAGCCTCTGGGTTGCTCATTTGTAAGCAATGATAGGTCTACACACTCAGCACTTCTGCGGGAGCCTCTGACAGCTGCTAGCTGATTTCTGCCCTGCTGTCTAATCAGCCTGCGTTTGAGTCAGACTTTCTGTTCAGTACCAGACAACAGCAACCCACCTTCACATAAGCACCTCACAATAACTGCCCCGGCCGTAGGGCTGGCTGGCACATCTCACCTTCAAAGCTCATTTGATCGGACTGTGGCAAAGCGTGTCTATCGTACAGTCTATCGACAGACTTTCCTCTATCAGACATAATGATTACAGAATTGACTGGAGTCTCTTAATGCTTTCCCTCGGGGTGTGTGAAATGCAACTAGAAGGAAGGCAAGAGGAGTAAGGAACAACAGAAAAGGGAAGGAAGGAAGGAAGGAAGGAAGGAAGGAAGGAAGGAAGGAAGGAAGGGAGGGAGGGAGGAATAGAGGGAGGGAGAGAGGAAAGAAGCAAGGAAAGAAGACAGGAAAGAAGGAAGGGAGGAAGGGGGAGGGAGGGAAGAAGGATGGGAGGGAGGGAGGGAGGGAGGAAAGAAGGATGGGAGGGAAGAAGGATGGGAGGGAGGGAGGGAGAGAGGGAGAGAGGGAGGGAGGAGGGAGGGAGGGAAGAAAGATGGGAGGGAGGGAGGAAGGAAGGAAGGAGCCTGTGTATGGAAAAATAACCCTTCTTTGACAGACTGTTATACCTTCTGTTCTGCAAAAGCCAAGGGACTCCTGTCAAGATTGAGACTTTAGCTGTTGGAACCCTGAAGGCACAGTCATCCCCAAGAGGGCTGAAAACAATGGGATCTAGGACTAGGATGCAGCTGCTCTATGGAGCTGGGAAGCTGGTGGGCAGTGGGTATTCATGACACTTTCCTGGCCAGCAGACATACCTCTTTACCCTTACCTGGAGACAGATGCAGACATGATAACACCGGCTTTTGAGGATTCGTTGATGACATGTGTCATGTTCTCTGTGGTCACAGTTAAGACAAAAGAGGGGGCCGGGCGGTGGTGGCGCACACCTTTAATCCCAGCACTTGGGAGGCAGAGGCAGGTGGATTTCTG
>NW_022196912.1:115845044-115864063 GCF_008632895.1 Mastomys coucha | reverse complement strand
AAAAAAAAAAAAAAAAAAAAAAAAAAAATGACAAAAGAGGGAATGTGGATGGAGGGAACTGGTTTCACAGGAGGAAGAGTGATTCCACACTGGGTAGAGGGAAGCACCCATTACCTGCCCCCCTCCAAAGCAGGGCATGTGCGGCAGCAGCCCAGGCCCCCTGGGTGCAGAGAACACCCCACGTAGAGGATGCAGTGGGGAAGGATCTTGAAGAACAGTACAGAGCAGGGCCCTGGGAACCCTGTGGCATGCTGCAGCCTGAAGAGTACAGTCAGCATCAGACTCAATGTTAATTTCCACACAGAGGGACTGGTTGGCCAAGTGCTTGTCATAAAAGCATAAAGTGTTGAATTAGATCCCCTTTGCCCAAGTTTTTTGTTGTTGTTGTTGTTTTTGTTTTGTTTTTTGTTTTCAGTACAGTGAGGTGCCTATATCCCAGCACAAGGGACACAAGGGACTAAACCACAAGAGGCTCCTTAGGTTTGCTGGCGGCTAGCGTAGCTGAGTCAGCAAGCTCTAGATTCAATGAGAGAGCCTGGCTCAACAAATAAGGTGTGACTGAGGGAAATGCCCAGTGTAGGTCTCTGGCTTCCCTGTGGACATTCACACGCATAGATGTACACCTGCATGGACACATACATGTGTATCCACAAACATACACGACAATAAAGACAGAGAGAGACAGAGTCAGGGACAGAGAGAAAGGAAGGAAGGAAGGAAGGAAGGAAGGAAGGAGGAAGGAAGGAAGGAAGGAAGGAAGGAAGAAAGGAAGGAAGGAAGGAAGGAAGGAGAGAAGGTACACACCAGTTTCCACACAGAGTCAAGAAAGAACTGTCAAAAATGTAAATTGGGGCACAATGTATTCGGCTCATCACCAAAACAATTTTAACACTTACAAAGTAAATTGTATGATGCTGCATCGGTGCTGAGAGTCTTTCAATGACCTAGACATGGTGACATGGCCTGCAGTCCCATATTTGGAGGCTAAAGCAGGAGACTTGGTTCAAGGCTAGGTTACGTAGCACAGCTCTGTCCAACAAAGCACGAGGAAACCTTCAGTGCCTCCTTAGTCGGAAACACTTGTACACCCTCTGCACAGCCTATGCAGCCCGCAGAACCTGACTCCTCCCTCCCATCCCATGCTTCCTCAGTTCTTCCCAACGCTCACTGCACTTCCAGCCCAGCTGTTTCCTGCCATGGGCATTGGCACTTGCAGCTTTCTCTGCTTCAGAGACACGTTTTGGGTCTCCGCGCCGTGATTCAACTCCTTCTCATATCATGTCTCACTGTAAGTGTGCCCCCGTTGATGATGCTGATTATTAGCTGCTCTGTCTGAAATGCCCCCTCATCTCAGTTCCAGAAACCCCCAATCTTTCCCGGCACACCACCCTATTTATCACCTTTATAGGAAGTATCGCTAATCGATCAGAGTGTACAGTGTAAGAATGGAGACAGCTAGGCCAGAGGGCCAAGAAAGGGGGGACGGGTTCCACTCCCCGTACACTAGAACGGCAGCACGAACAGCCTGGCGTGTCTTGTCTCCGGTGGATTGCATTGCTGGCACCAGGGAGAGTGTCAAAAGTAGCCTAAGTACTCAGAATCCATCCATGATTTTTGTAAGAGCAGAAGTTTTGCAACTGAGCATAATGGACTTGCAGCTCTGTTAGCACAAAGCCAAAAATAGCACAGCGAAGAGATAAAAGAACGGAGAAAGATCTATTAGCCGCAGTACGTAAGGAAGGCAGGGGAGTTATTTCCACAGAAACGCCCTCACGGGCTATGGTGGCATACACCTGTAATCCCAATATTCATAGGGAGACAGGAGGATTGCATCTCAGGCCTGATTTAGCTATATAGTGTGCCCGTGTCTCAAACAAGCAAAACAAACTAACAGCAACACGCTCTCCAAACAAAAGGACAAGCATGGTCCTGAGCACACTCGTTTTAAGGCCGTAGTTCAAGCAGGAGAGATGATGGGCACATGTCTGAGCATGCTCAGCTCCTGGCAGGTTGGTATCACAACAGCTGCGTGAGATCCTGACTGAGGAAACTTTCAGCTTAGCTCCAGTTTGACTCCTCTATGTTCCACAAACAAAATACATAGTGTCTTCAAAATACGATCTCATCACCCAGTAAACCACCCAGACCAATGTATTGTGTTGTGTCAGAGACCTCCAGGGACTCCCTAACCAACAACGCATAAGGAGGTACTGTTTTTAAAAAGCAAAATCTCAAACATTTGATTTACCAGTGAAGACTCAGGAGTCAGATGCCAACGTGAGAGCTGCCATCTCAGCGAGGCACGGAAAGCAGCCAGCTGACTTTCCTGCTCCACCGACATCCCAGAAGGAAAAGGCCAATTCTTCTCCACAGGGTATTAGAAACACTTCTAACTGAAAGTCCTTCCTTTCTACTACCTGTGCATCTCTCTATCTGCCCCACCCCTTGACTCCCTCCCACCCTAGATGGTTTTTTCCTATGTTCACTCCTTGTCAACCGGTTGCTGGCTCTGCCTTTTGACCTGTGGTTGACATTATTTAATCTTGTTTAGCATAAACAGAAAGCTCTTGCACTAAAGGTGTGTGCTAGGGCTAGGGCTGATCCACACATCACAGCTAGAGACAGGTTTTTCCAGGATAATCTCAGAGTTCACAGTATGATCAAATAGGCTGCCACAAGGTACCCCATACCTAACACTAGGGTGTTCATTTAGTAAGCTATGACTTCTCAGTCTGCTCATTCCTCAGTGTAGCAGTATGTTCCTCACTCATCCCTGTGGTCACAGGTAGTTGACCAACTTCACATGTATGCAGAACAACATCTATCTGAAGAAGAGGATTACTACCTATTCAGTTCTTGATCTTACAGAGGAAAACTTTACCCAGGACACACTAAAATGCCCCTCCTCTTAGCGGTCCCTTAGAGCTGGATGAGAGTACATATCCCCCCAGTTCTGTTACAAATGGGGTCTAAAAGGGAAGAAGGAAGTATCCGGCCATTTTGACCTCTTTGGGAGAGGAGAAGAAATGGTTGGTGGTAAATAAAGAAAATATCTAATAAAAAAAAAAAATCCAAAACCATCTTGGAAGTCCAAAGAGATTTCAGCACCACTAAGGCTGTGAACCAAGAAAAGCCAAGTCAAGCCCTGAGACAGATTCCTACAACCAGCAGCTAGGCCTAGGCAGCAACTGGAAAATGGCCACTGCACCAGAACAAAACAGTAGCTATCAGAAACTTGGGGAAAGAAGACCTTGCGACTCACAGTAGCTTAAGAGAAGAAAAGTGGGGTGGAACGTAAGAGGTCCTTGTTGCTTCTGGACAGGTTGGAGTTAGCAGTCCCAGAAGTTTCCGGGGAACCAGGTGACGACCCGGGTGGTCTGCCTGCGGTGACAGAAAAGTGAGCCTTTCAGCCTTAGCACCTTCCAATTGGTTTTTCCTGTAGCTGTTCACTGGCTCACTTTTCCTATCTTTTCCCTTCTCTAGCTTCTGGTTTTGTAAAATTATTTACTCATTTATTTTGTGTATATGGGTGTTTTCCTTGCATGTATGTCTGTGCACCACTTGCATGTCTGGGTGCCCAAGGAGATCAGAAGATGGCACTGGATATCCTGGAACTGGAGTTATATACAGTTGCAAACTTATCATGTGGGTTCTGAGAATTGAACCCTGGTCCTCTGGAAGAGTGGCCAGTGGTCTTAACTGCTGAGCCATCTCTGCAGCCCACCTTCTGATTTCTATAATTCAATTAGGGTACCTCTGATTATATCAGATGGGTATCGATATCTGTTTACCTCCACCTCACTTCCCACTCCTTGCCATGTTTTCTGTCTCTCACATTTTCTTTTCTAAGCATCCTTCTGGCTTCATTGGTTGGGATCTGTCTGGAGATAGCAGCCCATGGGTGCTGTTTTGCTCATGTGTAGGTGTATACAGGTAGATATAAGTAGATGAGGACGGAGATCCTCTGAGCATTTAGAAGATGTGGCAGATTTGGTGACAGTTGCGTAGACAAATATGGATGCTTTTGGAGAGAGAAAAGGAGAGTCCTGAGAAGCTGGCGAGGTTGATGGATGCAGAGCCTGGAGCAGGAAGCAGTGAGAGGAGCCTGAAATACTCTAATCTGAGGCTTATCTGGGAACACAATGGGGAAAGGTTTGATTTCCAACCCTCAAACTGGTCTCTCTTCATCCTCTCTATGCTCTTCCTGGCCTCTGTCTCCTCCTTTCTGTTACCACTTCAGGGCACTGATGCTAATGGAAACTCTAGCATCCCTCCTGCTCTTCCTCTATTTTGGGATAGCCTGTCTGCCCCTAATCCAAGAAAGGACATTCTTAAAGAAATTATTTATTTCATGTATATGAGTACACTGTAGCTCTCTGCAGACATACCAGAAGAGGGCGTCAGATCTCATCACAGATGGTTGTGAGCCTCCATGTGGTTGCTGGGAATTAAACTCAGGACCTATGGAAGAGCAGTCAGTATTCTTAACCACTGAGCAATCTCTCCAGCCAGAAAGGACATTCTTGAGGACATTCATGGACTGCAGGGCCCAGGTAGGCTCTCAGGTGGGCAGGCCAACAAGACTAGCTAAAGGATGTGCAGTAATGTGTCCACAGTTTTTAAATGGTTCCAGATCTTGTGAGCCATTGATAGCCACCGGCCAAGCTGAAATTAATCTCTTGGCCTTGATTGGAAAGATAAGAGCTGAGAATGCACTCTTCACATATGGTGGACTTTGCAATCCCTCTCTGTCTCTAGAATGGGAAACCTTTTCTTTTGTGGTAAATCTTCTACCTGAGAAGATAAAGCAAGCTTCCTTTTACAGATGTGCCAGACAGGAATGCAGAAAACATCCTAGGGTTTCCAGCATGGGGATTTGATAAAATGACTGCATATGTGCAGCACAGAGGCCCAATGCACACACTTTGTCTTGTTAGATCCAAGGGAGGTAAGGCTACATATCCATGTAGAAAAACCCCCAACTGTTCTCCAACATGGCCAAGTCACTTCATTTCTGCCAGCACCAGCTGAGAGTCCCAGTTGAGAGTCACCATCTTCACCAGCATTGGATTATCATCAGATTGAGAGAGTCGAGCATCCCCTTATCCCATTACAGTACTTCATTATAGGTGTGTGTGTGTGTGTGTGTGTGTGTTGAGCCTCCAGGATCTTACTCTGTTCCCTGGCTGTCCTTGAACTTCTGGACTCTTAAGCAACCTTTCTCCCTCAAACTTCAGTTTTATTAGTTTTCACCTGTATTCACTTTACTGCAGACTCGGTGTGTGTTTTGTTTGCAGCTGCTATTATTCACCACAGATCCCTTCAAATCTTTTGCTGACTTTGTAAAAAAAAAAAAATGCATTCATTTCTCTTCTGTTGCTGTGATAAAATATGGGTTCCTCCCCTCGGAGTGTGGATAACTCCAAGGAAGAGAGGGAGGAAAGATTATAGGAACCAGAGGGGTCTCAGACACCAGGAAGACATGGCCCACAGAATCAACTAAGCAGGGTTCATGGAATCTCACAGAGACTGAAGCAGCAGCCAGGAAGCCTGCATGGGTCTGCACTCAGTCCTCTGTTATTTATGGCTGCATAGCTTGGTGTTCTTGTGCGGTTCTTAACAGTGGGAATGGAAGTATCCCTGGCTCTTTCACGTACTCTTGGGACCCTTTTCCTCCTACTGGGTTGCCTTGCCCAGCCTTGATATGAGGCTTTGTGCCTAGTCTTATCGTAACTTGTTATGCTACAATATTCAGTTGATATCCCTGAGAGGCCTGCTCTTTTCTGAAGAGAAATGGAGGAGGGGTGGGTCTGGGGGAGAGGAAAGGAGGTAGGGAGACTGGCATAGAGGGAGGAGACTCTGTGGTCCAGATATAGTTTGGATTACTGGTTCCACGAGATAGAGTCTATCATGGTGAGGAAGATGTGGCAACAGGAAGAGAAGGCTCAGAGGTAGGAGTGGGAAGCTGGTTGGTCATATTGCATACACACTCAGGAAGCCCAGAGGGGACGGCAAGCGGGACATGGCTGTAAAACCTCAAATCCCACTCCCAGTGACATACTTCCCACCTCCTAAAGGTTTCAAGACCTCCCAAACAGTGCCACGGGCTGGGGACCATGTGTTCAATCGCGAGAACCTCTGAGGCACATTTCTCTTTCAGCTCTGTTTTGAAAATGAGTTCTTGACTTTCCATTTTCAGGACTATCTTTCAATGTAGAAACTCAAGGCATGCAACTACATTTTATCTTTTTTTCTTTCTTTTGTGACTCATGTTTCTTGTATACCTAGAAGTATTTATCTAGCCCTAACAACAAATATTTTCTCCTTTTTCATAATTTTGGTCTCTTACATTTAGTAGTTCAAGATGGCTTTTGCATGTGGCATGAAGTGCCTTGTGGTTTGCTCAGAAATATCCAATAGTTCCTTTGCTGGAAGACCAGCCTCCCTCTGCTGAGTTACCTCAGCATCGATGTCACAAATCACTTGTTGTGCATTTTCCCAGACCGCTCTCTGTTGTATTGACCTCTGTGTTTGTCCTATTGATCGCTGTGCTGATCGCTACACTTCTAACTACAATAAGCTTTGAAATCAGGTCATAGAAATCTAACAGCTTTGCTTTTTATCAATACCATGTGGGCCAATTTAGGCATTTTGTTCTCTTATATAAATATTAAAATCATCTTTCCAATTCTCAATAGAAACCTGCTGGTATTCTGATTAGAATTGCATTGAATCTGGAGATCATTAGGGTAGTGGGGTGGGAGTGGAGGCTGGGGAGGTACTGACGTATTGATAAGTTGTGAGTTTTTAAGCCCATGAGCACAGTATGTCTTTAAGATTTCTGGGATTTCTCCCATCAATATTTTTCATTTTTCAGCTTCCATATCTTTCGCACTGCTTATCTCTAAGGATCTTATGGTTTTCATACTGTTAATGGCATCATTTCTTTCTCTTTCTCTTTTCTTCCCTCTGTGTAGCCCCTGGCTGTCCTGGAACTCACTCTGTAGACCAGGCTGGCCTCGAACTCAGAAATCTGCCTGCCTCTGCCTCCCAAGTGCTGAATGGCGTCATTTCTTTCAGTGTCCCACTGTTCATTGCTAGCTTGTAGAAATGCAATGAAATATATACATTTTAGCGTGTTGAACTGCGATTGTGCATGTTCCTAAACTCATGTGCTATAATTTCTTTGCACTTTCCTATGTAAACACAATGCTAGATGTTTTCTTTCTTCTTTATATAAGATACATTTTATTTATGCCTCTTCTCGTTCTCTCAATGGTTTACACTGACTACATGTTGACCAGGATGGTGAGAGCAGACATCTTTGCCTTTCCCAGTTTGGGAAGAAGCATCTAGACTCTCACGTTAAGTATAATGGTAGCTGCAGACTTTTACAAACAGTATTAGGGTGAAGAGGTCCCTGCTTGGCCTAATTTGCTGAGAGTTCTTGTCATAAATAGAAGTCCATTGACCTTTTAATACATTTCTTTTATGCTTAAATCAACCAGAGATGGTTTCTGTTTCAAATAAAGTTCTGACTGATTTAGCAGCATTGTAAAGTTTGTGAAGTTTCTCAATTTCATCTGACCCAGCATCTAAAGAAAAGATTAGGGAAGGAAAATTTAAGTCCTCTTAATTTTACTACCCCAAAAGAATAGATGTGTGCTTGCTTGAGCAGTACATATATTAAAACTGAAATGGTCCAGAGCAGTGGTTCTCAATCTTCCTAATGTGGTGACCCTTTAGTATAATAGAGTCACACACTTCCTCATAGTGTGACTACCCCCAACCATAAAATTATTTCATTGCTACTCCATAACTGCAATTTTGCTAGTTACATATTGCAATGTAAATGTCTGATATGTGACCTGATACGTGACCCAAAGGGGTCACAACAGTGTCTGTACACAGGTTGAGAACCACTGCACAAGGGTGATACACAGGGGAGTAGCCACGGGAAGCTACTTCAAGGTTTATAGAAAATCTCTGAGTTGATTCTTTTTCTTTCCTCTCACCTTTAATAACCTTGATGATTATATTAAATTATATAAATAACATAGACACCTTGTAAGCAACCTGAATGAATCTTTAAAGCGTGAAGACAACCAAAGGTGCCCTGTCTCCATCTTGAGCTTAATCACCGTTAACTATTTGTTGGCCATGTTCTGGATTCATTTTATATATGATCACACTTACATGATTTCACATGAATGAACCCAAAACATGCAAAGCTGCTTTATCACAGGCATGTGGCTACCTCCTCTCTCCATCTGCAGACATAGAATTCTACTCCATCTCCCATGGTTCTTTGGAGTGACTAGCCACCCCCCCTCCCAGGTGGCTCTGACATGGGAGTCTCTCATGTGATTGCAAGCAAATATTTGCAATGTGATGGTCTGAATTCTCATCTAAATTGGGTGTCTGCACTGGCCCTGCTGTGGTCAGCAGTTGGCAGTGGCAGTCAACTGGGACTCGGTTTTAGCTGCTGACAGTTTCTGCACACAGCCACTTCTGCCTTGAAATTCTTTGAGGAGGAAGAACAGAGTCCAAAAGGGAGCCACATAGCGGTGAGCATTCTAAGAACTCAGGGCAGAAGCCTAAACCCTTCTTACAACAGGTTCAGGGATCCCAGAGCCTCACTTCTCCTGGGCCGTGTTGGTCAACTGAGACACCAAGAGAAGCAAGCCACTGTGACAAGCAAGCCACCAAAGTAAGTGAAGCACCAAAGCGAGCAAGCCACAGGGCAAGCAGGGCACTGAGACAAGTCTCCATACAAAGAAAGGAGGGACAAAGCCACCTCTCAATGAGAGAATTCACAAAGAATGCATATCCACCTTTAACATATGAGTCCGAACAAATCTGCGTTGAGCGCCTACAGAATACCAGATGTTATTGTAAGGGCGGGAGATGCTGCGATTGTACAGAGCTCCTTGGTTTCTGTCCTGAGACTTGAACCTGGGAGTTCAGTACAGGGAGTGCTTGCCAATGGGCTACATTCTACATTCATTCTTTCTACTTTTTATTGTGAGGCAAAGGCTCACTAAGTTACCTAGGTTGGCCTTGAAGTCACTCTGCTAGTAAAAGCAGACGTTGAATTTGGGATCCACCAAATTCAGTGCTTCAGCCACATCTGCGTCAAAGGCTCAGGCCACCAGGCCTGGCTCAACACTCCTATGCTCATAGAACCTACATTTTTTTGTCTGTCTCCAGACAATAGGTACAGCAGCAAACAATAAAGCTAAAAACCATATGATTAATGTCAATTGCATATTAATTAGTAATGCCCCTGTGTCCAGCTCTGGAATCTGATTCTACTTGGCTTGGAGTATCTCACCCTTTTCTGCCCAGCACTTCAAGTGTTGTTATTCCAGGTGACATTTGGAGTGTTTGTGGGAGGTCATGCCATTTCTATCTTAGTCCCTTCTGAAGAGCATAAGGGGTACATGCACTCAACAGTGACTGTACAGTGGGGCACTTCGGAGCATGAGGACTGTGAGCCTCATAATATGGCTTTTTACATCATTTTTCTATCTACTGCTGGGTGACCTCTGTGAATAACCTCATTTCCCCAAGCCTCAGTTTCCCCATCTAGAAACTGAGGAACTGGAACTAAAACTAGCAACTTCTCAGAGTTATTAGAAGGGCTAACGCTTGTGAGAATCTTGGAGCAGCACTTGGTACACAGCGGGTGCAAGTCTGGAGTCTGTAGAATGAACACAGAGCCCCAAGCCTTGGATGAACTGAGACAACTGGGGAGGAGGGATCTGGGAGCCAAGTGGAAACCTGAAGTAGCCACCCGCCCACATGCTGAAGTAGCCACCCGCCCACATGCTGAAGTAGCCACCTGCCCACATGCTGAAGAAGCCACCTGCCCACATGCTGAAGTAGCCACCTGCCCACATGCTGAAGTAGCCACCCGCCCACATGCTGGCCTGACTAGTGTGCATATGCATGTGCACGCGCAGGAGTCGTGCAGAAGCCCACACTGATGATGTTCCTGTTCCCCAATAATTCTTTGGTGATGGAGATGAGCAGCCTGACCCGTGTGTCATTTCAAGGAAGACACACTGACATTCCCCTCAGGGGCTGCAGCAAAGCCACTCCACCACAATCGCACCCCCAGAAAGGCAGAAGGGCTCCAAGAGAGGCAGGAGTTCATTAATAATTCACCACAGAGAGGGTTTCATCTTTCCCCAGTGGAGCTCCATGGTGGAATGCCAGAATTCAAAGTCCCTGGAGCTGCATAGCCTAGGACAGTGACAGCCTCGATGAATCTCAGCTCCCAGCCCGCTTCCAGTTTGTGCTTGTGAAGTGATGTGGGCCTCTGTCTCCCAGAGGTCATTAAGCCACTGGCTTACCTCCTGTGCCTTCTAGCCTTGGAAGTAGGCTAAAGCCGGCCTGAGAGATTATTTGCAGGGAATTAGCGTGGGAGAGAGCAGGATTAGAGCAGCCTTCCAGCTAGGGCTCGGCAGCTCTACCAGCGAGGAGTAGGTGCCACCTTCAGTTGAAGAGGGATGTAGGCTGCTCTCTGTGTTTGGGGTGAGGGGTTACCCGCAGGAGAATGGGTGACATTAAAGCAGCCACGCTGGAAGGTCCAAACTCAGCAAAGGGGACGGCTTCCCTACCCTTATTCTTCCCCCACTGAAACCCTCTAAGTTCCTCCCTCAAGATCACATGCAATTAAGGTAGAATTTCCATGGCTGGTTGGAAGGGTGGCTAGATACTCAAGTGAGAGTTCTGTGACCTTTGCCATTTGTTTCTTCTCTGAGGGGAGGTAAGTAGTCACCAGGTTGAGCTGTGGTGATCTTATGGAAGCTACCCAGCAGAACTGAAGAGAGCAGCAGTTTGGCTCAGAGGTTAGCGCTGCACACCACCTTGGCTACTTAACTAAAGCAGCCACTGTTTGCCTGAGTGAGGCCTCACCTCATCGTCCACAGAAATGAAGTCCGAGGTTTGCACTCCTCCTTAGAGCCGGCTGTTTTGATTGCTACCTTTTTACTGAGTGTCGGCTGAAGAGCGACAGTATATTGGGGCTTCAGAGGGCCAGGCATGCCCTTGAGTGCTCTTTGGTCATTGGAAGCAGAAGGTTGGCAGTTCCTTCTGTTGCAACATCAGTAGAAGAGTGAGCACACGCGCCCCCACAGTGGGATGAGGGCCCTGGCTGTTCTTCATCCTGGTGAGGGAGGAAGAGTGAGTAGGGAGCAGGCACAAGAGCTGAAGCATGGAAGGCCACAAGGAGCCTTGAGCTGAGCGATTATTGCCTGCTTTTCTCTGTCTTCATAGGTCACCGGTGTTCTGTCTCCTAAGATTCAATGTCTGAAGAATGTATGGATCGAGCATTGAAAAATTCAAAGTCAATCTAAGTTCTTTCAGGGCCCAGGAACGTGTTAATGTGTTGTTTTTCTATATTTACAAGACCTTTAGGAATCTAAACTGAACTTGTTCTGCTCTTCACAGAGCCTGGTCTCCCTGTCCCTGTCCCTGTCCCTCTCCCCCTCCCCCTCCTCCTCTCCTCACCCCCCCTCACATGTATGTATGCTGTCTGCATGTATGTGCCAGGGTACACATCGACACATCCCCCCATGCAGAAGACAATGTTAATCCCTGCTCTATCTCTCCTCACCTTACTCCCCTGAGACAGGATCTCTCACTGAGCCCAGAGCTAGGCTGGCAGCCAAGTGCCTGGGGTTACAGGTAGATATGACCATATCGGGCTTTTTATGTGGGGACTGAAGATTTGAACTTAGGTCCTTATGTTTGTACAACATTTTTTTTGCCACACATTTTTTATTATCTCAAAATGATGTTTAAGTTTAAATAGTTTTCAACATAATATTTGTATTGATGCTTTGAGAAGTTCACTTTATGTACCCTGATCACACTCATTTCCCAGTCCTTTCATGTCTGCTCCCTGTCTTTGTTACCTCCCTCCCCCCCAAAAAAATAAATAAAAATTAAAACAAACAAAAACAAAGCAAGTCTGTTTTGTGTTATCTATATACTAATTGGAGCACCATCAAACCCACAGAGGACCACCCCTTAAATAGAACTGAATCACTCCTTTCCTGCACCCTAGCCAGAGGCCATCAAATGTGGAGAGCTAATTTCAGCATCCTTGTTACACTTTTTAAGAGTTCTCTTTGGGCTGGTGAGATGGCTCAGCGGATAAGAGCATCGACTGCTCTTCCGAAGGTCTTGAGTTCAAATCCCAGCAGCCACATGGTGGTTCACAACCACCACACTCTCTTCTGGTGCATCAGAAGACGGCTACAAGTATACTTATTTATGATAATAAATAAATCTTTGGGCCTGAGGGAGCGGGCTTGACCGGAGCAAGCAGAAGTCCTAAAAAGTCAATTCCCAACAACCAGATGAAGACTCACAACAGATGTACAGCTACAGTGTGTACTCATATGCATAAAATAAACAAATAAATCTTTAAAAAATAAAAGTTCTCTTCGATGGCTTCCTGATTAGGCTGCTACTTTTGGGGTGGGGTTGGGGGCTGGGTAGCTGTAGGGGTTCTTACAGAAGCCTTCCATGTCCCTCTTTCTCAACTATATATAGTCAGTGGGATCACGGATCATGGCATTCCACATGGTTTCTGGTGACAGCACAGAACAGACCTTGAACAGCCCACTTCCCCTCCCCCGCCAAGACAAGGCCCTCCAACCACTGACATCACCGTGGCTTTAGGTGGCAGCGCAGGAGTACTTGCTTCAATATGGCCTCCAGAGGCGGCACGGTCAGGACGCCACCACGGACCCAGGTGGCAATGCAGGCCGCTCACATCGGCCTGGTCCTCACTGCCGGTGTGTCCCGTCTAATCTCCAGTTCCACCTCTTTCCACACCGCAGGTACTGCTCTGCTTTCTACCTTTCCCACCTCCCCATCGCATATTTGTTCATCACAGTGGCGCCCGACGCCCATGCCTCGAAGGCTGGCGGTGGCCTTACAACAAGAATTCTTATCCACTGAGCCTTCGCCCCAGTCCCTGATTAGTGCTTCTTTTCATTTCAGGAAAAGAAGCAAAGAAAAATTCAAATCAACTTTCATGGCTTCACAGCTTGAAATATTTCCATTTGGAATTGTCAAGAATTTGGAGTATTTGGATTATTTCAAAGGGCTTCTCTGTTTGTTCTACGTGATCTCTTGGTTCTTTGGCAGCCCTGTGCAGTGAACAGGGTAAGTATTAGCTCCTGTCTGTAGATATAAGGAGCCAAGATTTAAGTTTGGGGGGGGGGTGAACTCTATACTGCTGGTTCCTATGGACTCTCTTCAGACAAAACCATTGTTCGCAAATTCTAGAAAAGCCAGCTCCAACTACCTGAATTGAACAAGCAAGTGTGAAGTAGAAACTTTAAGGGCTCTCTGGGGGGTCAGCAAAGAGTTCTTTAGAGAGGCCTGGGTTGCCGCCTGAGTCTATGTGGTGGGTGGTGTTTTGTGCAGGCAAACACATGAAGGAGTGTTTTCCTGAGGTGGACACAGGTGGAAGGCTAAGGCAGACTCGTGAAGAATGTTTCACTGAAGCAGACACAGGAGAGAGGATGTTCTGCTAAAGCAAACACGTGAAAGGACACGTGATGGAGGATTCTTTGCTAATGACACTCACGTATTGGTCCACCTTACAATCTTAGTTGAGCTCCATTTGTCGAGACTCGGCCGACTTGGACTGATTAGATAAACGTGCTGAAGCAAGATGTGTTAAAGCAAGGCACATGGAGGACACGTGATGTTTGAAAGGTATAAATAAGACTGACAGACTGACGAGACAGAGCTTGGCTTGCTGGTACAGCTAGCTGTGTAACGCTTGTGGGGCTGATCTTCGCTTCCCTGAGAGAAGCACGGCTGAGAACTGGCATTCCTGTTGGTCTCTCCGGCTGACTCGAGCTGAGGCTGAGGCCTGGCTGTCTCTGTTCTGCTGTTGCTATCCCAACTCTACCAAACTGGACTGTTGGTGTATTCACGAAGTGTTTGCCAGTGGATCAAGCTGCCACGGCCTGCTAACCTGTAACTAAATTGCCAATTTCCAGACAACACAGATGAGAGTTGCTCCAAAGAACCTTTCTAAACAGGTCCACTTCCCCAAACAGGTCCACTTCCCCCGTATCCTTTCTTTTCCACACCCTCTGGTGACAAGGGAGGTTAAAACATTTAAAAACAATCATTAAAAGTAAGTTTTAAAAAAACCTAAAGTTGCTGGGCAATGGTGGCACACACCTTTAATCCCAGCACTTGGTAGGCAGAGGCAGGCAGATTTCTGAATTCAAGGCCAGCCTGGTCTACAGAGTGAGTTCCAGGACAGCCAGGGATATACAGCAAATACAAAGAAACCATGTCTCAAAAACAAAACAAAACAAAACAAAAAACAAAACAAAAACAAAAATGAAACAACAACAGCAACAATAACAACAACAACCACAAAAAAACAAAACCCCCTAAAGTTACACAAGCACCCTGGATCAAGAACCTATTGGTGTTTGTACCTAACTTCCTGAGGCTCTCGAGTGACAGCCCGGTGGCCTTCTCTTCACTTCCTATCTTTCAACTTTCTTCTGTGTTGATTTCTTTCTGGGGTAGACTGTTCCCCAGGAGGAGGCAAAGATGATCCCCTCCCCAGGGCTAGATCCCACCAAATCAGTAGTCTGGTGAGAAGTGGAGTATTTTTTCTCATTTGGTCTGGGTCTGGAGATGTAATTCAGCGTGAGGGTGTTTACCTTGAAAGCCATGCACAAAGCCCTGGGATTAGTGCCCAGCATACATGTACAAAACTCTGGTCTTGGGCTGAAGTCCAATGACCCTGGCTAAGTAAGTTACTGTGAGTCTGCCTATGGTCACAGGCTCAGACCTGGAGCTCCTCTGAGCAGGGAAGAGCTGAGTTTCTCAAAGGGGGGAAATGGATGTTGGGTGGGCAAAAGCTGTGAGGATCCATTTACATCTCTGATCTCCTTAGGCAAGTGAAGCAGAGAGGTTTTTCCTGGGTTATACAGCCAAATCTGTGTCCAGATCTCAGAGCCTACTTCCACACTGGTGGAGGGAAACCCATTCTGAATCCTTAACTCTGTGCCTCTGGTCCCCAGCTCTAACCCTGCTGTGAGAAATCCCAGCTTGTCTCCATTCCTGCATGGGCTCCTAGTACCCTATTAAGAACACCTGTTTATTTAGGTAGTATCCTCAAGTACAAGCCAGCCACTGTGCAAACCCTCTCCAGTCTTTTTGGTTTTTCCAGGAGGCAGAGAGAAATCCCAGGGCCCAGCCTCTGTTCCTTCATCTCCTGTTCTTCCATCCTGCTGCCCCCCACCCCCACCCTGCCCCAGCTATCTTGCCAGTGGCAAGCATGTCCTTTCTCCATTGTGCCTCTTTTCCTCTGCTGTCAGCTCAGGCATTCCTCTGACTGCTTTCTGATCTATTGAGAGACTGCACTGCCCAGGTCTCCCTTTCTCTTGTTTTGTTTTGTTTTGTTTTGTTTCTTCATTGCAGAGGATCGAACTCGGGGCTTGACCCAGGCTAGGCAAGCAAGGTAAGCATTCTACTACTGTGCTATATCCCCAGTCCAGTGTCCATGGCTTAGCATGTGGACCCTACACCTTATGTCTTCCTCCTCCAGAGCGCCCAGGATGCTCTCCAGAGTCAATTTCCAATAGATGGTTCTGTCTGGCACCAGTCCCGCTGTGTGAGTGACTTGAAGGTTAACATTCTACAGGCTAGGAAGCATGACAGCTGACAGGTACTACTCATTTCTATATTTAACTTTTCTAATCATAGATTGTTCCAGAAGCTATAGATTAGGGGACATAGATGGAAGCATTTCCTTGAGCATTGCGTAGGACAAAGATCGGTTCTGGATTATTTTGTTAATTAGTGTGTGTTACCTGGTTGCCCTGGAGAATTTTTTTTTTCCTGTGTCAGATCTGTTCCCCATTGCTCCACTGACTCATCAGGAATTAAAATTTTAAAAAGATTTATTTATTTTCACGTGTATGGATGCTTTTCCTGCATGTATGTCTGTGCACTGCTTGCATTGCTGGTGGTTGCAGAGAACAGGAGAAGGCCTCAGATGTTCTGGAACTGGAGTTACAGAAGGTTGGGAGCTGCCATCTGGGTTCTAGGAATCGAACCCATGCCCTTTGGAAGAGCAGCCAGTGCTCTCAACTGCTAAGCCATCTCTCCAGTGCAAAATATGCTTTGTCAGTAACCTCTTCCAAGATTGTTTTTTCCTAGCCTAGCCCCTCTCTGCAAAACAACTTCCTCTTCTGCATTTCCACATTCTTTCTGAAGACAGAGAACTACAGATGAAGTCATGGATTTCATTCTCTTACATTTTTATGTCCTCTTTAGATTCCAGCCCCAACTTCAGGCTGAAGAAAGGGAGTTAGATAAATCAGAGCATTAAAGATTTATCACCTCCACTGCTCTTTATAGAACTTTTCTTATTCCAAGGAGTATCTCGTTTGCTTAGGTTATTTTGTATGAGAGAGAGTTTAAAGGGAAATTAGGGCAGGCAAGATGGCTCAGAGGCTAAAGGCACCGAACCTGACAGCCTGAGTTTGATCCCTGGGACCTATATGGGGAAAGGAGAAAACCGATTTCCAAAAGTTGTAACTGACCCCCACGTGCAAATGTGGTACAAATGTGGACACACACACACACCCTTTTAAAAAGGAAAACTAAGGTTTTCCAAAGCCCTGTATGAGTTTTTAAAAATCTGTAGCTGCTGAGTTTTTAATGACCCCAGCTAATTACCCTTTCTAATGATTAGATGCTAAGTTGAAATCATTAGCTTTATCACCATTGAAAAGTACTAATAAAACCTATTTATTATAAAGAAAATGTGGTTTCAATATGAAATTACCCCCAGGGGGTGGCCATTTGTACAACAAAGGGTGTCCCTAGTTCAGGTCTGTGGGAGGCAGATAGTAAATTGATCCCACAAAGGAATGCTGTTTGCCAGTGCTAAAATTCTGTGCTCCATTCCCCCTTAGCTGAAGAGTGAGCTGAATTGATGCAGTATTTGTTTATACCACTGGGTGTTCTTGGCAATGAGGAGAGGGAGGGCCGAGTGGAGGATAGCAGCAGTGGGGACCCAGAAAGGTTTTCATCTGCTAGGTTTTACATTCATTACCGACTCCCAGAGTGTTGCATTTAATACAAGCCAGGTCCTCAGCAACACTGTGTATGTGGCATGGATGGTAGAATCAGAGCATAGACAGGGATCTATTGATTATCTGGTCTAACCCCAACCCTGTTTCCACCTGGCAGACAAATACACTGAGGACTGGAGAGGCCCAGAGACAATCAAGCCTTCCAAATCTGCAACCAGTTCTCTCTGCAGAGACACTCATCTGTTGTCCCTCAGCATACTGCTGTGTCAAGATGAGTGGATATCCTCTTCAAGCATCTTCCTGAAACCGTGTCTAGTATCTGAGCTGGTCTGGCCTTCTTTTTTTTTTTTTTTTTTTTTTTTTTTTTTTTTTTTTTTTTTTTTTTTTTGGTTTTTCGAGACAGAGTTTCTCTGTATAGCCCTGGCTGTACTGGAACTCACTCTGTAGACCAGGCTGGCCTCGAACTCAGAAATCCGCCTGCCTCCGCCTCCCAAGTGCTGGGATTAAAGGCGTGCGCCACCACCGCCCGGCTCGGTCTGGCCTTCTTAAAGGGCAATGGAGCTCATTAAAGGGCAATGGAGCTCATATTAGAAATGGAGTGGCATAGCTGAGAGGACATTTTGATGTTCTCAAAGAACATATGCCAGGGTGGAATGGAGAATGACAATGCAGGTGGGTAGCCAGGCTCTGCAGCAGGTGACCTTTTGTTTACCCTTTACTCTTCTCCTTTCTTTCCCCCTCACCTCCTCGTTCTCCTCTTCCACTCCTTTGTACACCAGTATGGAGAGTAGGCAAGGTCAGGATTTTCATGCCACACCCATGTTTCCTTAAAGTACTTATTCACTGGGACCAAAGCAAAAGGCAGTGAGCATCATAAACCATCTACTTGGGAAAAAAATTTCATCTTCAGTGTGAGCAGAGGCTAGACTTCCCTCATCCATTTGCATAGATAACTTTAAATGACCTTATACTCTTCTCTGCATCTTACTGACCTAGTTTGTGGGGTTTCTTCATTTTTTGTTTTGAGACAGAGTCTTACTATGCAATTCTGGCTGTCCTGAAACGTATTATCTAAACCACGCTGGCCTCAGACTCACAGAGTTCCACCTGCCTCTGCCTCCCAAGTGCTGGGATTAAAGCCATGCAACCATCATGCCTCACATTTTACTGATATTTTATTATAAAATAATATTACATAAACATTTTTTCAGGTCAGGAATAGTACCACCCAGTCATAGAAGGTTTAACTATTACACAGTATGGCCAGATCATGTTATCGAAAAGGCCCAGCGCAGTGCCCGGGAGAGCAAGCACAGGCTTCGGCTTCCCTCCTCAGACCTTCCCTGCTTCCATGGTCAGATGGAGATTTAGAATGCAAGTGGAGGTGAGTGAGTCCAAGCCCTCCCACTAATCACAAGGTACCTCTGCTCTGGCTCAGCCATTAGGTTTCCCATTGATTTCTGGTTTGCATTAGACATTAGTCTTTTCCTTACTGTATTTCAGAGATGGAAATCTCGAAATGTTAGACCTGCCTAGAGCAGCTCTGCTAGCAGCAGAAAAATGTCCCCACAGTGGGACAGGTGAGCAAGCACGGTGCTGCAAATGCATTTTGTGAAAAATGAAGATGAGGAACAAAGAAAGCCCCAGAAGTAATAAACACACTCCTGGGGATTCAATCCAACAGAGAGAAACTTAGAGGTTCCTTTTTCTGAAGGCAGAAAATGAAATTTTTGAGCTATTTGAATCCTGTCTTTCCAGTTATATAATACTGCCTTCCTCTTTTTCTTTCTCGGAGCCAGCCTGTTTCCTTTCTTTCTTCCCTCCCTCCCTCCCTTCCTTTTCCAGTGCTGGGAATATGAGCCTCCTTACACATGCTAGGCAAATACTCTACTGCTAAGCTACATCCCTAGGACTCGA
>NW_022196912.1:115844576-115845034 GCF_008632895.1 Mastomys coucha | reverse complement strand
TCAACAACCACCTGTCCCCCAGGTCAGGGTAAGGCCTCACAAGCCCTTACTTGTCCAGGCTGGGGTATTGACTGGCTTGATCTTGGGCAGGTGACCACAACTGCTGTGAGTTCGTGTATATAGCAGCTGTGTCATGTCCAGGTGACAGTACTTCACAGCACTCCTCTCTATAATCCAGCCCATACATTCTTTCCACCCCCATTTCAAGTGTTCTCCCTGAGCCTTGGGGGTTAGGGGTGGTTGGTACAAATGCCCCCATTTAGGGCTGAGTGACTCAGAGTCACTTACCAGCAGCATCTTGACTAGTTCAGTCTCTGTACTAACTGCCGTATGCTGCAAAAAGAAGCTTGCCTGACTGAAGTTGAGGGGAGCCCTGCTTTGTTGGCCTAGACATATTTAAGAGGCAGTTTGACAATGTGACCATTTAGCACAACAACAACAGCAGGTCCCCCCCCCCC
>NW_022196912.1:115807319-115844566 GCF_008632895.1 Mastomys coucha | reverse complement strand
CCCCCCCCGAGTACCAAGACCTCCCCAGCCATGGAGTTTTAATCAGGCTTATAGTACCAGGTTTGAATTCTCTTCTGTGGCATAGACCTCAAATCCAACAAGGAAGCCATTGTTACTCCCTTCACGGCTATGCCACTATTACACCAGTGGGCAGATCTTGCCTGGCAGGTCGCTAAGTAAGACCATTGACATCTTTCTCTCCCAACAAGCTGAATAGCATCTACCACTATGAAAGTCAGCCAACAAGGAGAGTTTTCTGGTCAATTCAAAACAAATTTCTCTGTCTTGTAAGCAAAATGTGTGGTGTCTCCATCAATAGAATCGATAGGTCCTGACTATCTAGTTATGCTGAAATCAAGAGCAATGACTCTAACCTGTGTTATTTTGAACCCTCTGGTGTCTCCCTGCCAATAACTTCTAAGAAAGTGTCTGATGCCTCATAGAGATTTTCATTTAGTAACCCATCTCTTCTGGGAGAAACATTGTGTTTCCATTTAGGGTGCCTCTGTTCAAACTCCCTTTTTAAATTATATTTTTAAATTAGCTATCAAAGAAGTGGGTTTCCATAGGCCTTTTTCAGGCATCCTTAGTTTTGTTTACCCCCCCGCCCCTCCCTCATTCCCATTTTAAATATTTAATCTACTTCAGGGTAAGTGTACACTTGGGGGTGCTCAAAATCTGATTCATATCCTGACTGTGGTTTTTATTTCTTAGTGATTGGCACCCAGAGAAATTTGAGCCTGGGTCCTCACTTCCTCATCTGTAGGGTAGGATAACCTGTTAGATCTGGCAAGGGAAGCTGGATAAAATAACGTATGGTAGGTGTGTGGCACGTGGTAAATGTTTCAATCCCAGCTCTCTAGTGACTGGATGCAAACACTGGGCCCAGTATATGAAATAGAACATACATGTGCACTGTCATTATGGCCTAGTTTGTTTGTTGTTCGTCATTGTTTTTTGTAGGATTTTCAACAGAAATTCTTCCTTTCAGAGTCCTGGGGCTAACTAGCATTCATATTGGTCTTGTGTCCCAGGAAACAAAAGTCACAGCATGTTTACTCAAGGCTAGTGCCTAGGTAGGTTTGCAATTGCTATAATGGCTCCCCTACCCCATAACACTTTTTGTTTTTATTTAGTTTTTTTAAAAAATATTTTGTGTTTATTACTGTGTATGGTATGTGATGTGTGTATAGGCATAGCATGTATGTGAATGTCCAAAGATAGCTTCACAGTTTCACGTCTCTTCTTCCACTTTTTTGTGGGTCTTGGGGATTGAACGCAGGTCATCGGGCTTGTGTGGGAAGCACCCCTATCGACTGAACCATCTAGCTGGCCAAAAGAGAACTTTCCCTCCAACCCTTTAAAATCTATTTGGATTAGCATACAAAGTCATGGGTCTCATCATGGCATCTTTGTACATGTGTCACTATGCTTTCTTTCCATTCATTTCCTTCCCCAGTACCCTCTGCACCCATGACTTATTCCCTTCCTATGTATCCCCAGATAGTTCCCTTCTTCCTTTTTAAAATGCTTTTATTACAATAGATGTTTTTATTTTGTGTGTGTATGTGCAATCTTACATGCAATGAGGTGCATGTGGAGACCAGGGGACGAGCTTCAGGAATCAGGTATCTCCTTCCACCGTTTGGGCCCTGGGGATTTGAACTCAGGTTGTCAGGCCTGGCAGCAAGTGCTTATATGCTCTAAGCCATCTTACTGAGCCATCTTTTGATTTATTATAAAAGTTTCATGACCTTTCTCATCTCTCTTCCTATTTTGTGACTCCCTTTCTAGTCTTCATGATCTTCCCCCCTACACACACACCACATAGCCCCAGGTTACACATATACAAGAACCTTTTGTATGTTTGAATATTTCATGTGGCATAATGAGTTCTGAGCCATTCCATTTTTCTGCGAATGTCATGATTTCATTTTCCTTTACACCATATGATTCCATCATGTACATGACATTGTCTTTACCCTTTCATCTCCTAGTACAGCAATAAACATGGTGTGTAAATATCTCTATGGTATGCTGACTTCGAGTCTTTCAAGTGTATTCTTGAGAGTGTTTGGGTCATATGGTAGGTTTTTGTCTTTTGGCTCTTTTGTTGGCTTTCCTCCATATTGACGTCTACAGAGGCCGTAGCTGTTTCTACTCACGACAGCAGCGAATAGGAGAATCAGAGTTCCTTTTCCTGTGTTTCACCACCAGCTTTTGCTATCTTTCATTTCCTTGAAAATGGCCATTCTGAATAGGTGATATAGAATCTCAAAGTCGTTTTATTTAGCATTTCCCTAATGACTAGGTGCAGCCCTTGATTTCTATTGTCTACTTAATGTTATTTAGAATCACCAAAGAAAACGAATCTTTTTATTTATTTATTTATTTATTTATTTATTTATTTATTTATTTATTTATTATGAGCACACTGTAGCTGTCTTCAGACACACCAGAAGAGGGCATCAGATCCCATGGCAGATGGTTGTAAGCCATCGTGTGGTTGCTGGGGATTGAACTCAGAACCTCTGGAAAAGCAGTATGGTGCTCTTAACCGCTGAGCCATCTCTCCAGCCCTTCGAAAACAAATCTTTGTCTATATCTGTAGGCATTATCTAGGTTATGTTCACTGAGGTGGTAAAACCCACCTATTCTACAGTCTAGGGTTCCAGATAGAATTAAAAGAAAGTGATTTGAGCTCAGGCAATTTGGCCTTTGGTTTTCTGACTGCAGAGGTAATGTGATCAGTAAACCGAAGCTTTTGCTGGCGTGTCTTCCCTGCTATGATGGACAGTGCCCTCAAGATGTGAGTCATGATAAACTTCCCTGCAGTGGTGGTCTGTGCCCTCGAGCCTTGAGCCTCGAGAAACCCTTCCTTGTTTCTGTCAAGTGTTTTGTTACAGAAATAAGATAACAGGCATGCTAAGACTATTGGACAATTTTCATGTACTTTTTGGCCTTTTTAACGTTTTCCATTCATTTATTCATTTATTCACATTACATCCTGATTGGAATCCCTGTCTCTCCTCTAGACCCCCCTCACACAACCCTTACTGCCTTACCCCCTACCCCTCTCCTCTGAGAAAGGGGAGCCCCCACTCCCACCCCCACCCCAGGTACCAACCCACACCAGCACACCAAGCCTCTGCAGGACTAGGCACGTCCTATACCACTGAAGCCAAACAAGGCAACCAAGTTAGGAGAACAGGATCCACAGGCAGGAAGCAGAGTCAGGGACAACCTCTAGTTGTTGGGGAATCTGCATGAAGACCAAGCTGCACAACTGCTACACGTATGCTGGAGTGGGTGGATGGGTAGTGGAGGTCCAGCCTGTGCATGCTCCTTGGTTGGTGGTTCAGTCTCTGGGAGCCCCAACTTTTTTTTAACTTCTTTTGAGGCCTGTTTGTTCAGTCCATTGAGTCATTTAGTGATTGCTTTGCTTCTTTGGTATGTTAGTTTTGTAGTTCTTTATATACTTCAGATATATTCCCTGTCTGATGTGTAGTTACCAAAGATCCCCCCTCCCATTTCCTACTCTGCCTCTCTTCTCTGGTGATCATCCGTTGGCATGCAGATGCTTTTGAATGCCACATAATCCCACTTGTCAAATCTTGAAATTTGAACCCAGGTCCTCTGGAAAAGCATTGCTCTTAATCACTGAGCCGAGACTCTTCAGCCCATGAAATCTTGATCAGATGTCAGAAGAGCTATATCAGCTTGTGTCTGTTCATGTGATAGTTTTCATGCTCGATTATCAAAAACACAGGGAGCAACACTAACACAGCTCCATGCAGACAGAGCATTTGTCCCTGTGCATTCAAGACCCCTGAGTATGAATCACTCTGGTGGAGGGATGCAGCCATGGCTATCAAGGATGTCCCTGGGAACTCAGTATTCTTGAGCTCTGAAGAGCAGTAAAAGACTAATAGGTGGCTCTAGAAGTTGACCCATCCACAGCCTCAGGCTCAGAGCTGTCAAACCCCAGAGTTTTCTCAGAGGATGAGATATACTCCTGGCTCTAAGGATGGAGCTCTCTCTCCCTAGGTATTTCTCAGTGGGGGACCAAGTGAGGGTCTCTGCCTAGACCCTTAGTTCTCTTGCTCCCCACAACTACTTTCTGCTTTCCCTCACTCCAGTGCCATGGCAGGCCAACCTGGGATCTTTGACCTGTTTCCTGACTGCTGGCTCCTTTTTTCACTGCAGGAGCTCCAGGATCACAGATGTACACTATCATCTCCTTTATATGCAAGTCCTGGGATCTGTATTCGGGTTCTCATGCTTGCACAATGAATGATATACCCTCTGATCCAACTCCCCAGCCCAGTTTTTGTTTTATTTTTTTTTAATGTGGTGCTGGAGGTCAAACTGAGGACCTTCACATACCAGGGAAGTTCTTAATCACTGATCTACAGGCTTCTCATTTCGCTGATAAATGTTGAAGGCTTTTAGCTTCTCCAGTCTACTATACAAAAATGAAAGACACTACTAGGGGGTGAAGGCCATTGAAGCTTACCTGACCACCAGCTTCTTAGAGGCCTGCTGATCATTAGCTTGCATCTTTGAAGGATGATGTCTCTCCCAGATGAGTCCTCCCGCACATCTAACCTGGCAATCTTTAGTTCCTATTGGCTATGGTTTACAGATCCTTCAATATGCTAGCTCCTCTCCTCTGGACCTACATCAGTGATTAATGTTCTTTTTATTTTTAAAGATTTATTTTATTTTATGTATGTGAATACAATGCCACTCTCTTCAGGCACACCAGAAGGCGGCATCAGATTTCATTATAGATGGTTGTGAGCTACCATGTGGTTGCTGGGGCTTGGACTCAGAATCTCTGGAAGAGCAGTCAGTGGTCTTAATCGCTGAGCCATCTCTCCAGCCCATATTAATGTTCTTAAAAAGTTGTACTTGAGGGGCCAGAGAGATGGCTCAGTGGTTAAGAGCACTGACTGCTCTTCCGAAGGTCCTGAGTTCAAATCCCAGCAACCACATGGTGGCTCACAACCATCTGTAATGAGATCGGATGCTCTCTCTGGCATGTCTGAAAACAGCTACAGTGTACTTATATATAATAAATAAATAAATCTTTTTTAAAAAGTTGTATTGAGCTATTTGAAATTGTTTGCTAGTATTAGATTTCACTATGCTGCCTGACTTGATGCTTGTCTGTATTTCCAATTACAGAGGAAAAAAAAATGGAAACCTTACCCAGTGATTAGGAAAAAAAAAGAATGAATAATGCTATAGGCATTTGATGAAGTATTTATTTATAAATATAGGAAAATTCCTCATTAAGGGTATAATATATGTATAGTAATGTTTCTTTTTTAAAAAAAGTTAGGTATTAGACAAAATGATAAAAATACTGTATCTAGTATAGGACATTTCTACTCATGTTTTCTTGTACCTAAATTTTTCTATAATGAGTCTTTACAACTTATCTGAGGTCAAAGTAAAAGGTTGGGAGGGATAAGGTTTACTGAAAGAGCTCTCAATGGAGTCTTCCTAGTAAAAGGAAGTAAGATCAGCTTAACCTTATTATAAAATCTACTAGTAAATAGAGTCCATTGATCTGTTAGCAATATAGCCCTACAACCCCTTTCTCTCCTTCCTTCCTTCCTTCTTCCCTCCCTTCCTTTCTTCCTTTCTCTCCTCCCTCCCTCCCTCCCTTCCTTCTTCCCTTCCTTCCTTCCTTCCTTCCTTTGTTGACAGCCATGTTGATGTGCAACATTTAGTCTCAGAAAATGCTTCTTTTATAAAATCTAGAAGTCTAGTCTTTAACTCTATATTATATACTTGTGCCTTTGGTTTAGAAAGACGAGTGACATTTCATTTTCATAGATTTAGCCCATTGCCCAAACTTGTCAAGGGTCAGGTGTCTCACACAAGGGCTAGTTCTTCCAGTGGCAGGTCATTTGCCAAGTTTCCTAACTTGTCATCAATCTCTTCAACCAGGATTTATAAAAATGTCAAGAGAGGTAAGATGAAGACAGAGCCTGCAAATTCAGATGAGCAGAGATCCACCAATGAGCAGTCTTTGGCAATAGTGCTGAGAGGGTCCGAAACCCACTGATTGACTCCAAACCAGCACATCTCTCTCACTTATCCATAAAGATTTTATAAGAAACCACCCAGGGGCTTTTTAAAGACCCCATAGAAGCATTCCTGGATAAGTATGTTTCAAGACTCTCATGCGGCCCATGGATTTTCTTATTTTTGAACAATGGAAGGCTGTTTTTGCTTATTCTGTGGAAAGGACCATAAAATCAGCAAAAGAGAGAATATTCAGTAACTTTAAAATGAATGCATTATCTCATTGATCAAACTAGAAAGCTTGCTACATTAAATGCATTAGACCTGCATCAGGCCACATGGTGGAAATCCCCCTGTTGTTTAGAAGACATTGTGAGCAATGCAATTGGAAGTTATTTTAGCGGGTTCTTGTCTAGAAGCTGAACGGATAAATGTTGAGTGCTTTTTTGTAGGCAAAGTGGCATGTTAAAAGCTCCAGCTCGCCAGTAATCAGCTGTGTGACTTTTGAAAAGCCATTTAGACCCCTCAGAGCGAGTTCTTTTAAATTTGGAAACGGAGCTGACACCTAGCCTTAGAGTCATAATGCAGAACTAGGAGGCAACGCCTGTGGGCATGGCATTTAACCACGAACTTGCGCTGAGACGCTCCCCCTATACATACTGAGGGCTTTGGATGGCTCACACTGCTGACGCTCACTAGCTTGAAGAGTTAGGAGGGTCACTGGTCCAGTCCACGAAATGATGGCCGTGGCATTTGAGGCCCCTTGAGCCTTCACTCCCAAACCTTATGCCCGTGGAGTAGATACTTGTGTTGCCTCGCAGCATGCTCTTCTACCTTGATATTATTACTCAAATCCTCATGGAGAACTCTTCATAGCTAGTTTAGTAATAGCATCACATTAGCCATGGGATTGATGCAGAGTAAAAGATGTCATGTAGGCAAGGGGGCCAACTGTAGCTGACCCATTCTTTTACTAGTACCGTGAAAGGCTGTCAGACCTGCTGCTTTGATCCTTAGAGAGAACGACATGACTGTGTCAGTAAGGTTCTTTTGTCCTTAATGTGGCTCAAACCCGAAGAGTTCTGATAGCATATCAAAACACTGGGCTGGGCATGGTGGCACATGGTGGCACACACCTTTAACCTCCTCTGGGTCTGAAGCCAGCCTGATCTACCTGTCCAGTACCAGGCCAACAAAGACTATATAGTGAGCCTGCCCCAAATGAAACAAAACACTATTACACACTCTTGGGGGCATTAAGGTGTCTCAGGCTTGACTTCAGTTCCTGGGAGCTGCGTAGTAGGAGAGAAGCAACTGTCCTCAGACTGTCCTCTGACCTCCACGCACACATTTGTGTCACAAACAAACAGAATTATTCTTAAAGACTGTCATATACTGTAATGGCTATCATGTGTAAGAACTCGAGGGCAATCAATGACAGACTAAGCCTCAGTTTCCTGTTCGTAAGTGGGGACAATAAGTTCCCTATACCGCCCACGACTGTGAAGACTGCGGCACCACATGTACAGTATTCAGCACAGCATATGGCACAAACAAAACACTCAGTGAGAGGGATACCGTACCTTGGGGGCTTGGGTTCTTTGTTGGTCTTTTGCAAAAAAGAAAACTATTCCCATTAAGCAAGTCAGGTCTGTAAAATGGAAATACTTATGTTCATAAAACCCATTTTCCCCACAGGTAAGGACAAGTTCTAGTAACGATGATACAGGTTGCCCGCATCAGTTACGTAACTGGACTTACAAAGGAAGCATTTGTCCAGGGGCATATTATTCCTCCCACTCCAAACTGCTAAGACTGAAAAATGACTGTTTAATAAAAGAACACCTCAATGCTCAATATAGTGAACTTGGTCCTGACACTCCTAAGACTTCAGTGTTACGGGGGTGGATGATCCAGATGAACTGACAGTCAAAGTTCTTTGGCAAGGACAGTTATAAAATAATCACGCTGCATGTTACTTAAGCTCTGCAACCACTGTTTCTGTAACGTTTCCTAGCTTAGAAAGTAGACTGAGCTCAGTACGGCTCACTCTTTTCAGCCATCCCTCCACGCAGAAGGCCCCTGCATACCAATCGTCCCTTCAACTGAGTGGTAAGTAAGTATGAAGCTTGTTGACAGAGCAGAGTCGTGCGGAAAATGTTTAACAAAACAGTCAAAACGGGGCTGAAGACACGACCCAGGTTTAATTCCCAGCACCCGCATGGGGGGCACACAACCATCTGTAACTCCCATTCCGGGGGATCTTAAGTCCTCTCCTGACCTCTGTGGGAACCAGGCACCCACATGACGCACAGATAACATACTGAAAAAAAAAAAACAAAACAAAAAACAAAACTCACATACATAAATTAAATCACATAAATTAAATCTTAAAAAGCAAAAACAAAAAACCAAACCAAACCAAACCAAAAAAACCCAACAAACAAAAAACCAAACAGCCAAGTCCAAAGACTACGGAGTAGAACCTGTCAGAACCAGTGTGCTATTTTACCGGTCCAAGTACTAGGTGAACTGGACTGTCTTGACACTAACCATCTGAACTCAAGGTGCCAGTTTGAGGATGTCCCCTGTGGGGCTCATCAGGTGCTGGGAAAGGCTATATAACCTGGTCCTTAAGTAGTAACGCACAGGAGCTTGTAGCAAAGAACCAGTCCATATGGAAGACTGTGGGGGGTTATTCTAAATGTGATTAGGGAACTTAGAAGAGCTCAGAACAGGCGGTGGTGGCGCACACCTTTAATCCCAGCACTTGGGAGGCAGAGACAGGTGGATTTCTGAGTTCGAGGCCAGCTGGTCTACAGAGTGAGTTCCAGGACAGCCAGGGCTATACAGGGAAACCCTGTCTTGAAAAACCAAAAAAAAAAAAAAAAGAAGAAGTGAAGGGGACCGCCCCGCGGTCTCTCTTCCTCCGTGGGTATACACGAACTGGGTTAATTGGGTCCTGGGAAGGCAACCTGTTAACAAGGAAGGACACAGACGCCAGATAGATGTGAAAAGAGAGAGAGCTTTACGCTAGGAACCAGACCCAGAGGAATTCCAAACTTGCCCATCTAACATAAACAGGAGAAAATCCATTAACACCAGACCAGAAGGAGATCTTGAAAGGAAGATCCGGTAAACCTTTAACATAAGCATGAGACGTGCTAAGTCTTTGATCTAAGGAGCAGCAGTCAGGGTACCACACAGCGGGTGTCCAGCTCCAGCTTCCAGCCTGTGGAGGCTGCTTTACAGAAACCAAGTCACTCCCAAGCAAAAGGGGGGGGGGAGAAGGAGTCCACAAAGAAGAGCTCAGAACATTTGTGGGTTTTTTTTAATTATTTATTTATTATTATAATTAAGTACATTGTAGCTGTCTTCAGACACACCAGAAGAGGGCGTCAGATCTTATTACAGGTGGTTGTGAGCCACCATGTGATTGCTGGGATTTGAACTCAGGACCTTCGGAAGAGCAGTCAGTGCTCTTACCCGCTGAGCCATCTCACCAGCCCAACATTTGTGGTTTTAATAGGTACTGATAAAGAAACCTGTATGTATGCATGCATGTACATGTTTTCAAGTTTGTCCACTGAGAGGACACAGCAGCAGTAACAACACAGGTGGCAAGGAGCCCAGCTCAGCACCTGCCTCAACTCTAAATATCATTCTTCCCTAAGGGAATCGAGACTCTTTGGGGGGTAGGTGGTTGCTCTCATGACTATGTTAGGGAACACTCAGGATGACACCTTGTGGCGCCAGAAATGTAAGGAAGTATTCCAAGGAGCATGGGGGACATGTCAGGACATTAGAGTTTGCCTGAGAGTACTCTGGAGCCCTGCAGATGTAATACAGGAATCAGTGTTGCCTACTGATGGAAATAAATGGGATAATGAAAGCCCCTGGCAGAGGAATGTCAATCAAATATAAACACAGTGGTAGAATTAGCAAACTACAATGTGGCAATATGTGACTCAAACAAGAATTATTAATGGATGTTAAAACTAGGGTATAAAGTTTGAGAAAGAAAAGAATATTACCACGGTTTCAAAGTTGGGCCCCTGCCCCCAATACCTCTCTCATAAGCACCTGTAGTGTTCAGTTCGCTGTGGATGTCAACACACCATGTGGCTCGGGAGGCAGTCATTAACTTCTTAGTATAAAAACTTTGAAGACAGGAGCCAGATGGTGGTGGCGCACGCTTTTAATCCTAGCACTCCAGAGGCAGGGCAGATGGATCTCTAATTAAGGCCAGTCAGCATGGTCCATCAAGAGAGTTTCAGGATAGCTTGGGCTACACAGAAAAATCCCATTTCTAAAAACCAAAAACCAACCAAACAAAAACTTTGAAGACAGCATGCACAATTGTTAAAAATTAGCATGACCAATGGGGAAAACCGGTCCATGTACCTCCTGATAGAATGCAGAGAACACAGGATGGCTTCTTTGAATCTAATCACTACAAATCATCCCACAATAGTGATGCTCATTCTCTAAATTGACCTGCACTCTTCAAAAATGTCCAGCCCTTGAGAAAGAAACCGAGGAAGGAACTGCTCCAGTTGGGGGAGACTAAAGGAAATAGAATTAAGTGTGTATGTAACCACAGTTAATAAAAGAGCACTTTAAAAACAAATGGCAGCTTCTCCCTGGTTCCCATCATGGTTGCCTTCTAGCCTCTGGTGAAGCCCAAGGCTGTCAAAAGGAGGACCCAGAAGCTCATCTGGCACAAGTCAGACAGATACAGCAAAGTTAGGCTCAACTGGTAGAAACCCAGGGGTACTGACAACAGGGTGTGAGAAGGTTCAAGGGCCAGATCCTGATGCCAAACATTGGCTATGGGATAGGAAAACCGGACACATACTGCCCAGTGGCTTTCAGGAAGTGTCTGGTCCAGAGTCAAGGAGCTGGAAGAGCTTCTGATGTGAGCAACGCTTACTGGGCTGAGATCACTCCGAAATTCAAAACCGACTGGGAAACAGCAGCACAGCTGGCTCACCAATCCCAATGCCAGGCTGTGCAGCTAAGAAAGTGACTAGATGGCTCACTCACATGCATGTCTGATTTGTGCTTAGAAAAAAAAAAAAAGGATGGAAATAGATAAATAGCAACATCTGAATGGGGGCTGTGGGTGAAATGGTAGAATTTCATCAGTCTTTATTTTCTGAATATAAGTGATGTGTTGTAAGGAGCATCCTTGTTTTTTCAAAAATACGTGCTGAAAGGCCAATGTGGTAGCATGTGTCTGTAACGCCATGGGCCTTGGGAGGTGGAAGCAGGAGAGGTAGTTCAGTGGTCAAGACCTAGGTTCTGTTCCCAGTACCCACACGTCAGGCAGCTAACAGCCACCTGCCAACTCCAGTTATCTTCTCATGTTAAGAGTCCTATCAGGTGCCATTCTCAGAGCACATGAACTGGACACATTACCCCTAAGCCGAGCAAATAGACGTAGGAACTTAAATGATGCCCTGGATTCTTTTGAGACAGTCTTGCTATGGAACCAACATTCATTTCTGATTGGTGGTGTTTCTGCTGTAGCTTTACACACTAGGAAACTAAGGGTGGGCCGCCATGTCTAACTCTGGAAACTAGACTCCACAGCTGGGCTCCAATTCCAACCTTGTCTTTAACCAGCTTTGTGCCTCTCAAACACAGCTTTGTTCATTCAATACTAAACTGTGTTGGGCTAGATACATTCTATGTAGTCCTGTTTAGGCACTACATTGTAATATTTGAAGTAATACATTTCAATAGCCCCTCGCCTATTACGAATGGGCGCTGTACTAAATTTGATGGACTGATTCCAAAGTTCATGGGGGAATGCAAAGGACTCCCATTCAGAGGAAGAAAGTCTTGAAAAGAAACAAGTTAGGGAATTCAAACGTCTTGATCTCAAAATTTAACAAACACAGTTATCCAGATGCGTAACACTGGTGTGAAGAGACAAGAGATCAATGAGAGAGAACTGGGTGAGCAGACGTAACCTTGGATTTGGTCAGCTGACTTTCAAAATGGCAAAACTGATAGAAAATTCAACAAATGATGCCAGGACAACTGGTCCTCTACATGCAGAAAAAATGCTTATCTCAGAAAAAGAATTAACCCAATGCGGGTTAAAAAGCAAAACAGAAAGAATCCTACCTGTAAGAGCTAAAAACTACTAGGAAAAAAAAAGTCTACCTTTGCAATTTGGATGAGGCTTTCTGAAAATGGTTTTTAAGGGCAAGATGGCTTAGCAGGTTAAGAGCTCGCCACCAAGCCTGACAACCTTAGTTTGATCCCTGGACCCCGCATGGTGAAAGAAGGGAGCCGATTTCTGCAAGTTGTCCTCTGGCCTCCACAAGCTCCCTATGCCAATCCTACACCTGCCCCCACTACCAACTACATGAAAACACCCAGAAAAAGAAAATGCTCTCTAAGAAAAACACTCATAACACAAGTGGCTGAAAAGAGAGAAGAAATGGACTTCATGATTATAAATTTTGTTTCGTATCAAGTGACCAACAAAGTGAAGACAAGCCACAGGAATATTTAGCATGTGCATATAGAAATATCTAGGGAACACACAGAGCCTCTTGACAATGAAAAAGATAAAGCAGTTTACAGAAGGACAAAGGAGTTGAAGAGACATTACTCCAAAGACATATCAAGCATCCAATAAGCACAAGAAACACGGCATGCTCACTATCTTTCCTTTATTAGAGAAATGCCAGTCAAACCCTCCAGGCAGTATCTCCTCACATGCTGAGAGGATGCTGACGACAGAAGACAGAGCCAAGGATGCGTGCAGCAAAAAGTGGAACCCGTCCTTACACACATGTCGATCGGAACATAGAACAGTGTAGCTGCTTCACAAGACAGCATTTCCTAAGATGGTTAAGCGAAGTTACCACATGGCCCGACAATCCTGTTCTTAAGCACACACGCAAGAAAATGTACAATACAAATGTTCATTTTTTTTTTCTTTAAAAAAAGGTCTTGTACAAGAATGTTCAAAGCAACATTCTTTATAGCAGCCAAGACCACTGGGAGCCACTCAGTGGACATCAGCTGACAGATAGACATGACACCCAAACAAAAGAGTGTTGGAGAACTACAAAACGGATACGGAAGTATACATCTATAATCCCTGCACACCAGAGGCAGGAGTATTATGAGTTTGAACCAGCTTGAGCTATACAATGCAAGACTGCGTCCCAAAGCAAACAAAAATGATGCTAACACATTGCTACATGAATGAATCTTGAAAACAACCGTTAGCTGAAATGAAAGAGGACACAGAAGGTCACATGTTGCATGATTCTTTATAAAATGTCTGGAAGAGACAGAAAGATTGACAATTAACTAGGGGGAAGAGAAAGTGGGGTACAAATGGTTACTGGGTTTCTTTTTTGGAATGATAAAAAAAAAAATTCTGAAATTACATAGAAGCGGTTGCAGAGTTCACCAAAACCAGTGAATTGTATATTTAAAGAGTGAATATTTTATGGTATGTAAACTGCACACAGACAACAACAACAACAAAAAGGTGAACACCTGTGAACAACCCACCTTACAAACTAATTTCTTCTCTATTGTCTCAGGTCACCTCCCGAGTCACAAAAATACAGAAATAACTGCAAAGATGCCTGACATGTGTAACTACACTGCAACAAATACAATAAGCACCCCCCATCCTCTAGACCTGGGGGTCAAATCCAGGGCCTCACACACGCTAGGTAAGTACTCTTCCACTGATCTATGTCCCTAACCCCTTTTTCCTTCTTTTGAGCAGGGTCATATGTGGTCCAGACTGGCCTTAGGCGAAGTTTGAATGAAGCTGATGAAATTACAGGTATGTGCCACTGTGCCCAGATACAATTTCTTTTTAAGAAAACTATCTGCAGTTATCGGCTGACGTCTCACACGCTGTGTTTATTCTTGCATCTGAGAACCTCTCTGCGCATCTGAGAACCTCTCTGCTCTCATGACTTATCTCACTATTGTCTTTAAAAGTCATGTTTTTCTTAAGTAGCTGAGGCTAGAGTGAAGGTCTCCATTTCAGGAATTTTAGGATGATGTCATCTAGACACAGGCAGTAGTATTACTCTCCAATGGCATTATTGTACAACAGCCATCTTCTAGGAATATTTTAAAATCTAATTTCTGTTCGTAGGTCAGCAGAAAGGTTAGGCAAGAAATAATTTTAGATAATAATTACCATATAATAGGTATATCCAGAGCTTTATAGCATGTAATAACTGCAGGATTTCTTCCCCTGGAATAGAAACAGAATTATAGGCCTCCTCTATCTAGTAACAGGAGTGAAAGAGGAATGTTTCATGACTGCAGAGATGACACTCATCTCTGCAACACTATTTTGTTTTCAGTATCAAAAGGCTATAAACTTTGCTTCAGTGCTATAATCCACAACAGAAGGTTCTGTCAGAACATGAAGCTGCATAAAAGACTAATTCTACACCGATAGCGGATCACTGGGTTGAAATATACACGGTTCCAAAGCTAAACAAGAGCGAGGCCTCTCTGAATGCTAAGTGTAGAGAAGAGGGCTCCCACGCTGAAGAAGGCATCAAGGATCGCCTTGTTTGTGCTACCTTCTAAAAATTAAACCAACAAACTACAATAGGACAGCATGGTTCATTGTTCAAGTCAACAGAATTACATATTTTCAGTTTTTACTCTCCAACAGAATTCGTTTGTACTGTATTGAGGGTGGCAATACCCCGAGTTCAGTACTATTTTTGTAATAATAAGCATAAAATATAACCACTGTTTACATAAACTTAGAAAACAAACTCAAAAAGGAAAACATTTATACCCTTTAATTAAATCACAGTTACTTTATAAAAATGCCAGGCTCCACATTTGCTTTTTTTAAAAACAGAGCATTGGATGGTTTCAGATACAGTTACTGGACCAATAGTTAAGATGAGTCTAAATAAAATATATGCAGAACTGGTAACACACCAGGCTTTCCTTTTGCTGGCATAGACAGGTTCTCACCATGCAGCTCAGGCTGGCCTCTAATTCACAATCCTCCTACGCCAGCCTCCTGAGTGCTGGGATTAGAAGCGCACGTACCACACTCCGCTTAGAGGCTTTCTTTTAGATAACATTTATTCAAATGATGAGGTTGTAAGTTCAAATGGAATAACAACAAAATCTTAATAAACAAGAAATGGGAGAAATAAAAATGTGTTTCTAAACTAACTGTGTACTGCCTCCCACTGCACTAAAGGCAGAGGGCAGAGACTCCACGTGGAACAGTTGCATATCGGAGCTCAAAAAGGAGCAGCAGCACATCACCCCTTCTTTAGAAAAGTGTTCCAAGGCTTCTGTTATCTTTCATAGCACACTCTCTCTATACAATTCTTCCTTCTTATTCCAGAAAACACAAACTGTTTGCGCAAGTGCACGCACACCAGTTTCTGTGAGGCCATCAACTGGTTTGCTAAGTTGCACTGTTCTTTTGTTTGTTTTCTCCTTTCTCCTCTTCAAGCAATGAGCCCTTGGAACAAGGGATCTATCTGCAGAGGAAACCAATCCCCTTCAGCTCTGGGTCCGTCTCTTTGTTGGGCCTCTAGCATTCAGAGCTAGGCAAGAGCATTTACAAAATGGGTTCTATTTACATTTTCTTTCTTTCTTTATTCAGTACAGAGAATCAAACCTAGGGCCTTGCACATGCTAGGCAAGAGCTCTACCACTGAGCTACACCCCAGGCCCTTGATTCATATTTTTCAAAATCTAATACATGCTCACGTTTTCTGGCAGATTCTTTTTGTATGTTACAAAACAAGACAGCAAAAGTTTAGCCTCAGATGAGAATCCTTTCTTCCTGAGAAAGGTCAAGCAGACACATCTTGACACCATGTCCTTTATACAATGGCATACTGTTCATATAAAAGGTCTCGTATCCTATAAAAGTCTTGACAAAGGCAGCCTTCTAACCCGATGCGTCCAGTTTCTGTCTAGAAAAACAGTTTTAAAAGTTCTTTAGTACATCTCCCATTCATCAACATGCAGAAACAATAAGCAACATTTATAACATGGACCACTTTATGACTGGTCAGGAAATGGGTTGCCCTGAATATAGGTAAAACGTTGTAGTAATGGGTTTCTACAGACACATAAATGTCAGAGGATTCACATAATAAAAATTCACTATAAAATTATGTACCATTCATTTGAATCACTGCTATAAGCCGTTAGAGCCATCATTGTGGATGTAAATGGCTGGTGTTCGGTTTTATGAAATATAAGACTGCAGAATTACGATAAAGCTGCAGAAGTACACGTGCAACCCAACCCTTATTAAAAATAAACTTACTCTGCGAACTGCTACTTGGTTGTTGCAGACAAGTACGCCCCCTACAAATTCCGCTTGAATCCCTTCCCGCAAAAGAACTTGCTTGAAGTCAGACAGTCTTGGCTCATTCATAAAAACTGACTGATGTCCAGGAACCTTGAATAAGGTCAAAGGGAAAGAGGAACTTCAATATAACAGTAGACACAAAGCTGTATTGGAGGAAGTGCAACACTGCACGATCTCTAAGGTGGTTTTATGATTCCCTCAAGTCCTTTGACAGATCATTACAAGACTGTAAATTACATTCCAAGTTTGTTATTCTGGGTTCTACCTTGTCACTTACCATTACAAAGCCCTTCACATCTTCTGATGTTTCACAATTTTATTACTCATGCCTCCTAATAACAGAGATGCAAGGTAATATTATGCTCTCTGCTCACCCACTTGCTGGAGGGGTCAACAAAAGTATCAAGAGGCAGAACGGAACTGAAACCTCATTTTCCAGGTTCCAGTCTCCTGTTTAGTTCAGAGGTTAAGCCCCTTCCACATTCCCTCCCACCTCAGCGTGAGTGCAATAGATGCTATGGGCTGAGAGTCAGGAGAGCAGGTGGTTTTGCCTAATGCTGCCACTCTGAAAGTGTTCTGAAGAGCACTATAGCTTTAGCACAGAGAAAAAAAACCTCCTCATATCTCCCCTGCATTTCAAGAGTTGTGCTAGCTCAGAAGCCAGCAGAAGGGGCCATCTCTTTATCTCACTCCACGGCAGGCTAAAGGCTTCACTTGACGAGTCTGTAGGACTCTTACAGTATTAACATTGCTTTAGTTTCATTACCTAGAAGCCTTTCTAATTAACTAAGTCCCTCTTGAGAACATGTTACTCCTAGGCTAGCAGTGAAGCTGCACTCAAAGGAAGATGTTTAACTGCATCAAAACCACAGTGATTTGAATGGAACTGACAGCAGAAGAATACATTCTTGGAGACCTCCAATGTCCAGGGAGACAATCCTCCAATCAGACGTCGTATGTCAAAGTACACACCAAAAAACCAAATCATGAACAACTGTATTAGCTGGGGGAGAGCAATGTGGCACACAGGCCATGAAAGCATAGAGCAAAAGCAGGAAATGAGGGAGAAGAGGGAAAATTAGCAAAAAAAAAAAAAAAGAAAAAGGAAGTTATAAAACATAATTCTGTGTATGCTACTTAAAATTTTTTAATAACGGGGGGGGAAAGATTTGATAAGGGTTTCCTTTAAATTGTCATTCTCTAGCTGCAGAGATCAAGATACACAGACATATGTCCTCGGTAGTCCTTTGTAAGAGCTCCAAAATGACCCCTATACAATGTATTTTAAGTGGCTAAAACCACAACAGGGAAACTAGAATGACCAATGGAGAGACAGTCAGACCCAGGATGCAGCTCAAGAGCATAGCATGTGGCGAGCACGTGGCAAGCACGTGGCGAGCACTTTTGAGGGCCCATCAATCCCAGCACCACTAAATAGAGACGCAGACAGAGACGGCACAGGCTTCTCACCTCGTGAGGTGGCAAAGGCTCCAGTGTGGGGATGATCTCACTCTCCTCACCCAACTCTTTCTCATCATCTCCAAACAGACTTTTCATGGCCTTCTGCTGGGCTATGGCACTAGAATCTGAAGGAGCATCCACTTGCATTTCAGAGTCTTCTCCATCGTCCTTGAGTTCTCCTTCTTCTAAAATAACTCCCGTGTCCACTTTGGAAACTCTCATGTCTAAGACGCCATCTATCCAAGCCAACTCAGCATCTTTAGCTTTACAGAACTGAAGGGAGCTGACAAGTGAGTCTTTTAATCTTACCTGGATATGCAAAGGGAGAGGAAGGAAAAACCCCACAGGGTGTAGGTAACCAATTAAACAGAACCTCTGCCGTTATCTAACTCTGGCAATATGGACAACATCTAAAAACCTTTCTCCTCAGATCTTCAATCTTCACAATGACACACTTATCTATAAGCTCTTAAGGATCCTTGGCCACTTTCCAAAACAGGGTTCTCAATATGACCGCACAATAGAACCATGTGGAATCCCCTACCCCCAACCGGGTACTAACACTGGATGCTGCTTCCAGTATTTCTAGTGTAATTACTACATTAAGACTAGAGCCCAGATGAGCAGCTACAACTGGTGTACCTTAGAGCGCTTGCTCCTGTACTTTCTCTGGAATGTTCCATGCAATCTTACACCCCCACGTCTCTTCCTCTTATTTACCCAAAATAATTTTTCTGCTTGGCAAGTTCTAACTTCCTCCAGATAGAGGTGTCACCCCTACCTTCAACTGTCACTTGCCTCCCACAACCAGGTGAGACCATCTCTTCAAACCTGCCTTGTTTGCTATACCTGTTTCTATTTCTTTCAATTAGGAGAAGAACTATGGCAAAGGTTAACTTTTTTTTTTTTTAATTTTTTTGAGGCATTTTTTTATACATGCCTATAATTCCAGTAAGTCGGAGGCTGAGGCAGGAGAAGAGTTTTGAGACTAGCCTGGGCTACACAGCCAGACCCTGTCATTCACAAATGAAGATGTCTTTCTGATTTTGTGAACACTTATTCCCTCACATCTGCCTAGAGCATCCTTACCCACTCTTTGCTGCAGTGTGTCCTGATATCCAATAAGAGCTGGCTCAGTTATCACATCTCCCAGAAAGCCTTTCCCGAACCTCCAAACTTGAGCAGGAACCCCCACCCCACCCTTCTTTATACTCTCCTGGCACCTTACACACTGCTGCAGGAGTGGTGTGATGGGTGTGCAGTTTGTCTGCTTTACGCACCCTGAGCTTGGGACGTGTTAGGGCCATCCCCACCCCACTCACCATATTCCTAGTGTAGTGGGCTAGTGTGAGCAGCAATGGCTGTTTCCCCACGGCTCCACCCATGTATTTACCTGATAGATATGAGTCTCACTGGTGGCATCGACTGTCTCGTGCAGCTTTGGCATGTACACTTTAATATCTTTCCCACCAAACGCACGGCAGCACTCAGCCAGATCCTGGCTGGCCTCTGGTGGGCCGTGGACAATGATCAGCTGCCGTGGTTTCATCTGATTGATGATCTTTTTAATGGAGTCCCCGTCGGAGCGTCCTTCATAGTCTATGTAAGTAACTCTGGCTCTGTAATTAGACATCATTATTCAAGCTCACTTTCTTGGTAAGTTCATTTGAAAACTAGACTTTTACCATTAGGGAAGAAATGCAAATAACTTATGTAAGGAAGAATTGGGAAACACGTGTTACAGTATGTATCCCAACCAAGCTCTGTCCAAGAATATATACAAAAGATGGCATTGGGCAAATAAACCAAGTGTTCTCTGATGATTCAAATTCCAAAATAATGACTTCTTGTCAGTATTAACTATATTAAGCAAAAAAGGAAGTTTCTTAACTACTCTGGTCCTGTTAAATTCTCTAGCCTCGGGTACTGGAACGTCTAAGTCGAGGAGGACATTTCATGAAATCAGGAGAATCGGCCTCTCAGCCGCACTGCTCTCACACTGCTCCTGGACTTGTTAAAAAGCCAGAAAGACTGTCTCTTCATATAAACGTGCATTTAGTGCTCAGCCCCCTCTCCATCTGACCACCAGCCCAATCACTTTGGTATCCAAGCGTCAGCAGTGAGAACACCACCATCCTTCACAGGTCTTCTCACAGAAAAGGGAATTTTAAAAGCCCGAGCTTACAAGAGGCTCTGCTGAAGTTTCACTTTGGAAACAATCTGTGATACATAACCCAAGTGCTGGAAACAGTCTCATAACCCAAATCTCCAGACCCCACCACGGCACTCACTTTATCTCAATAGACTCTGTTGCAGAGACACACTTGGTGGGGACATCAGACAGGTCCTGGTCCATGGGTTCCTCTCCATTTGTCAAACCAGATTCTAATTTGCTTTTTTCTTCTTCAGTAGCCTGAAGTTCTGGCACTAAGAAATCTTCTGGTCTAAACAGTGAGTCTCTCATTAGACATGTGGAAGGCATGCCAACGTTATATAGCATATGTAATTGACTAATAGAACTTTAAGATTCATGTATTTTAAGACTTAAATATTCATTTAGCTAAAAGCTAATTAATACATAACATGAATCATCAGATGACTACATGTACAGTGCTTTTCATAACCACTGAAGAGTGCTACTTAGTTAGCTAGCTAGCAGCACCTTGCAAAGCCCAGGGAAGCATGCTATTCCTGAGCTACATCTCCAGTCCGAGCAAACTTTTTAAAGGATGCTACAGACCAGTGAGAACCCCTGAGCAGGCCACGAGAAGATCGGAATGGCTGTAATGAGCACTCCTGTATTCTGGCCCTGCACTCTTTCTATAATCTACTTATGAGTGAGTGTACATGTGTGTGCGTGTAGTCCTCCCTGTGAGCATAACTGAAGTGTGAGAGAGCTGCTTTTACAATTCTCTAACTGTGTGGTCATTATTTGAACTTTCTAGTCCATTCTCACTGCTGAGAATTCAGGACTTAGTCTCCAGCACCCAGGCTGCTACAGCTCCTTCCCCACGGCAACATCTGCAGCTATAAAAACCACAGAAGAACAATGGCAGTGACAAGCACTTAGAGCACGTTCAGAATGATGCAGGTTGTTTCTTAAACACAAACCCTCAATGTGACAGAGGGTGACCCAGTGGTAGAATAACTGCCGAGCATGTACTAGCCATGAGTTTGGTCCCTCCATTTCCCAAGCCTCCCTCCATTTCCCCTGACTCCTCCCTAAAAAGCCAAAGCAACAAAATCCTACAAATGAATACAATCACGAACAGAAGTTCTTTTCTCTTTCTCCAAAGCACGTCCTCTTTTTTTGGTTTTTCCAGACAGGGCTTCTCTGTGTAGCCCTGGCTGTCCTGGAACTCACTCTGTAGACCAGGCTGGCCTTGAACTCAGAAATCCACCTGCCTCTGCCTCCCAAGTGCTGGGATTAAAGGCGTGTGCCACTATCGCCCGGCCGTCCCTTACCTCTTAATCAGGGGAAAGGACATCTAAATCGTCTTTCCTAAAACCCTTCCTATAACTAGGTAATAAAACTATACCTCCCCTTCACTACTAATGCTCAGGATGCCCCTCAACAGTTCCATTCTTGTACTTCAAATCAGAAGCCTTCTGTTTTTTTCAAGCCAAGGCACTCGGCAGCAAAGCTCATGGTGACCACAGAGATCAAATTCATGGAGCCAAGGTAGTTTGCTTTGCTCACGTACTTGATGATCTCTCCATACTCGTCCCATTTGATTCTCTCTTCTGGGGCAGGGAACATGGGGTAGGACTTTTTGGCCTGTTTGAAGAAGCTCCCTTTGCGGCTGCCCTCCCCCTTCATCATCAGGTCGTGCTTTGTCTTGTGAGCCGACGGCTGGTCGACGTCTTCCTCCACGTCACTCTCGTCACTGGAGTCGATGTCTGCCCTGCAAGGGTTTGGCAACAGACAGGTCGTCATGTCTCTGAGACACTTTGACTTAATATTTATAAAGCTATGAATGAATTACTCTCCAACTCACTCTTTGGACTGCTCCAGTTTCTTAGCAGCTTCTTTCTTTAGTTTTTCTTTTTCCACATATTCCTCAAGTTCTTTCCCTTCAAGCTTCACACGTTTCCTCAACTAATGAAAAACAGACAAAAGAAGAGGCAGTGTCAGGATATGTGTCATAAAGTGAATTCTTACCTGAAAATAATCAGGTTTCCATGACACAACATTATAGCTCTTGTTTAGAACAGTACTAACAATGTGCTGTGGGAGCTGATGGATGTTCATCAAACTTGTTAAATCATGGCAGTCAATCAGGGAAAGGAGGAGGGAAAAAATGAATAGCGAATACATAGGAAATACACAGAGGAAACAAAAGTCTTTCAAAATCTCACAGAACTAAAAGAAAAGATGAAAATACTGGCTGTACTATGCCTGTCAGAAGCCATGCATTCCTAAGAACTCCCCAAATCAAGAAAAAGATGCCACATCGAAAAGGACAAACTGTGCAGAGGACATTAAGCAGTAAGGGGCACGGACGGCTTATAGCACAGACAGATGACTTAGTTCATTAGTGTCTGTGGACATAGGTAGTAACACATAGAAGTTATCACAATTTGTTTGATCTGCAAGACTGGAAATGCCAGCTGTTACCTGGGCAAAGGGCACCTTACAGTGTTTCCAGCAGGTATTATTAGCAAACTGTCAGAAGACAATTTGCTAACAAATAAAAAGTAAACTGTACTCATCTTATGACATTGATCTTCCTATTTCTAGAATTCAATCTACTGAAAGAGATGTTTTAAAAAAGTATATAGTAGAAACATTTAAAATACTAAAAGAACTGGGCAAATTCATCAATATGCAACAACTGAATTAGCAGTTTTTATTCTCTTGTCATCAGAGTACCTTGAAAACTAGAGAATTCTTGGGGCTGGCAAGATGGCTCAGTGAGGAAAAGCACTTGTCATGAAGGCCCCATGACCTGAACTCCAGCGCTAGAACCCACTGTGGAAGGTGAGAACCAACTCCAGAAAGTTGGCCTTGGACTTCCATGAGTGCACCATGGGCATGTACATGATGACTTAAAACCATAAACAGACCAAGGGGCTCAGAGGTTGAGGACTGACTGCTCTTCCAGATGATCTGGGTTCAATTCTTAGAACACACATAGCAGCACACAACTGTCTGTAGGCACAGTCGTAGAGCATTCAACACCCTCTTCAGGCCTCAATGGGCACTAGACACGCACATGGTACAGACATACAAGCAAGAAAAGCATCCACACATACAAAATAGTTAATGTAAACAGAGCCTAGATTTTAATTTGTGTGTGTGTGTGTGTGTGTGTTAGAAGATCATGAACTAGGAAGGGGATCATGGGAAAGGAGGAAGAGATATGAAGGGAGAAGTAGAGACAGTAATGGGATGAACTTGGTAAGAGCAGAAAGAGGAACTATTTAGGGGAAGGTAGGGAGTGAGTTTGGGCAGGGGAGAGAGAGCAAAGTGTCTATGAAAATGCTATAATGAAACTCACCACTTTGCACGCTAACCTAAAAATTATTAGCAATTTTTAAATGTCAATTAACAAGGAATTAATGCAACATGTACTCCTGGACAAAATTGGAACATGTAACTCAAAAGGACACTGTTGTACCAACTGCCTAGAGTTGGCAGGGTCAGAGTTTGTCTCCTGTTTTCTGTGGCTCCTGTTTCCACATAATACATTGTGGTATTATCCAAGGCAAGGCAATTTCTTTCAAAACGTGTGTGCAGTGCTATGCCTGTGTAGATAAAGATGTGATACAGCAAATCCAGCTAAAACCCTGACAACTGGGTAGTTGAAGTATTCATTGCTACTTTCTGCAACTTTTGGTTAAATTTGAAACTATTTCAAAATAAAAATTAAAAATTCATCCCAAATTAACTGACAAACGCTCACAAATGTGGCATCTCACATTTGGCTAGTAGCTTACTTGAAAATGTTTTAAAATTATAAAACGTTAGCAACTCACATAGAGACCTTGCCCACAAATTTTAATTAAGTATTTAATTTCTTGATTTAATTTGTACCTCTTGTAAAAACAAACAAACAAACAAAAAACAAAGAAAAGAAAATTGTTTGTCTTGGCCTCCTGGTTGGTGCAAGCCTATAATCTCAGAACTCAGGAGCCTCAGGAGGGAGAATTTAGAGTTTCTGGCCAGGATGAACTATGGAACAAGACCCCATCTCAAAATAAATAAATAAATAAATAAATAAATAAATAAATAAATTTGTCTGAGTTTTATATTCCATTTCAGATATCTCAAATAACTGCTATATTAATAAAGCTTCCAGAAAGTCAGTCCTAAGATACATTGCTTCTACACCTGCACTACATCATTCCAAATTATGCTTTTTTCCTAATCTATCCTAATTCCTTATTCCTAAACCTCCAGTCTGTTAACTGTTCAACCTTTTTAAAAATTACTGGTTTTCTTCTAAATGATCAAGGCTTAGGTTTCTCGGACTCCATGGTAAAGGCTGGTGTGTCAGAAAACTGGCCTGTTAGGAACTCAGCCTTTGTCATTGTGATGGCAACCACACATTCAACAAGCCACCAGTATATTAAGCACTGTTCTGGCCACTCAGAATATGAAAAAAATTCCTCTTCTTCTGGAACTTTATTCAATTTGGTGGCAAAAAGACAACAATAAAGAATACATGGTAATAATAACTAACAAAAATCATACAAGGTTGTGCCTAACTAGATGGCTGTAGTTGAGGTCCTTTAAACAGACTGAGAGGACAAGGAGGCAGCCAGGGTAACTCGAGATTCCCCTAGGGCAGAACCGCTAGGGATAAGTAGTGCACTGAACAGCGTGTGTGGAATGTGCTTGGGTCAGAAAAGTGGGTGCTTGCTGAGTGTGCTGGCACACACCCTTCCATCCCAGCACTGGGGAAGAGGAGCCAGGCTGATCTCGAGTTCAAGACCAGCCTGGTATACAAAAATAGTTAGGATATACAGTGAGACCCTGCTCAATACAACAAAACAAAACAAAACAATAAAAACCAGACCCTGTGTGACCACAGTGAATATGGGTCACCCTCCAAAAGCATAAGGAAATGACAAAGGACCTCTACAGCAAGGCAACAGCCATCAGAGTGGAGTCCAGACGCAGCCTGCAGAGTAAGAGAAAACAGCTAACAAGAGGCTGATACTCAGAACACACAAAGAACTTGGAAGACTCAAACAGTAAGAAAGCCACATGATACGTTCTAGAACTGTGCAACAGATTTAAACAGATGTTTCTCAAAAGAAGACAAATGGCTGACAGGTACGTGAGAAACTGTTCCGTGTCACTAGCAGGGACGTGCAAAGACCTTAAGAAGGGATTGCCTCGCCCAGCAAGAACATCCATTATCAAAACGAAAAAAGAGAGAAGTGCTACAGGAAGTCCCAGAAGAGCAAGAGAGTAGAGGGTCAGGACAGGGAATGGTGAGGGTGACAAGCCGGGGGTAGGGGTAGGGAGCAGGCCCCACAGGAATGCTGCACGTGAGAAGTCAGTTGCCACAGCTACTGGGCAGTGTACACACTTCTGGAACAAGAGTGTGGTCTCACATGAGTCCATGGAAGTGCTGCTTTTCCTGTGAGGATGCTGGCAGCTGGGGGCAAACAAGAGTACACATTGCTCTGGTGTGATCATGTACAGGGCAGAACATGGTGGTGGGAGAGAAGGAAGGAGGGTGTGAGCAGGGCAGAACCAGAGCACACTAAGTAGCCCTTTGAACGAAAGCCTCTCACTTTATATTTCCGCTATTTCTGATATCATGAAGACGCTCTGAAATGCCATTTTCCTTCTTTTTGTTTTTCCAAACCTTTAATGTCCTTTTAATTCCTCAATGGCATATCAATTCTAATTGAGTTTCTAGTAATTAAGGTTTTCAAATTCAGCATTTCATCTCTCATGAAACCATTTCAAGTACTTCTCAGTTCTTTTAACTTGGTATTTCTAGGCTATTAAATAACCCAAGGCAGTATTTCACTTCACTCCAGCCGCTGATGAGCCTTGATCAGCAATGCTGTAGTTACAGTGAATATTTATCAGACGTGCATTGCTGATATTATGCTTTTCTTAAATGACTTATTATATAAGGCGATATCACGCAGCTTCTCACAAAGTAAATATTCCTTCAGATGCTGCTACAAGGACACAATACAAAATAGCCACCTAAAACTGCGCAGAACCCCGCAGTTACAGGCCCACCCACACAAAATGATGGCTGTGAGCTTCTGAGTCAACAATACCGGTGTGGAAAACTGACAGATTTGACGGCTCAGCTATTAAGCAAAATCTTTTCACAGCTTGGTCGTTCCGCTGGCTGCCTTGTAGATGAAGGTGCAGAGGCGGGCTACTATATTTAGTGGTCAGACAGGAATTCCTGACTGACCCTTCTAACTTCTCTGTTAAATGCCAGGCAAATTTGGCTTACGGGCGGATGAAAAAACGAACCTGCTACCAAATGCCACTGTCGGTGCCCTTTGAGATAAGGTCTCAACATGAAGGGAAATCTGTTTACTGTTCTGGTTTAACTCAAATGGCATAAAGCTGCTTGAATACAGACACACATTAGGGCAAAGGTGTGGCTAGTCAAGAAGAAAGGTAAGCTTGCTAGCAACGCCTGCTGTGTTTTAAGCACGGGGCGCTGTCTCTATGCTAACAGGACAATGCATAGTAAAAGGGAAGCTTAATGAACTGAAAGTCCCAAATGAGACCGACAACTACTGATCCTGCAGACACTGTGAGCAGAAAAGCAGCCATGGTGGACAGAAGATCATTAGGAAATAAGGTGTTCTTCAAGAAACAGAGAGTACGTGTGAAGGGTATGAAGGCACACACCTTTAATCCCAACACTCAGGAGGTAGAGGTAGGTGGGTGGACCTCTGAGTTCCAGCCCAGCCAGAGGTAAGTGGCTCTCATAAACAAACAAGTAAGTAAATAACAGAGAAGACCAAGCTTTGACTGCATAGGGCATATGTATATATGCATGAACATACAAACTAAAACTTAAGATGTTTGTGTGTGTGTGTGCTTTCTTTATAAAAATAGCTGAAGTGTATAAAGGTGCTTGCTGCCAAGCCTGATGACCTAATTTTAATCCTTAGGACCCATGTGGTGGAAAGCTCCCAAAAGCTGACCTCTGACCAAGGTCAAAAGTCAGCAATGGGGCTAGGGATTGGCCAGAATACCTGCCTAGCATGGGTAAGGTCCTTGGTCTTAGCATGGGAAATAAGATTAATAAGTGCCTAAGACAAAAGGGGCTAGGAAATCATCAAGACTGACAGCATTTTCTGTAAAAGAAAGGAAAAGGAGTTGAAAGCAATGATACAGATCGAGGACACCTGCCTGTACAAAAGCAGGAGAGAATATCTACTTGAATGTGGCCACTGGTATAACAGGGACATGACTGTTATGGGTGTAAACAACTGGCTTTGAGGCCTGCTCTATAGGAGGGAATTCATGCCTGGCAGTGTTAAACCTAGTCAAAAGTCCCTGACCAGGAAGGTCACTGGTCTGAGCGGGGAACCTACTGTTGGCTCTGTGTAAATGGTTACGTTGCCAAACTGCCTTCCAAATATTGATGTTTACACCCGTAGATGAGTGCTGCTCTCAACCTTAGTGGGAAAAGCTTTTTGTGGTGGGCAGCAGCTAATGAAGACTCTTGGTCAACAGAGACTATGAGCCCTACATGGGAGCTCTACACCAACTGCTGCACACCTCCAAGTCTCAAGAAACACTGCAGAAGAGAGGGCAGAAAGAATTTAAGTGCTGGAAGACAAGGTTTTTCTTTGGGGATGTGGCACAAGAGTGCTGCCCATGCTTCAGTGGATGGCCTCACTCACATGCATATGTGCACAGGCAGCATTACCTGGACCCAGTGCCAAATAAATAAAGTTCAAAGATAAGTGCTTACCTCTATTTCTGTAACTTTCTCAGAAGGATTATCAATTAAGAAACGTGCTAAAGTCCCAGGAGTTGTCCTATAAGTTAGAATGATTGAGTTTTTAGGGTCCTGACACCACTGAATAAAGAGGTCTCTTGAGAATCCACACTCCAGGTCAGGCTGGCTGGCAAGTACAACTTTGGGGCTTGGAACTCGAGCCAAGTCAGAAAGACCGTGGCACAGAGAGAGGTGGCGAAACTGAAATGGGTTATTTCTTTTGTCTTCAAAACATCTCATCAATTTATCACTCATCCATTCTACCTAATACAAGGGAGAAAAGTGACGATAATTAGAAAATGCCAGACCCATGAGATATTTAACAATAGTCAAGCTTTAAGTCCTTTTCCCTACTAGTTGATTAAATTTGTACAATTTGTACAAGTAACTAACTAGCTTCTTTCCCCCATTAGATCATCTTCCTCATTTTTTAATCCTTACAATAACAACAACAACAACAACAACAACAACAACAACAACAACAACAAAACCACTTTTGCAGTTCCACTTATGTCAGCTTAAATCTTTTTAAGAGAATGAAGATATTCTATATGAATATTATAACCTAGGAATTGTCACTTGGAGGGCAAGAACTCATTTCAAGAATGATGAATTCAGGCTGGAGAGATAGCTCAGTGGTTAAGAGCACTGACTGCTTTTCCATAGGTCCTGAGCTCAATTCCCGGCAACCACATGATGGCTCACAACCATCTGTAATGGGATCTGGTGCCCTCTTCTGGTTTGTCTGAAGACAGCTACAGTGTACTCATAAATAAAATAAATAAACCTTAAAAAAAAAAGGATAATGAATTCTATCATTGATATTTTATTTTTACCCCCCATTTTTATAGATCAGAAAACCAAGAGTAAGAAAACAAGCAACTTGTTCAATCTGCAAAATGGAGACAAAAATAGAGTTTATGTTTAAGAGAAAAATGTATGTGAAGAACACGGAACAGTAAGTAGATAACATTCAGCTACTATTATTACTAATTGCAGGCAAATAAAATCTGAAGGCCAGTTAAGACAATACACTCAACATTCAACCTTTTTACTCAATGGTACATGAGAACAAACCTGTGACTTAGAAAACTCCACCACATTATAACTGACGTTATTCAGAAGAGCCAGCGAGTAAACGCCCAACCCAGCATCTTTAGTTCTCCAAATCTGATCAAGAAGTTGAGCAAGCTCCAGAACTCTTCCTGCTGTGTCCACAGCTATCAGCACATTCCCATCACCCCGAAGAGTTTCCAGGACGTTTGCTTAAATAAGAACAGAAGAATCCTATAAAGCACGTGCTCTGCAACAAAATTAAGCCCAACACAATTTCCCACTGTCTTTTATAAAGACTGTATAAGTGATCACTTGGACACATATAAAAAGGTATTTGTTCAGATTAACACAATTACTTCTCATTGGCTTGAATAATTTTCCTAGGAATAAAACACATGTTTTGTATGCAAGCATGTAGACTAAAACACAGAACATGTTTTTTTCCAAGAAAAAAAAAAGAGTATCTTGGGCTGGAGAGACGGCTTAACGGTTAAGAGCACTGACTTCTCTTCCAAAGGTCCTGAGTTCAAATCCCAGCAACCACATGGTGGCTCACAACCACCTGTAATGAGGATCTGATGGCCTCTTCTAGTGTGTCTGAAAGACAGCTATAGTGTACAGTGTACTTATATAAATATAATAAATAAATCTTAAAGAAAATCTTTAACAATAGATGCCCTTCTCAAAGTCACCTTGAAGTGTTGGGTAAAAGTAAACTTCTAGCTGGCAAACACACAAGTAAATATACACATACATGAATTGAAGTTTCTTAAATTAGTGGATTAGTAAGTAGACAAATGAGTTTGCACATACATTTAAAAAGTGGAACCCAGCTTTCCTGTTGTAACCATATATGGTTTATAAAAAATAACAAAGCACAGCAGAATGAGTCAAAGCAGAAGCAAGAAGTGATGGCTCAGAGGTACCTCTGTAAACACAAGGTAACTCTCAGAATCGAACACCCAAACCAGCCAGCAGACTTGTGTACCCTCAGTTCTCTCTGGCTCACTGTCCTTCTGATCTGTACACATGCAGTTGTTACACAGGCAGAGACCAGTGAATGCCTGCAGGAGCTGTCTGCAAGCAGGGTGGCAGGGAAGCCAACCTTCGGAGAGCATCTTGAACTGGTCACATTAACATTTCTTTAAAATAATACAAGAGTCATGGGTCAGCAAAATAGTTTAATGGGTTAAGGCCCTTGTTGCCAAGTCTGATGACCCAAGTTTCATCCTGAGGCCCAGATAGTGGGAGGAGAGAACCGACTTCCACAAGATGCCTTCTGACCTCTACATGCACTCTGTGGCAAGCATGCGCCCATACATACACATACATACATGTAGAAAATGTATACAATGCAACTAGAAAAATATTAGAGTTAGCTAGTCTCTTCCGACAGCAGACATACGTACTCAGGAGCTGCTCGTCTCTCTGCTTCCTTCTAGGCTGCACGTAAGTAGCATTAAATGAATCTGTGATAAGTAGAGAGGGCCTGCTCAGCATTTCCAGGGAACATCCATTTAAGTGGCTATAACAAAATTTAGAGACAAAGAATATCTGTCATTTCAAATGAACAGTGATAGCTTCACCTATTATAAAAATAAGAAACTGCTTTTATAAGGCCTCCCTCACACTAGCAAGGACTACCTCTTGACATAGGTGATATGATATATTGGACATAATCTTTCTAAAAACACACGTATTTCTCTGTACCCATATATAGATGCATATCTAGCACATAGACAGCTCATGTGTATTCCTATTTATCCATTCTATATTCTAGATTTTTCTGTAACATTAACATTTCTCTAAATCTAACTTTTAGAAATTGTAAAAGTTTTCTGCCTGAAGCTTGTTTTTAGAGAATTGGGCTATATGCGGCCTAGCTGATAGTGCGACCATGTAGCAGGGCACCCATGCATCTCCCAACTGTTAAAACTTCCTGTTATAGCTGTACCATACTGTATTCATCTGACATTTATTTTTATCTGCTGAATGTCCTTTTTCACCACTTTATCTTTGAAAGAGATGTTTTTTGAAATCCCAACCTCTTGTCTCCAGCTCTCAAGTACTGGGATCACAGCCACCATACCTGGCTGTATTTTTTTAAGTTTCTTTAGGACATATTCCTTGGAATGCCTTCACTAGAATAAACAATTATTGTCAAACGGCCTTCTGGAAAGGCTTAACCAGAAGACTGCCAAAACTATCAGTATTTCAAAATAATCTAAAATATAATAGGTACATATTATTTCAGTATTTGCTTTGTGACTAATACTTGGCCATCTTGCAATTAGTGTATTTTTGATTTCTTGAGTAATGCCTAGTCTTACATATGTAAGTCGTTGGCCAATTGCTACAACATTTTCTCTGATTAATGGCTTTACTATTTTAATTTAAATTTATATATAATCAAATCGATTATGTCTTTTGTAAGTTACTTGAGCCTTCGCCTTTGTGTGTACAATCTTCTCCAAGTCAGACACCAGACACAACAATAAATACAGCCTCTGTTTCTAGTTAATTCTAAACTCTCCTAGAATTTACTGTCACCTTTGTTTGTTTGTTTGTTTGTTTGAGACAGGGTTTCTCTGTGTAGCCCTGGCTGTCCTGGAACTCACTCTGTACACCAGGCTGACCTCGAACTCAGAAATCTGCCTGCCTCTGCCTCCCAAGTGCTGGGATTAAAGGCGTGCGCCACCACTGCCTGGCTTATTATCACCTTCTTAATTCATTTGACTTCATTCACCATTTCTTTCATTTCCATTCTTCTCACGCACCCACAATAACAAGTCTAGATTCTATTAGTCCTTAAAGCTTCCTAATGTGAAGAGCTTGAGATAATTGGAATCTACCACAAGACACCCATGAACTTAAGGCACAAATGTAACAAAGGAAGCCTGTGGGAATACACACACAAGTCATGGACACACAATTTATAGTATTTTTCTGAATATCAAAGAAATAATATAAACTTGTAACTATTATGGGCCATTTTAAAGGTAATTTTAAAAGGATACTATCATCAAGTCTCATTAAATTAGCTGGTAATCACCACCCTTACTGCCCCTGAAAGACACGAAGTCTCAAAGTCCCAGTGAGAAGCCAGTCAATGTCATATAAAATGTAACTTAATGTACAGGAATTCACTACTTTCAACACTTCCAGCAAAACATCTGTTTTACAGAATGGATGTTGATATATAAAAAGTTAAAGTGCTTATGTCTTATAAGGAACGTGTTGCCCTACAATGAAAATACTCAGTACTTGATGATCTTAAATTGCTGTAGAGTTTTGATTAAAAAACAAAATCAAAAGTTGCTTCTGAGTTTTCCTTCAGTGAAGGAGACCAAAAACCGCATTTCCTTTAGCACTTGTCTAGATATACCTACATCTCCCTCTTGTGGTTGAAGTCAACGGCATAAACAATTTCTTCTTCTCCATCTTTGACTATTTTCCATATTGTTCCTCCTATCATATGACCAGCTGGCAGGGGTGTGATAGACAAACCATGTCCTTTGCCTACATCAACAAGATAATGACAATTCTGAGATTTATTTTCACAAGACTAGGGCAGTTGTATTTCTGAGTTATGTTATCAGCAACATATTCATCAGTGGCACAAAGTTCAGTGCTTACAGTAGAGAGAGAGCCTTCTCTCCTGTCTGCCGCTACTCTCCGCCCTTAATGGAGACAATCATTCTTCTCATTTCATTTTGTGTTCCCCCAGAGGTATCTACCTGTGCTTATAAATACAAGGCTAGCAATGGGACTTAAAAGCCAGTGCACTATTACTTAGCACAAACAGTACATTGTATTTGTAGTGCCGAGGACTGAGCCCAGAGCCTCATACATACCAGGCAAATACCACTATGCTGCATCCTGAGAACTAAGTTTTGATATTTATTATTGCACAAATAACTGCCGAGTTGGTCCCATATCTGTTAACCTAAACAGATGGAATAACAATTCAAACCTCATTAGAGTAAAGAATTTACCCACAGAAAAGCTAAACAAAGTAAAACTGCTAAGACTATACCACTCGTGGTCATTCTGTGGTTTATCATTAGCATCAAATGTTACTGTGCCACTTCTCTTGGTTGACTCTTTCATTTTTCACTTTTTAGATTTATTTTTTTACTTTACGTGCATTGTTCTGACTGCATGCATGTCTGTGTGAGGATGTCAGATTATCTGGAGCCAGAGCTACAGACAGCTGTGAGCCACCATGTGGGTGCTGGGAACTGAACTCAGTACCTCTGGAAATGCAGCCAGTGCTCTCAGCTGCTGAGCCACTTCTCCAGCACCCAGTTTCTTTTGATAGGATTTCACTACATATGGCCCAGGATGCTTAGACTTGCTATATATCCTAGAGAGGTCTTGAACTCATGATCCTCCTCTTAGCCTTCCAGCACTGGGATTACAGCATGAGCCACCACAGCAGCTATTGTGCATGCATTTAATGCCAGACGTCATGCTTAAGAAAATCTGTCACCGGCTTCCCTGATGCAAATTTGGTATTTAATATCCTTTATTAAGTAATAAGTTTTCTGCTGTGCTATCCAAGTGTTTACTACATTTAGGGCTCTGAGTCAATTTGTCTCCTGAAGCTAACCATAGGTTCCGAGGAGGAGCCAGACATAACAGCTTTGTTCACAGTTTAAGCAGTGTTTCCCACCCAGATATGAGGACCCCGAGCTGTTAACATTTTGTCAGGATTTAGTCTGAAATAATTTGAAATTCAAATGGAAGTTCTAGGTAGAAAATGCTAATTTTTATTTTGTTACCATACTGCCTGTAATTTTTATTATGAATTCCTTTCAGAACTTTTCAGAAGGTTAAGTCAACTCCATTAGTCTCAGCTTGGTATGATGCAGCTAATGGGGAAGATTCCTTGCCCAGCATGAATGAGGCTCTGGGTGGGATCTCCTGGGACTGTAAAAACCAAAAAGCTAAAACCACAAAGACAGGAAAAAGAAACAACGAAGCTCCCACTCCATTAGACCATGAGCTCACTACGTTACCTTTCAGGTTCACAATCTGAGAGAATTTTAGCTGCTGTATTTTATCAAAGGCTGCATCCACATCATCCAATGTAAAGAGGGTGAAATCTTCTGTATTGTGTCGAGACTAAGAAAAACGAGCCAAAGATTAAAAATGATCACGAGTGGAACACAAATGCCTGTCTTATAATTGTTTCAGTTACCTGATAAAGATCGTACATGAACATCTGGCCCATTTTATAGACAGGAATTGTTGCATAGATGGCACAGTTCAGACCCAGCTTCCCCACCGCGAATGGGAGGGCGCCGAGGTGGAGTGGGTCGGGGTGAGACAGAAGCACCGCATCGATCTGGTGAACATGCCTGTGAACACACCAGAGGGCAGCTCTGTCAGTGCTTTGAGCAGAAAGGGCAGAACCACCATCATGAGTCACCCATTCTGGACTCAAGGCTACGCTAAGGTTGAAGAGCAAACCCAAAGGCTCATACAATGACCCCCTACTCCACCCCGGGAATTGAAATCACTAGTATTATGGTATCAGGTGCACTTTAAAACATTTAAAAAGGAAAATGTAGACACCACATATAAGTTGATTTTAAATGGTTATCACCTATGCTATTAAATGTTAAACAGGCAACATTTAAATGCTCACAGAGTTGTTACTGACTTTGCTTCAGCTTTCTAGCTTGGTGACAAAAATGACATGCCAGTTGCAGAGATATCATTAGTCAGGGAAGGATAGACCCTCAGGGACAACAGAGGTAAAGGAGATGCCTTAAAGAATTCTTTCTTTTTGGCTTCAAGTTCTCCTTTTTCCGTTCACTAATAGTAATAATGTTGCAAATGATAGTAATAATGTTGCAAATGTAGCTGATTTTTTTTTCCCTGACATATTTGTATCAGGTAGGTATCAATCAAAGCATCAAGTCACAATGTTGAACATGGAGACACACAAAGTGAGGTCATGTGATGCGAGGGCAGAACTTTCTCAGGGAAGTGTTCTTCTCAGGTTTTAACAGACTTGTGCTTTCCAAAAATTAAAGGGCATACTTTCTCTGGCCTGCGAGCAAAGCAACAACAAGGTTTTGCTATATTACAAAAACGTAACTTATCAGCTAATCAAAACTTTGCAAATTACAATGGCCACAATTTAGTTCTTTGTTATAAATTTACTAAATTAAAGAAATGATAGCAACAGTATATAACATCAAATGATGTTAAGAAAGTGTAGAAAAAAAACTCGAGGATCTGTTTGTTTGGTTTTTTTTTTGAGACACGGTTTCTCTGTGTAGCCCTAGATGCCTGAAACTTGCTCTGTAGACCAGGCTGGCCTTGGAACTCATATAGATCTGCCTGCCTCTGCTTCCCTAATGCTGGGATTAAAGGCTTACACCACCACCGCCCAGCTGAGGGGTTTTTAAAGCTGATTTAATAGAACCTTAGAAGTCTGAACTGTTACTTACTTCCTCAGGGAATCAATAATGTCCACAGAGAAGTGTTCATCCCAGCCACAGTCCAACAAAAATCTAAACTCATCAACCTGGAGAAGATAGCAAAGAGCAGACTCTTCTTGGACCCCAGAGAGGGTAGTTAATTTGATGATAGATGTCATCTTTCTGGTCCAGTAATGGGTATCTAAAAGGTGCTTGCAAATAAAAATATAATTAAACATAAAAGCACAGTCCATATAGCAGGCAGGTTATTTCAAATGTTTAAGTACACAGAAATTCCAGGCTCGGCTTAAATGCTAGCATGTTAAATCCATCCCATCACAGCCATATATAAAAGTACAAAACCTTCAGAGTCCTTCAGAGTCCCCCCAGGGCAGGTCTGTGAAGAGTTGTGGACTTTGGAGTCACTGATCCAGATGTCAATCCACTCCTACATGATTCAGGGCAAATTAATTAACTTCTCCTCACCTGGGGACTCCAGTTCATACAATATTAGTAGTGATATACACGAAGGGTGGAGGAGTCCATATAATGTGGAGATTATCTAAAGCAGAGATTACACTACCCACACTGCTCAGTACTAAGTGGCTGTGAATTAAGAACTCACTCTCCAAAGCCAGTCTGTTTTTCCTTTAGCTGGATGACTAAATTGGCATTTTTTTTCTCTATACAAGAGGTCATGAATACACTCTCCAGAGAATAGGATTAGAAACCATATATCTTCCTTTCTCTGGCAGTTCTTAAGACACAAGCAAAATGTATACATTCATAGAAACATGGTTTTCAGGAAGCTTAATGTTAACACTTGTGCTACACTGTTAGCGACTGAAAACTATCTTAATATTGCAATGAATTTTGACAGTATCTTATGTCTGCAATTCTCAAAACAAAAACTGACACAAAGCAGGCATCCAGCATACAGTGCCATGTATGCGGGGATACCTTCTTCACATTTTCCAATAAGATTAAGGTGAACAGTCTTGTAGTAAACTTGTAGGATGAAGCTCTTGGTAACAGAAAGTGTGATGGCTCAGCAGGTAAAGCAGTGTCTCCATTTCACTGATCCAACTCCCCTTTTGTGGATTACTTTTTTTGAGATGCCCAGCAAAATTTTCTACTCTATAACAGTGTTCATAAATACAATTTTGAAGAGAATCTAGGCAATATTCCCCCAAAGTGTCCCCTAATTTATTTTTGAACACAAACTTGGCATCCCACGTATGTTAAACAAGTGTGCTAGCACTGAGCTAAAGGCCCAACTGAATCAATCGAGCTCTCACTCTAACGATGAAATCAAGTTCAAAGTGCTTGCAAATAACTGAATGGAGTTCACATTAACTTCTACAGAAAGACCCAGACTTTAACAGATGAAAAGTATCTTTTAGGTTCTCATGGTAAGTCTGCATCTTCACCAGACTCATAACTTACTGACAAGACATGACAAAACACAAATTTAGAAGTTCTTTTTAAATCTTTTTAAAAAGTCTCGTGAAGGTAATGTAATCTACATCTGTAGTGTGAGTTTTGGTTTCTTTAAACAAGCAGACAGTTATGACATTTGAATGTGTTTTTGTTTTAATCCTGGGTGTGGATAAGAGGCTGCTTCCCAGCCGGTGTTGATCTTTTGCTGAGTGTACTAGCAAGGGCGTGATTTCTGCAGCTGCAGACAGCTTACATTTGGAATTCTGAGCACTCTGGAGAGGGTATAAACAGGAGAGCCCGAGAGGGCCTATGCTGGCTACTGCTGGCTCCTGTTGTTGCAGTTTGTCAAGTGGTCCTGAGTAAAGAGAGAAGTTGGAGATAGCCTGACCACAACCACTGGACTTGTTCCAAGGAGCCCAACACCCCTAATCAACAGGAAGTAGTCTTAAAAGGTCTATACCCCCTTTCCTTCTCTCTCTCCTGCCTAGTGTTGGGCGGGGGTGG
>NW_022196912.1:115793051-115807145 GCF_008632895.1 Mastomys coucha | reverse complement strand
TGGTGTTTTGATTTCTGTCTTTCTCTACGGCATCCTGAGCAGCAGAAGAAGAGCTCGCCTTTTTAGACAAGTTTTCCCTGCGAAGTCCTAGTGGCTGACAATATAGCGCAAATGGCCTCGGCGTCTTTATCCTCCTGCCTCAGCCTCTAAAATGCTAGGACTCCAGGCATGTACAATCATGCCTGGCCCTGTATGTTCCATTTTTAAAAAGGAAGCATCAGGGTTGGAGAAAGGACTCAGAGGTGAAGAGCACTTGCTTTTTTATAGAGAGCTGGGGCCTGGGTTCACTTCCCAGCCTCTACATAGTGGTTCACAATCATCCAAAGCCTAGACTCCAAAGGTACCAGACATGTATGTGCTGCACATGTATACATACAAGCAAAGACTCACACACATAAAATAAATAAATCTAAAAGAAAAGGGATACGTAAGTTGTAAGGAGTTAAGTTTACAAAAGAGATAAAACACAAGTAATTATGGGCCATGTTGGTTATAATCTATAATGGTTATAACCATTCAGTAAGTGAATTTTAAAAACTCTCAATTGCTTCTGTTATTAAAGGAACTAAGATTACTTATAAGACTTATACAGTCAGGGCAGAAGAAGAGAAGACATTCAAAAGATTGCAATAACATCAGCTAAGATGAAAACCACAAAGCTAGAAGGTATCAGTGAAAAATTCAGCCTGGCATGCTTCCATAAAGACAGACAGACTGACCAAGCGAGCAGCACAGGCCCAGCAGAAGGGCCCGGGATACGCTGGACCTCGGTCTATGAGCAATGCAGAAGCATTTAAAAATTCATTCTTAAGTAGGAAGAAGGCATGATACAGGCAACTCTGTACTGATGAAAAATAGGCGGATGTGCAGGACCCAACACTACAGAACAAACACACAAAAGGGGAAACGGCTTAGTTACACTCAAATACCTCTCCACTTCACTGATTCTAGGACTAAATTTTTTTTTGTCTCAGATGTATTTTTTAATTCCTTATTAATTAATTGGTTATTAGCTAAGTAACCAAGGCTGAAGGCCTTCCCTTTATTTTCTGGGACCATCTCCTATCAATTGATGGGATTGCTTCTCCCTCAGAACACCTTGCATGTGGACTATCCCCTTTCTGTTCTTACTGCCTCTACCTGAATGGCAGGTACATTACCTTACATTTGGCTTTCTCCGTTTCGTTTCTGGCAGCTTTCCCTTGTTTATCTCAAGAGTAATCTAAAACATCCCTACAAACACTATCCCTTGTTCAAGTCTTTGAAGGAAGGCTGGCAAGATAGCTCAGTGGTTAACTTAAACCTGAGTTCAATCCCTTGCACCCATTTGATGGAAGGAGTACCCACTCCACCAAGCTGTCTCTGTGGCCTTCATTTGTACACTGTGGTAGATGTGTGCCTACACACACACACACACACACACACACACACACGAACATGTTATGGTGAAATAATAGTTTAAAACTAAAAAAGAAAAAGAAAAAAAACAACCTTTAAAAGTATCTACTGCCTGAAGAGGGAAAAAATAAGAATAAATAACTGAATGTTTTACTGGAAGTGAGGTAAGGAGTAACCAGAAGCTGCCCGAATCAGTTCACTATTCTCTTATTCTCTCAAGGTCTAGCTCAAATTTTGCCTCCTTACTCATCCTTCTCCCATTATTAGTCTAGACAAATGTAAGCCACAGATGTAATTAAAAAAATTCTACAGCAACATTTAAAGCAAAAAGAGGTAAGGCCTGGTGTTTTAACAGTGTCAAATCATCATGTCAACGGGTCATCATTTAATGAGTCAGTTTACATTGTTTTTGCACTATGTTGGGGGGGGGGTGTACTTTCCAGTTCATCCCTGTTCAAGCCAACCTTATTTCAAGCGCTCAACACTGCATGTGGCTAGTGGCCACTGTAATAGCAGAGGTCTAGACTCCAAAATCAATGCTTTGGGTTGGGGAACATTGTGTTTTTTTGCCACTGCTTAAGAGCAAAGTTGGCACCACCCTGTTTTTTATGTCCATGTCTCTCAAACTGATTTCAATGGTATCACCAACATCAAGTTTCCCAGACTAAAAATCCACCCCTCCGCTACCAGCAAACCAGTAGTCACTAATGGAATCCTATGTAGGTGGCATTTACTTCATGTCTTCAGGTCTTTATTCTACCTCAGTGAAGGTGCTTGCTTCCTTACCTGAATAGCTGGGATTTCATCTAGGTTTCTTGTCTCAGGTTGGTCCTGCATACCCTATACCATATAGCCAGACCACTCCCTGCCAGGTCTGCCCTAGCTTCCTGCTAACTAAATGAAAGCCAAGCTCCAAGACCACTCACAAGCTGACCTAATTTGCACCTTAGGTCTTCACCAGCCACTCTTCCAGCTTTGTTTTGTTTTTTTTAAATCTCCCCAACAGTGCCCAGCCTTCTCAAGTTTTTAATCCCTCTTCTGCACTCAGGAGTAACTTTGCTCTCCCAGGCTTAGCAATTCCTCTTGATCCAGCAGCTCAGGTGCAACTTGTTCATTGTCCCCAGGTATAGATAGCCTTGATTACTTAGCACAGAGGAGGCAGGAGGAATGTTTGCGAACGGATGATGAACGTCCAAAATCGGTCACCTTTGCATCTCCCAAACCAAGCACAGTGCTCACAGCAATATAAAGAAATGTGCTGAAAGCAGTGAACAAACCCACCATATGGGAAATTCCCCTCAGGTCAGTGATTTTGACTACCTCTGCTTCATCCCGAATATACATATATACATCATCAGATACTTGTTTTCTCAAGAACAATCGTGCTCATTGAGGCCAACCATTGAGAAATATGCAGAGAGGGATCTGCACTAGACTAGGGCTTACAGAGTGGGAGAAGTCTCTCTTTAATCGTTCCGGTAAAGAATGGCTTTGAAACAGGCAAAGGAGTTGTAAAATTAAAGGTTAGAGAGTAGGCATAGATGATCTCTCATAGATGTTCTTCCTGTCACAGGGGCCAGAGTACTGGGGTTGGAAATGACCTGACTTATGGTTTCCTGAAAAGTGTGTAAGCAAGGAAAATAGGAATGGGATCTTGGGAAACAGTGATTGTGGTAGCGCTGAGAGCATCGTTAATTCTAACAAGGCGTGGCATAAGTCTCTCAAGGGTCTTTGAAATTATGGAGCTAGGAAGGCACCTGCTGGCCTCATGGTCTCTGAACCCAAGAAGGGAAAGGCACCGATGGGGAGGTTTGGGGAGTGGGGCGGTACCGGGGGAAAGAGCTCAAACTGGACTCGGATTAACTTTTAGTTCCAGATGATGAAAGGTCAGAGGAAATAGACAGGAGTGGGCAAGAAGTAAAGGAGGAACCACAGGAGCGCCCCAAACACCCCGAGATTTCAGCCCCGGGAAAGTCAACTTCTCTTCCCCGTGCGGAACGCTTGTTCCAGGAACCACCGAGACCGTCACAACCGAAACCGCGGGAGCGCGTCCGGGCGACACCGGGCCGACGCGGGAACCCATTCCCTTGAGGGCCTCCTCCCAACCCCAAGGCTCCTTTCTATCCCCGGTCCTCACCTGCCTGGTCAATCTCCCCCGGCACCGTCCGCCGCCCTTCCTTCCCAACCCCTAGTGGAACGCAGGTCGGGGAGCGAGCAGAGTTAGCGCGCGCTCAGCGGCGGAGAGCAGCCGGCAGGAGCCCCTGCGTGGTGGCCGCCATCTTGGGCCTGAGGAGCGCGGCTGAGGCGGGGACGACCCGGGCGACACCATCAGTAGGGGTGGTGAGGAACCGGGTCAGGGAAGATGACAGCGCAGACGCTCGCAAACCTTGTCAGCTTGGATCCAAGTTTTATTCGAAAGCTGTCACGGTTATCTAAAGCTTAACGAGGAGAGGACTCACTCGGGAGGAGGAAGAGAGAAGCGCCGATGTGCCGTCGCCACCCCTCTCTTCAGGGCTGGCGCGGCGAGTGGCAGCTCCTGAGGTCACCGCTTCCGACGGCTCTAGTGGCCTAGCTCCCTGCGGCTGTCCTTGGTCGCGCTTGGCACCAGGCTCAAGGTGGGTCTGGGGACCCCGGCGCCACCCGTCGTGGTGATGCAGGCGGGGTGAGGGTGGTGGTTCTGGGGAACGCTCGCACGGAGGGGAAAACAGGGTCGCGGGCTGCCGGCTCCACGCCTTTTACAAAGAGTGCTCTGAAGCTGGCTTAGCCAGAGCGTCTTTGGGGACGACCCGAAGGCCTCGCTCTCGAAGGATTAGGAAGGGTTCTCAAGGATCCCACTGCTGAGCCCACAGTAGGGAATGCAGCTCCTATCCAGGAGCAGAACCCCCATAAATGTGAAAACCGCACTTACCCATTTGCCTTTTAAAAACATGGCTTTCTGCTTGGTTTCCAGCGAGTGTATGTCATGATCTCAACGGTCCCGGTTTTGCTCCATGTATTCACTTCTGTTTCCCATGGCTTAGGTGACACTTTGTAATAATTATAAAGAACGGTGGGGCCCAGTCCGACACAAGGTATTAACTCTTAAAAAGTCTACATGTTTCCAGCGTGAATCCAGAGTGACTCACCAAAATAAGATTCACAGCAGTTTCTGTTTTCTTCTTGAAAAGGGAAAGAAACTTGTGTTAGAGAAAAATATTAGGAAATATATGGGGTTTGTTTGTTTCCTTGTTTTTAAAAAGCAAAAGCTGGGTGTGGTAGTGCATGCCTTTAATCCCAGTGCTCAGGAGACAGAGGCATCTCTTGAGTTCGAGACTAGCTTGGTGTGGCCCACATCTGTAATTCCAACTACTTGTGAAGATGAGGCAGAGGGATAGTAAGTCTGAAGCCAGCCAGAGCTTCACAGTAAGAATGTCTCAAAAAAACAAAAACAAAACAAAACAAAAAAAGATTCAGTTCTTGTTCAAAGCTTGTCAAAAAAATTGGATCTCTTTAATATTAAAAAATAACTGACTGCTGGGTGGTGGCACATGCCTTTAATCCCAGCACTTGGGAAGCAGAGACAGGCAGATTTCTGAGTTCAAGGCCAACCTGGTCTACAGAGTGAGTTCCACGCCAGGGCTGCTCAGAGAAACCCTGTCTCGAAAAACTAATAATAATGATAATGATAATAATAATGATAATGATAATAAGAATTAAAAAAAAAAATAAATGACCAAGGCAGAGTATGTGGCTCTGTGATACAGTATGTGCTTTTCAAAGCCAAGTGCTTCCTATCTCTTCTCTTCTTCCCTCCCTCCTTCTCTCCTTCCCTCTCTCCCTCTTTCCCTTCCTCTCCCCTTCCTCCCTCCTTCCTTCCCTCCTTCCTTCCAGACACAGTTTCTGTGTGTAGCCCAGGCTGGCCTTGAACTCAGATCCTCTTGCTTCTGCCTCTTTAGTGCACCACCACTGCCCAGCCTCCGAGTTCTTTTCATTTTTTTTTTTTCCCAATACTACAGCATCAGGCAGTGGTGTTCAGGGGAGACTGTGAGATCCAGGGCAGCCAGGGCTACAAAGAAATGCTGTCTTGAAAAACAAAGCAAAAATGCTATAGCTGCTCCAAATTCAGAAATAAAAACAAAATTCTTCTTATGGCCACACATACAAAGAGATACCTAGAGCTACAGAGATGGCTGGGCCCAGCGGTTCACAGTGCTTGCCACTTTTCTAGTGGACCTGAGTTTGGTTTCCAGCTCTTGACTCATAGCTTACATCTCCACCTCCAAATGGCTCTGATGCCTTTGGCCATCTTGGGTACCTGTACTCATATGCACAGGGGCACACACAAAAAGTTAACAATAATAAAAATATATCTGAAGAGCTAAAGAGACTATTAATGTGTGCTCTCATAAGCACCAGCCAGGAATATATTCCTTAAAGCATTTAATTGGCCCTGTCCTCTTGGTAACATTCTTAGCTCACCCAAAACCTGAAGTGAAGCTTGTCCTGGTCCTTGCCACCTTTACCGACTAGACGAAGCTCTATGGCTTTAGGCCCTTGACCAAGACCCTCACTCTACTTCCCCTCTTACCCATTTTATGGAGAATCATTCTGACTCACAGATGTCCATTTTTGCCCTTCCTGCTCATCTACTTGCAGAAAATCATCTCTGTAGATAATGTTCACTGCATTGCTCCCAAGCCAGTTGAGTATATACTGTAATATGAGATGCCTCTGTAGGACTAAGATTTGTCATTTTGTCTTATGGCTATTCCTTCATGATGGCTGAGGCCAGCCATGGATCCTGTGAAGAATCTGTTTCTCAGTGCCATTGTTTATGCCACCAGTCTGAAGAAGCCCAGAAGGCTTACCTCTTCTAAGTAGAGCCAGACCAAACCAATCTATGCCAATAGTAATGACTCAGAGCCTGCAGGTAGCTGTGGGCTTATTTTAAACTGCTGTGAGCTGGAGATCAGCAAGTACTTGTTAGTGCAAAAACACTATCTTAACAGCTCCAGAAACAAAGAAGCTAAGGGCTTTTTTAAAAAAAACATTTGTGTGGGGCTGGAGAGATGGCTCAGTGGTTAAGAGCACCAACTGTTCTTCCAAAGGTCCTGAGTTCAAATCCCAGCAACCACATGGTGGCTCACAACCATCCATAAAGAGATCTGACTCCCTCTTCTGGAGCTACAATGTACTTACATATAATAAATAAACCTTTAAAAAAATTAAAAAAAAAAAAAAGAATAAAAAACATTTGTGTGTTTGTGTATGCATTTTCATGCCACAGCACACTTGCTGATGCAGAGGTTAGCAGACGACTCTCACGTGTCAGCTCTCCTTCCATCATGTGAGTCCTAGGAATCAAGCTTGGGCCCTTACACTTGAGGACCAGTGCCCTTTCTTGCTGAGTCATCTTTCTGGCCCTTAAGTTTGCAATAAGGGGAGAAAGTATAGGTGGCCCCTGAGTTTGCCAAACTCAGACACAGTCTCATGAACACAGACATTGACTAGTAAGTATTTTGTATTTGAGTGCTATTAAAAGTAACTTCACAATGGTCTTTATCATCTCCATACTTGACTGGCTCACGTTTGTAAAAGTGATAAGTTCACTTGGTGAGCTCTTGATTAACATCTCAAGAAATACTTTAAATATAAGTGATGCTACTTAATAAAGGGTAAGAGAACAACTGTCTTATAGGAAATGAAGTATGTATGGCTTTACTTACATTTAAATCTCCAAGAAGCATTTGTATTCAAGTCAGTGGGTGAGTTCTTGTATCTGTAAGAACCTATATGTGGCAAGAGCCCCGTAGTCCTAACTCATCCCTTTCCTGAATAGAGCCAGATCTACTCAATCTGTCGGATGCTAGTAGCTAGGGCTCTGTTACTCCAGCCTCATCTTGGAGGCAAAGCCAGCTTCTCCCCGGGTGGTACTGATGTGTAGTTAAGATTGAGAATTCCAGCTGTTACTAGGCAACCGACTACAACATAACTAACAGATGGCTAAGCTGTAAGTATATACTTATCTCATCGTGTGCTACATAATAATTTTAGAGATCAGTGATGTTCAAACAGGAATTTGCTATGTGGAATATTACATATTATGAACTTTATAGTAACTGCAACTTTTAACTTAATGGTTATAGTCTAACACTGTGTCTTTAGGAACTAGATTTTTAAAAATTTGAGAAATAATTAGAACTGTGTTAGTATATAGACCAGCTCAGGTAAAGCAAGAATGTAATCTGTGAGCACAGACTAAGCTAAGTACTCTTGCTGGCAGTGATGTGTGGCTTCTCCTAGGGCTGGCATGTCCTCTCAAGCACTGTACGTGTTAAGTTCATTCACATGTGGATGTGCTTTTGTTTCTCATCTGTTAAGACAAATCTTAACAGAAAATTGATGTTTTTATTGAATTCAGTACACATTTGCTAATTTTTTTTAAGATTTTTTTTATTGTTATTATTATATAAGTACACTGTAGCTGTCTTCAGACACACCAGAAGAGGACATCAGATCTCATTACAGATGGTTGTGAGCCACTATGTGGTTGCTGAGATTTGAACTCAGGACCTTTGGAAGAGCAGTCAGTGCTCTTAACTGCTGAGCCATCTCTCCAGCCCACATTTGCTATTTTTGACTTTCTTGCTACTTCTGTTCTCCTTTATCCGTCTTTTGGAAAGTGTTAAAGGGTAAAAAGCACTTAAATAATCAGAAATACCATCTCAAAAGGAGGAGAAAGGCCGGGCAGTGGTGGCGCATGCCTTTAATCCCAGCACTTGGGAGGCAGAGGCAGGCGGATTTCTGAGTTCAAGGCCAGCGTGGTCTACAGAGTGAGTTCCAGGACAGCCAGGGCTACACAGAGAAACCCTGTCTAGAAAAAAAAAAAAAAGGAGGAGAAATGTGCTATGATACAGGAGGCATTGCTTGGAGAGACCTGAATTTGAACAGCAGCTTGAAGTCAATAGCTATTTGAATTAAGCTGTTCAGATATATTTTATATGTATGCTTGTTTTGTCTGCATGGATGTATGAGTATGTACACCATATTTGAGCCTGGTGCCTTTGGAAGTGAGAAGTCATGGGGTCCTCTGGAACTGAAGTTATGGATGGTTGTGAGCTGTGTGTAGGTACTGGGAACAGACAGACCCTACATCCTCTGAAAGAACAAGTGCCTTAACCACTAAGCCATCTCTTCAGCCCCAAGTTCTTATCTATATAAAATGAGGATAATAAAAGTTACTCCACATTCTATATAGAAATACGATAACTAAGTATCTAGTACCTATTCTATAAATTCTTTTTTCTTTTATAGTAAGTTTTTGATCTTGTGACATTGTGTTCTTTCCAATATTTTTTTCCTACAGAAAACGAGTTTCAATAAATTTATTTTTATCAAAAAGTCCACCACTAGTAAAATATTACATTTGCATTGCATGAAAACATCTGCAAATAGTTTACACATGTGAAAGTTCTGAAGCAACACTAAGTACAAATACTGTTTTTGTAGGTAAATTTAAAATTTTCCATTTCTTTGTTCTTCAGCATATCAAATCACTGATGAAGTAAGAAATAAGATTTCATAAATAGTGTAATGCAGTATAATTTTTATTTATTATGTTTATTTGTGTGTGTATATACATGTGCATGCAAACATGAGAGTTAGAATACAACCTGTGGGGGTGGTTCTCTCCCTCAGTCATGTATGTGCATTCTGGAAATCAAAGTCAGACTTGGCAATAAATGCCTTCATGCAAAAGCCATCACAATGCCCTGAGTACCGTGAATCTTATAGTAACCATTATCATCTCATCTTCAATGAAGTTTTGTTTGTTTTGTTTTTTGACACAGCATTTCTCTGCATAGCTCCGGCTGTCCTGGAACTCAATCTGTAGACCAGGCTGGCCTCAAACACAGAGATCCTCATGCCTCTGCCTCCCAAGTGCTGAGATTAAAGGCATGTGCCACCACTGCCAGGTTTTTAGTTAGGGTTTAATTACTTTCTGATGCCAAGCAAACCTAAAGAGGTTTATGCTTTTACCAAGTCTCATGTCCACAGCTATCTTCCTATTTCAGATGCAATTTAAAAGATGATTTGTTTTAAGCCAGGTGCTGTAGTTTACACCTGTAATCTAAGTACTAGCAAGGCAGCCAGAAGCTTCTACTGAAGGTTCAAGGTCAGCCTCAACTACATGGTGGTTCCAGAATATAACTAGTAAAGTCGAGCCTATCTCAAAAAAAAAAAAAATCTCCAAACCAAACTAAAGTGTACTTATAGTGTACTTATTATTAACACATTTATTGTACATATTAATTGAACCCCTGTTCATATAGCATGCATTGATTACATCCACCCTTGTCTCCCTCTGCGGTGTATTGTTCCTGGCCCACAGTAATCCCTGCCTACCATTTATTTCAATATTTCAAAGACAGTTGTATTTTGCATTTAATTTTTTTTCTCTGTTTTAGCAGTCAAGATGACCTTATTTCAGCTTGTACGTGAGCACTGGGTTCATATACTTGTCCCTATGGGATTTATCTTTGGATGCTATCTAGACAGAAAGGACGATGAAAAGCTAACTGCTTTCCGGAATAAGAGTATGCTGTTTCAAAGGTTAGTTCATGGCAGCTTTCGGGAGTTCTGTCTCTTGTTCCAAAGAAGTGTTTTTTTTCCTGCTCTAAGGGTTAACAGTCAAGTGATACTTCAGGTTTGTTATTTAATTGTTGGGTGAAACTATGATTACCTCTGGAGTGCAAACAATTTTTAGTTTATGATCTAGCCATTTCAGATTTTTGAAAGTTTCATTTTTTTCTTTTATTAATTTTTTCACCTAATATATAAAATGGCTTTTAAAAAAAAACTATTATTTATGTGTGTGTCACATGTTGTATGTGGGTGACCTTATAGGCCAGAAGAGGGTATCAGACCCACTGGAGCTGTAGTTATAGGTAGTTGTGAGCCTCCCCAGTGTGCATGTCCTCTGAGAGCTCTCATAACCACTGAGCCATTTTCCAGCACCCTAGTTACGGCATCTTCGTATATGCATATATTTGTACTTTTCATTCCCTGTCACTGACTCCCTTCCTCTCCAAATAGACTCTCTTCTGTTTCATGTCACATGTATTTAAATCTAGATTTTGCATATAACAGAAAGCATGCAATATTTTGTCTTTTTTAAAAACTACTCTCTATTGCTGCCCTTTTCCTTGAGGCTTCCCCTTGTTGTGCTCCCTTCTAGAAAGTCAGAAGTTTTAAAACTTAAAGAGCGTATTTTAGTGTAGAAACAAAATTCAAGCCAGCCACCCCAAACCCATCATACACACTTTCATATGTTACTGTATACTGATTTGATACAGCTGAAATAAACAGTATGCTTTCCATATAGTGACTGAGTGGTGATACCCACCAGCTTGTCTGAGCCTAACATGGCTAAGAAGACCAGATGGTGTAGCCATCCTCCAGTGGGCATAGCTATCTGCGGAGTCAAGGGGTGTGAAAGACTGAGTAGCATCCAGTGTCTCTGTGCAGATGTGTAGTTCACACGTCTAGTATTTCAAGAAAGATGAAAGAAGCTGTAAAGGATCTAGAAACCATTAAGTGCAGGCAGAAGAACAAAGCTGTCATTTAAACCAAGAAATTACAGTTCTTTAAGCTGGGAAAGACAAATAGTAAAAGTTTAAGGGTAGAATGAATGAATGGATGTGATGAATCTAATGTAAGACTTAGTTTGATAGAATATCAGCAAATATAAACTTCTGGCCCTTTAATAATTTTTATTTACTTGGAGGCTTAGAGATGGCTTAGTGATTAAAACATTTGCTGCTCTTAAAGAAGACCTAGGTTTGGTAGCCAGTACCGCATGGTGGCTTAACAATTACCTGTAAGTCCAGTTCCAGGAAATCCATGCCCTCTCCTGGCTTGCTAGAGCACCTGCACACATTGATGCATGAATATTCACATAAAGTACAATAGTAATATCTTTTTTAAGTTTATTTACTGTTTTTCCTTATTTCTTTTCACACAGGGAACTGAGGCCCAATGAAGAAGTTACTTGGAAGTAAAAACTGGCTAAATCACAGAATGTTCACATTTTAAAAGTTATTGGAAAAATAAAAACATTTATTATTTAATCAGAAGAAATTAAAGTGTGATTCTTTATACCTTTTAGGACTTATTTTATTTCATGTATATGAACACACTGCAGCTATCTTCAGACACACCAGAAGAGGTCATCAGATCCCATTACAGATGGTTGCGAGCCACCATGTGGTTGCTGTGAATTGAACTCAGGACCTCTTGGAGAGCAGTTGACCTCTTAACCACTGAGCCATCTCTCCAGCCCCCTTATACCTTTTACTGAGGTAACCATTTATATCCTTTTTATGTTCTGTTGAGGTAACCTTTAAGTATTAAGAACAGTTGTCTTAAAAAGTGCCTACTGAGGCCAGGTGTGGTAGTCAAGCCTGTAAGCTGGGCATTCAGGAGGAAGACACAGAAAGATTGCTGTAAATGCAACACCAGCCTGATTTACATTGCGAGTCTAGGCCAGGCAAGGATATCAAGACGCTGTCTCAAAAAATCAAAAATAACGACAATTCAGTACATCGTTGTATACATAGGTATCTGAAATAGTCAGGGTTCTCTAGAGTCACAAAACTTATGGGTAGTTTCTATATAGTAAGGGAATTTGTTGATGACTTACAGTCTGTAGTCCAACTCCCCAACAATGGTCAGCAGCAGCTGTGAATGAAAGTCCAAGGATCTAGCAATTGCTCAGTCCCACAAGGCAAGAAGTGAGAGTGAATCTTCCTTCTTCCAATGTCCTTATGTAAGTCTCCAGCAGAGGGTGTGAACCCCAGATGACCTTGAACTCAGAGATCTCCCAGTCTTAATCTTCTGGGATTCATAGCCACTATGCCGCAAGATCTCCATGCCAAGATCCAGGTCAGAAACGTGTATCTCCCAGCCTCCAGATTAGGATGACAGGTGAACCTTCCAATTCTGGATTGTAGTTCATTCCATAGTCAAGTGGACAACCAGGAATAGCCACTACAGTGTATCCTATTTATTTTTAGCATTTAATTTTCTGTTTCTCTTTTTGGAATAGTGTTATTAAGCCATAACTACCACTTCCCCCCTCATATTTTCAGTTTGTCCTTTAGAAATCTATGTGTTATCTCCATTGTGAAGCATTAAAAGAACAGAAACTTCTTAGACTACCATGTATAGAGAAGTAGGGCTTTTGAGAGGTCATTAGGATTAGACCAGACATTAGGGTACCACATCTGCTATTGAATTCCTGGTGGCCTTAGAAGAAATGTATCCTTGCTGTGTGCTACCTTATACCAGGCAGGCATCAGGACTGGCAACAAGATCAAGACTGGATATGGCCCTGGACCCTGGAATTTCAGAATTGTGAGCAAAATCAACCCCTTTGTTATTGCCTGGCCTCCAATACCTTGTTCTAGCCTATGGAGACTAAGAAAGCATGCTTACAGGGGACTCGGAAGGATGATGCTCAGATTTTGCTTGGGAAAATCATAGCTAAGAATTCAATTTGGCAATGATTTTCCAAATACAGAACAGCATCATTTTTTGAAAGGCCAGAGAATTATATTTAATCAAAAATTAAAACTTTCTCTTTTAGGGGTGGAGGTATATACCACCCGTACAGTGGCAGAGGCTGTTCAGGGCAGTTCATATAACTAGTCATCTAACATAGCCTTTGCGTGTGGGTTCCCTCAGCGTGCTTTTGTTCAGGGCAGTTCATATAACTAGTCATCTAACATAGCCTTTGCGTGTGGGTTCCCTCAGCGTGCTTTTTTTTTGTTTTGTTTAAGGCTTGGTGTTACATATGTATCAGTGCTTCATTTGTCTAATGGCTAAATCCTCCTTGTCTGGTGGTGTGTGACTTTCTGGGAAGATGTGAACCAACAGCCCTTCAGTTACCTTTTAAATAAGTATGTCCTTATAAAGGAGTCTGAAGGGAGCTTGTTTGTCCTCTTCACTCTTCTACCACACGAGGACACACAAAAAACACCTGAATGAAAATATAAAACTCTCCCGAGACATTTGGTCTGCTCTAGCCTTCATCTTCGACTGCCCAGCCTCCATTACTGAGCATTAAATCTCTGATGGTCATTTACCCAGTGCAGGCATTTATAGTAGCCCGGCTTCATTTACTCACTTGAACAATTGCATCTTTAAAAAAAACAAAAAACCAAAAAACACAGGGCTGGTGAGATGGCTTAGTGGGTAAGAGCACTGATTGCTCTTCCAGAGGCCACGAGTTCAAATCCCAGCAACCACATGGTGTGCCACGGACTGGGGTTTCTTACGGGGTCCCTTGTTCCGCGGGACGATGGGTTCTGGCCAGGTGTGCACAGGATTCGGCTTTGACAAACAGACTCGACACGAATGGTGTAAGATTCGAGTGTATTTCTTAAAAAATTAACATGAGGCTTTTACAATCATTGCAAAAGAGAAATGAAAAATCTGGCAGCTCAGTAGTTGAGGTACATCTGAGGCCACCTAAAACACACTAGGTATAAAACATCAGCCATCTCCTCTGGACTAGTGCAGCACCCCCAGGCTCAGAGTATGTTCAGGCTGCATGGTCCTGGCCAGAGTCCCAGGGGGCTGTGGGTGTGCCAGCCAGGAGGGTAGAGGCTTGAATCTCGAGTCCTCAATGCTGAATCTTCAATGTTGAATGCTCGA
>NW_022196912.1:115783111-115792673 GCF_008632895.1 Mastomys coucha | reverse complement strand
CCACTATGCTAATCTTTTAGGGAAGTAGAGACAGTCTCTTGCTAATTCCTAGGAGTGGTTCAGCTGTAGTACAGGACTGAGAATGAATATTTTACTTGACCTTGTCCCGGGATAAGTCTCTCATTCTGTGAGCTTCAGTGCCCTACCCACAATGCTGGAGGCAATTAGTTAGAAAGGCTTAACATTCCAAGCCAGGGTTTAATGCCCTACCCACAAGGCTGGAGGCAATTAGTTAGAATGGCTTAACTTTCTAAGCCAGGGTTTAACTAGGACTTTGGAACATTGGTGAAGGTCAGGGAGCAATGTCCGAATTTTCTTTTTCTAGCTGTTAATGATATCTTGGTGGACCCCTAGCACACAAGTACGAGGACATATCTGGGCTACCTCTGAGTTTGGGGTGCCAGGCAACAATGTGAGGGGGCAGGAGACTGACTTTCCTTGAAGTTTACGCCTCAAATACCGCCATCACGCAAAGTGTGCGTGGCAATGGTGGCTCACAATCACCTGTAATGAGATCTAACACCCTCTTCTGGTGCTGTCTGAAGACAGCTACAGTGTACTTATAATAAATAATAAATAAATTTAAAAAAAAAACACTAGAAAACATTGTTTGCATTTTCTTGTTAGGAGGCTGTATTTTCCTGGTGAAGCCACACTTCCTTAAGCACATAGGCTATTCCCATGTTGTGTGACACTGTTCCTGGAGAATTGAACATCTACTTAGAAAACTGATGACAGGCCAAAGTAAGGATACCATCAAAGTCCAACTTGGTAAACCAATGAGTTTTGTTTTTTGTTTGTTTTGGTTTTTTTTTTTTTTTGAGATAGGGTTTCTCATTATAGCCCTGGCTGTCCTAGAACTCACTCTGTAGACCAGGCTGGCCTCAAACTCAGAAAAGTTTTATTGAGATTACTAACAGGAATAGAAATGATACCAAAGTCCACCCCAGCATGACAACAGCCCACAGAAGCTGGAAACATGGATCACACTACACAACTGGCAAGCAGCTCTACAGGGTGGAGTGTCCCTTACAGGCAGCTTGGCTGGTCTCTGCTTCTTCCAGGCAGTTCAGTTGGTGTGAGCCTCTTGTAGGCAACAGTAGTCCTACTGTTTATATATGCTTGGGGAAGGGGGAGCCTAGTGAATCTTGTCAGTTTCAAGGACTTCCAGAAGCCTCCTACTTGTTTACTTTCTGAGCTAAAGATGCCCTTCTGTAAGAGGAAATGCTTTCCCTGTTCTTAGACTACTGTATGATCCCACTAGCTTCCTTACATAATTGACTTATCTCCCTTTAGAATATCCTTTGTGGTAAAGAGCTTCCCTCCAATTTGGACAGCTCTATCTCTTGTTTTATCTCAAGAGGAAACTGCATACAAAATAGTCAACAAATATTATGGCACCTCCTTGGATTAGCTAGCTGGTCTACACCGTCAGTCTTCATTTTCTTGTCTCCCACTTCCTTTCTTTTCTTGAACTTGTCTCACAAAAATAATCTCAACAACAAAATTGAGCAATCTCTTGTGAGTCTTCATGCCCCTGGACTTCCTGGCGGCATGTAACACTGACAAATCCTTTAAGAATTCTCTCCTGGGCCTTCCACTTCAGTACACTCACCAGCATTTGCACCCTTCTTGCCTACTGCTCTATCTTCATGGCTTAGCTCTCCTCTTTTCAATGTCCTCCTTTTCTCTAAGATTATACTCAGTCTTTATGATTTTAGTTACCTTACTTTACTTGTACTTTAAAATTTTTTCTTTATATTTTATGTGTATGAATGCTTGCCTGCATGTATGTATGAGCATCACTGTGCATATTAGGTATACTGCAGAAGCAACAGACCCCCTGAATCTCGAGTTATCAGCTTCGGTGAGCCTTTATGTGGATTCTGAGAAGCAAACCCAGGTCCTCTACAAGAGAAGCAGCAAAATGCTCTTAACCACACACCCATCTCTCTAGCCATTCAGTTACCTTCTAAATAGCAACGAATCTCACCTCACAGCTCAAAATAGCCTCTGCAAACTCGAGGCCTGACATCTATTATTCAACAAAAGTATCTTTAGTTGCACAGACATTTAAACTCATTATTTTCTTTTTTGTTGTTGTTGTTTTGTTTTGTTTTTTGAGACAGGGTTTCTCTGTATATAGCTCTGGCTGTCCTGGACTCACTCTGTAGACCAGGCTGGCCTCGAATTCAGAAATCCACTTGCCTCTGCCTCCCAAGTGCTGGGATTAAAGGCGTGTGCCACCACGCCCGTCTTAAACTCATTATTTTCTAAATTAAACTTTTTTCTTCTTGTCCCAAGACCTTACTCACCCTGCAAAATATTTCTGGTTGGAGTATCACTTCTGCTTTAGGTGGTTCCTACAGCAGAACCCACAAGTCTTTCCTAACAATACACCCATTCCACCCCAGTTTCCTAAAACTTCAAAGTTGTCTCTCTCCATTCTCAAATCATTACTGGAGTCCTGACCACCATAGTCTCTTCATTTCTCCCCAAATGCCTTTCAAATATTCTTTCTGTTCCCCGGTGATCCTCTAAAATCCTAATTTGGCCCCATGTCTCTAGTTTTAAAAATCTCTAACCGCCTGTAGCTTTTTTTTTTTTTTTGTGGAGTGGTGGTGGGCAGGATCGTCCTATGTAACCCTGGCTACAGGCTGGCATGGCGCAGCTGTCCTCCCACACAATATACTCCTTCCTTACCTTTCAGGTACAGTGAGCCTGAAGGAGAATGAGCCTTTGCTGCTTTGAAGAACCCAAAATGGTTCCACCATACAAGATCTGCACCCATCCAACGCTTAATCTTTGTCAACCCCCTCCCATCCCACTCCCCACCGCCGGCGCGAGCCACTCAACAATTTGCTGGACTTTTCACTTCCCCACCGACGCTTCCTCCTTCATAGATTGAGCATTTACCCTGGGACCTGATATTCATTCCAACAGGCAACTATGTTGGACACTGTGCCGTTCTAATTTCTTCGTGCCTACATTTCTTCATTTGTACAATATTACAACAGACACACACATCAAAAATGCCGTATTAAATTGCACTTACAAGTGGAGGACTATTCTAAGTCAGCCCTAACTAAATATTAGCTATAGTTTTTACACAAATACTAGGTATTGGGAGAATGCCTTTTCTGGAATGAGGTTTTCAGTGAGAGAGGAGGTATTACACGCAGTTGAGCAGAAAGTACCAAAGAAGGTGGAGATGAAAAAAAAAAAAGAATCTAAAACTTGGCTGCGAGGATTCTCATCTAGAACCCTAGAATCACGAGACTGTCCAGCGTAGAGAAGTTCCTCCGCACAGCAGGAGGCGCCGCAGCACCACACACGCCGCGGGAGGACCAGCGCCGCCCAGGTCACGTGTTCCGTGCTGCCTGGCTCGCGTGCCTCGTGACGTGCGCCCGCAGTAGTGATTGGTTGGCGGGAGGCACGTGGGTGGGGAGGGGCGGGCCGGGGCGGAGGGGTGGGGCCTGGGGCGGAGCTGCTGGTGGGGGCTGCTCCGCGCCCGGGCCGTTGGCTCCAGACAAATAAACATGGAGTCCATCTTCCACGAGAAAGTGAGTGTGGGCGTTCGGTGGGGAGCCGTCCGTGGCTCGGCGGCGGGCGTGGGGAGCAGCGTCGCCGCTTCAGGAACTCAGGCCGGGCCCGAGCGCCCACATCCCGACCTGGCTGGGTGAGGGGTGCTTCCTGCCTTCTCCCCATGGCTCCGCTTGGGAAGCCTCCCGCATGCGTCCCCGGCACCCTCGCCCTAGAAGACCGGGCGGGTAGCCTGGGCATTTCGGGAGGCTTCACCCGGAGGATTAGCGCGGGCGTTCCTTGTTCACTTGCCACGCCTTTTCGGGTTTCTTCTATCTTCTCTCTTAGGGTCTAGTCTAGCGAGTCGCCTTTTCACACCTGGCGGACCCTTCCCAACTCCACCCACGCCCCCCTAACCTATCCTCTGGCAGAACCAACTTTCTCTCTCAACTCAGTTCTATCATGGAATGTCCCATGCATTTAGATCTTGATGATCTATCCCACGTCCTTTTGCAGTTGTGACCGTGGCTTCCCCATTGAAGGGCCTGACACTTAGGAAGTAAAGTGGGAAACCCCGGAGGGAAGTCGTCATAAGAGTTTTTATTACGGGATGTTTGGGTTGCTCTCCCATTTTTCCGGACCAGGAGGCCAGCTTTGTTTTTTAAGTGTTTTGGATAGATTAGAATCTTTCTACTATGTGATTTGGCTAGTCTCTTCCTCACCTTAATTCCTAAGTGACTACGCTTAAAAGTATTGCTGTGACATCTTGAGAAACTGGTCTATGCTCGCATACAATTATCAAGTCATTTGGGTGTTCCTCGGACAACTTTGGCATGATACCATGTTTCATAATCATTTTAGATTTGGAGAGGGTTGCTAGTTGAGACTATTCTTTCGTTGGAGCAAAGGCCTTTGTTTTTATCCCTTGTAAAGGAGCATGTACTCATAGCGTTTAAAGTCCATGCACGACAAAAGAAAGACAAAAATGATGTAAGTCTTAAGGAAGTTGTTAAATGAAGTGCTCTTAAGACATTTCTGAGTGTTTTGGAACTGGAACAAGTTAGTTTGTGACAAGATTTCTTTTTTTTTTTAATTTTATTTATTTATTTATTTAATGTAAGTATACTGTAGTTGTCTTCAGGCACTCCAGAAGAGGGCGCCAGATCTCGTTACAGATGGTTGTGAGCCACCATGTGGTTGCTGGGATTTGAACTCTGGACCTTCAGTAGAGCAGTCAGTGCTCTTAACCGCTGAACCATCTCTCCAGCCCCCGTGACAAGATTTCTTGTAGCCCAAGTTGGCTCCAGACTCTCCATCCTCCTCTCTCCGCCTCCTGGGTACTGGCTGGGATTATGACCATGTGCCATGACTCTGAGTGAGCCCCCCCCCAGCACCCCCTTAGATTCATTCCCCACACCCACATTCATTTGTAATTAATTTTCCAAAGGCTTTGGAATAAGACCCATTTTAAACATATACTTTGAATGCTTTATACCTTGTTTCATGAGACTATTGCCGTGCATTTAAAAAAAGAAGTTACTGTTTGTGTGTATGTGCTTGTGTGGAGGTCAAGGAGGACTTTATAAAGTCAGTTCTCTTTCCAACTTGGTGTGGGTTCCAGGTGTCTCAGGCTTTCAGAAAGCCCCTTTACTCAGAGTCATCTCTAGGGTGAATGAAAAAAGAAGTGGGAAGGATAGGACTTTTTCTATTTATGGTGGAGGAGAAAGTTTATTAAAGAGATTTGGGAGAGCAGAGCTAGGGGCAGACACACTTGGGAGAGCCCAGATCGGTCATGACCCTGAGCCGAATGGGGAGAGGGACAGAAGAGAGGGGAAGGAAATACAGCAGCCAGGAGCCAAAGGTGCAAAACGACACAAGAGAGGGTGGGTAACCAAAATGTATGGATTACATAGGCAGGAGCCACTGGGAAGGGCAGCATAGTCTGGAGAGTTCAGGGTAGAGGGCTGGGTATACCAGCCATCCCCCTTAACAGGAGGGACTAAGCCATGCTGGGACAACCTGGAGGCCAGGTCCACTTTGATGTGTTAAATAGGTACCTCAGCCACTAGTCCTGGGATTGAAACTTAACATAGGGCACTTAAACAGTGCATTAAAAAAATCATTTTGGGGGGCTGGAGAGATGGCTCAGCAGTTAGGAGTACAGACTGCTCTTCCAAAGGTCCTGAGTTCAAATCCCAGCAACTACATGGTGACTCACAACCACCCGTAATGAGATCTGACATCCTCTTCTGGTGCGTCTGAAGATAACTACAGTGTACTTACATATAATAAATAAATCTTTAAAAAAATTATTTTTGGCCAGCAGTGGTGGTACGCCTTTAATCCCAGCAGTCGGAAGGTAGAGGCAGGAGAATCTCTTGTGAGTTCAAGGCCAGCCAAGTCTACACAGAGAGAGAGTTTTAAGACAGCCAGTGCTATACAGAGAAACTCTGCCATAAAAAACCAAAATAAATAAATAAATAAATTGAGTATGTCTGGGCACTGTGTGTTCCTAGTGCCCACTAAAGCCAGAAGATCCCCTGGAACTGGAGTTACAGAGGCTCGTGAGTAGCGTAGCCACATGGGTGTTAGGAATTGAACCTAGGTCCTCTGGAAAAGCAGCCAGGACTCCTAACTGCTGAGCCATCTCTCCATCTCTCACAATATCTTCTTGACAGTATTGATTGCTTCTTGTTTGAGCAGATTTCAGGGACGGTAACTTCTGAATCAGTATATGCACAGTGCTGGGCTTACAAAAACTTACTCAGGCTGAGGATATATCTCAGCTGGTAAAGTGCTTGCTGTGTAAGCTGAAAACCTGAGTTCAGAACCCAGTGTGTGTTTGTATCCCCAATACTTGAGGCAGGGAACAGAGCCAGGTGGATTTCTGGTTGCTGACCAGCCAGTCTAGCAGAACCAGTGAGCACTCAATGAAAGACTATCTCAAAAAATAAGGTAGAGAGCAACTGAGGAGGACATCTGACTTGGACCTTTAGCACACGTATGTATATATCTGCATATACACATATACAAACATGCATGCACAGATACACACACATCTGCTTACCCAGAAGTCATTCAGTTATCAGCAGGTGTATATATAGTTAATAAATACTTGAGAAATACCTTTGCCGTGTGTGTGTGTGTGTGTGTGTGTGTGTGTGTGTGTGTGTGTGTGTGTGTGTGTGTATGGTGGTGCACATGTGCATATGCATTTAGAGGCAAGAGGACAACATTGGTGATGTTCCTCAGAAGTAGGCTAGCTTATGGCCCCCAGGTATCTGCCCATTCTCACCTGTCCAGCACTGTAGTTACAAATGGGTACCACCATGCATGGCTTTTTAAATGAGGGTTCTGGGGATTGAACTCAGATCCTGAGGCTAGTATGGCAAGCACCTTACTGACAGAGGCATCTATCTCTCCAGTCATGGAGAGGGTACATTAGCCTTTATCATCAGCTTCACTGTATGCAGCAAGTGAACATTAATGAAGTCTAGCATATTTCAAGAGACTAGGCTGTAACTGTAGAAGAGGCCATAGTGGGAATATTTAGCATAATTGCTATTTTCCAGAGAATTCTTTTCCCTTCCATAATTTGCCTTTAACCAGGAAATTAACTAGAGAAGACATCAACCACTTCCTCTTGGAAATAATTTTACAGTTAACCCCTTTGAATACTTACTATTAAGTTAGATTATAAAAGCAGTTGTCAGCTAGGCATGGTAATCCTAGTCCTTGGGAGGCAGAGGCAAGCAGGCTCCTTTTGTGATTTTGTAGACTCTCTTGGAAGAGTGGAAGTGGATTTTGCAGTTTCCTTTTGTGATTTTTGTAGATATCTTGGAAGAGTGGAAGTGTAGTGTGTTCATCTTCTGAGCCTAGCACAGTAAAATAAGGACCCCAGCTTGTAGAATTTAATAACAAAGAGAGTTTCTCTTCCTCTAGTGTGAAATACAAAGGTGTTTAATTATATTTTATTGCATATGCATGTAGGGGGTTGTTCCGTGCATGCCATGGTGTACATATGGAGGTCAAAGGACAGTTTAGTCAGGGGTTTGTCCTCTCCTCCCACTGTGTGGGTCCTGGGGATTGAACTGAGAGGTATATCTGGTCATAGAAGCACCTTTTCCTGCTGAGCCATTTTGCCAGTTCCCTGCTTGGGTAAAACCTTGATTAGAAAGAGCTGACTGGATTAACTCGAGGGATGACAATAAGACGGAAAAATGCGGCTGGGCAGTGGTGGCGCACGCCTTTAATCCCAGCACTTGGGAGGCAGAGGCAGGTGGATTTCTGAGTTCGAGGCCAGCCTGGTCTACAGAGTGAGTTCCAGGACAGCCAGGGCTACGCAGAGAAACCCTGTCTCGGGGGGAAAAAAAAAGACAGAAAAATGCATGGTCAGAGAAACCCTGTCTCGGGGGGAAAAAAAAAGACAGAAAAATGCATGGTCAGAGGTGGAGAGGACAAGTAACCTTTTGGTTTGTGTAGAATTTGACAGTCTGTGGCAATATGTTTTTTAAATTGATTTGAACAATTTGTTTCCTTCTGTTAATCTTATTAGAAATTTAAAACATACTTCCTATAGCAGTACCATTTTACTTGGTCATGGTTTGATTTTTAAGTGCTTATTTTTTCATAATAAAAAAGCTACTTATTTTAGAGACTGTGAATGTAGCACATTTGGTAGAGTGTTTGCTAGCATGAATAAAGCATAAGTTTTATCTATCCTCAATATCACATGAGCTGGGCATAATGAGATAGGTACTTTTGATTTTTAAGGATTTAATTATTTTTATGTGTATGAGTGCCTTCATGAATCAAAGTGCACCATGCACATACAGTGTCTGAGGAAGCCAGGAGAGGGTGCCAGGTCCTTTAGGACAACTGAACCCAGGTCATTTGCAAGAATATCAAGTGTTCTTAACTCCTGAGCCATCTCTTTAGCCTCCAAATCCAATTTGTAGAAGCAAGAATGTTTTATCAAACAACTGGATGCCATGATTTCTGTATGCTATACATGGTGACAGGAACTAGAGATGGCTCAGTGGTTATGAACACTGGCTGCCTCTCTTCAGAGGACTCAGAGTCCCCAGCACCCATTTGATGGCTTAAAACTGTCTGCAGCTCCAGTCTCAGAAGGTCCAGCATCTTCTTTGGCCTCCATGGACACTAGGCATGTACATGGTGCAGACATACATACAAGCAAAACACCTGTACACCTAAAAATATCTTTAAATCTGTATCCCGAGTGCTGGGATTAAAGTTGTTTACTGCCATGCCTGGCCCTCTTATTTGAATGTTTTAAATCAAGCATTTCATATAGAAGAACACACAAATTATGATACCACGCAGTCAAGGGAGCGCACACATGGAAACAGACCTTAGGTGAAGACAGGCTGTTTACCTGAACCCTCTACACCCTCTACCCTTTCTTCCAGGAACAGCTCTTCCTTAGTGCTTACCCCTGCAAGGAAAACCTAACTTCATAGACTGGAGAGATTAATTTCCCCTATTTAAAGCGCTTGTAAGAAAACCGTATAAGCCTTTAATCCCAGGACTTGGGAGGCAGAGGCAGGTACATCTCTGAGTTCGAGGCCAGCCTGGTCTATAGAGTGAGTTCCAGGATAGCCAGGCTACACAGAGAGGGGAAAAACAAAAAAGAAAACATGGCATGTACTTAAATTTTTTTATTACTGTGTATTTCTGCATGATATGTTTATGAATGGACACACATACCAATGTATCTGTATAGAGATCAAAGGGAACCTTCGTGGAATTTTCTTCCGCTTTTGAGTCAGTTCCAGGGGTAGGATTCAGGTCTCTCGCTTCTCTCACCCATCCCATCCTGCACTTTAACTGTCTGTGTTTGGTGGTGGTAGTACTGGGGGGTTGAACCCAGGTCCTTGTACAGACTAGCTACATCCTTAGCTCTGGTATCTACTCTTTTGTGTCTTGTGTGTTTACTTTTTAGTAGTATTTGAGAGATTCATCCATATTGTTACAGTTAATTGTGTTTAATTTACTTTTATTCTTTTTTTTTTTTTTT
>NW_022196912.1:115728854-115783058 GCF_008632895.1 Mastomys coucha | reverse complement strand
CACTTTGTAGACCAGGCTGGCCTCGAACTCAGAAATCCGCCTGCCTCTGCCTCCCAAGTGCTGAGATTCAGGGTGTGTGCCACCACCGCCCGGCTACTTTTATTCTTATGCAGTATTGTTTTGTTAATGTAATTCTGCGTTCTAAACTGTCTTTGGTGCTTTCCAGTTTGGAAACCTTGTAAGTAGTGCTTTAGTGAGTGCGTGTGCAGTGCATGTGTCTAATCACAGCACACAGCTGTTACACTTTGGTAGTGGCTGCAGACTGTTGTAGAGTGGTTTCACTCCTTGATACTCGCTCCTGTAGCAACGGTTCTCTGTCGTTTTAAACCTTCCACTGTAATAGCTGTTCTGCAGACTGCATAGTAGCATAGTAGTAACGCTGTGTGAGTGTTTCTTTTTTAAAAGTCCTTTTTTTTTTCTTAGCTAGGTGTGGTGGTTGTGTTAGGGTTCTCTAGAGTCACAGAACTTATGGAATGCCTCTTTATGTTGAGGGAATTTATTATGATGACTTATAGTCTGTAGTCCAACTCCCCGATAACAGGCAGCTGTGAACGGGAAGTCCAAGAATCTAGCAGTTGCTCAGTCCCACAAGGCTAGTTGTTTCAGCTGGTCTTCTGTAGAAGTGGGTTCCAACAGGTGTGCTGGCAAGTAAGTGCAAGCAGGGGTAGAAGAATAAACCTTCCTTCTTCCAGTGTCCTTATGCAGGCCTCCAGCAGAAGGTGTGGCCCAGATTAAAGGTGTGTACCACCACTCCTGGCTCTGGGACTTGCTTTGTCTCAGACTGACCTTGAACTCAGAGATCTCCTTGCCTCAGTCTCTTGGAATTGAAGGCCTGTACTACCTCGCCTGGTCCTAAGCTTTCCATGGCCACTATGCCTCAAGATCTCCATGCCAAGATCCATGTCAGAACCTTGTGTCTTTCAGTCTCAAGATCTGGATCATAAATGAGCCCTCCAATTCTGGATTGTAGTTCATTCCAGATATAGTCACGTTGACAACCAGGAATAGCCACTACAGTGGTGCACACCTTTAATCTGAGCACTCAGAGTTAGAAGCAAAGAGATTTCTGTGAATTTGAGGCCATCCTGGTTTACATAGTAAGTTCCAGGCTAGCCAGAGCTACTTAGTGAGACCTTGTCTCAAAAACAAAAACGGTTTTTAGGGGCTGGCAGGATAGCTCAGAAAGTAAAGGCACTTGCTGCCAAGCCTTGTAATCTTGAGTTCAGTCCTTGGGACACATGCTGTAGAAGGAGAAAATTGAATTCTGCAGGTTGTCCTCTATCATCCTGCATTTCCTCCAATCAGTCAATAAGTGTAATGTTTTGAAATACATTTTTAATTTATCGTGTGTGTGTGTGTGTGTGTGTGTGTGTGTGTGTGTGTGTGTGTGTGTGTGTGGCATGCATGTGAGTGAGCTCGGGACAGATACTCAGGAGTCAGTTTGTTCTTTCTACAGTAGTTTTTGGGGATTGACAGCAGGCAGGCACCATTAACCTGCTGACAGGTACTCAGGAGTCAGTCTGTTCTTCCTAGGAGTCAGTCCGTTCTTTGTGCAGTAGTGTTTGGGCTGACAGCAGGCAGGCACCGTTACCTGCTGCAGTAGTGTTTGGACTGACAGCAGCAGGCAGGCACTGTTACCTGCTGAGCCCTCTTCTGCTGTGGTTTTGATATACACTTCCCTGATGACTAAGGAAGCTAAGCATCTTCTTGTATCTTTTAGCCACTCGACTATTTTGTGAAATGATTACATTTCCACTAGAATATAAGTAGAACATCTGTCTGTCCTTACCTCATAGTAGGCAGTATTCAGTGGAAGTTGCTTCTAGTAGTAGATCAACATTAGAAAGAAAAGGTGGCAAAGAATTGTGAGGATAAGTTGTTCAAGCTCTCTGAACTCTGCCTTCCTATTCCATAGCAGACATGTATACTATATCTACTTGAGAAATTACATTTTGTTCCTATAGGAGTGATACATCAGTGGGCACATGCTTCTTGCAGGTGCTCTTTGGAGTCATCCTCTGCCTTGTAACATAGCTCAGAGCAGGAGGCTGTTGTCGGCAGGTTGAGTTCAGTAGGCCTCACTGGTCCTTGAGAGGAAGTGCTTTCCCATCTGCCTTTGCCTTCCAGAAAGGCAGACTTAGCCCAGGACTCATCTACTCATGTGTCTCCTTCTTAGGAAAGCAATACTGTTGGCCCAGGAGAGTGACAGGCAAGCTGCCCACTGGTAGGCAGTCTGGATATGGAGCTAGGCTGGGTGCCAGTTGTCTATGAAAACCAGGTAGCCAGTGCAAGAAGCCCCTGGGCCCGTGGGACATTGTGCTCACCCTTCGTGGGGAGGATGTTAGTGACTCCTTGGGGAGCCGAAGTTGGCTGCAGTTCCTCTTACTAGTTTGTCCACTCATGGGCATGGACCATCCCAGCTTAGGACTGTTTTTCTCTTCTCCATGTTATAAGGAACCTGCAGAGTTGGCTGATGAGGGCCTCGGCTCTAGAACTGTGGGAGAACTGTGGGCCTTAACTTAAAGCGAGACAGGATTGTTCTCACTTACCCAGTTCTTGAATTTTAAAAGGACAGGCTTTTACAATCAAATAGCAACCATCTTGTTAAAAGAATGAATGTTCTAGAGGTTTATGTTCCCTTTTTGCAGTAGTAATTTGCTATGGAATTTCCAAAGATAAATTCTAATAAGAACTGAAAAATTCAAAGGCTAAATGTATTTATAGGTTGATTTTTAGGCTTATGAGATTGGATAGATGAATTATACTGTAAATCGTTCTTCATTTTTGTTCCTATAGTAAAGTAGCTGTAGAATCTACACAGGCAAGGAAAATGCATGCACTTGTGAAATCAGGTTTGCATAGGGCTGGCTACAAGCTTTGTTTTGACTGCATTAAAAAGGTAGTAATTATATTTTTTAGGAGATGTTGTACAGATCCACTTGATGACATGTGAATTTTTTCTTTTGGAAACACTAGCAAGAAGGCTCACTTTGTGCTCAGCATTGCCTGAATAACCTATTACAAGGAGAGTATTTTAGCCCTGTGGAGTTATCCTCAATTGCACACCAGCTAGATGAAGAGGAAAGGCTGAGAATGGCAGAAGGAGGAGTCACTAGTGAAGATTATCGCACATTTTTACAGGTACTCATTTTAGACTCACTAAGTCCCGTTTTATTTTGGAAATGCGGGTGCTCTTTAGAGGAGGATGCGCCATTCTCCCCCAGGAGTCTGACTTGTTAATTATAACTCTGCTCCTCACTTGGTAAATGGGACTGTACAGCGTGTTCTTTAAATGTGCGCACTAATTTTAATCCTTTTCCCATCCCCCTCTGCTCACAACTACTGCCCATGAAAATTGAACAGCAGCCTTCTGGAAATATGGACGACAGCGGCTTTTTCTCTATTCAAGTAAGTAGTCCAGAGTGAAGTGCTGCCTCATTTTCAGCCCCGCTTGTGCTTAGGCTCAGTTTGTAGTTGATGTGCCACAGTGTGACACAGCTTTTTATGTAACGATGGAGGCTTCAGCAGCTTCTTCTATAAACCGTGTCTACAGAAGATCAGACACTCGGGTGCTACCTATACAGAGATTAACACCAGGCCAGTAGACGCCTCACTTTAGAATGGCCATGGCTACTCCCTTGCTTAGGACAGGTAGACTCTTGCTATATAGTCCTTGCTGGTCTGAGACTTGTGGTCATCTCCCTCTCTTATAGGTATGTGCTACCATAGTCAGTTTAGAATGGGGCCTTTAAAAATTGCTTTCTGAGAGAGATTGCTTAATTTGCATGTAGGTGCTAATAACTCTAATAAGTTACAGTGCTTCAAACTCCCCATTTCTGGCACATCTGAGAAACTGCAGTGTCTTGCAGTCTTCTATTTAAATCATCCCCCAGGATTGGGTTCCTGTAGTGCAGGTTGTAGCCCTTCTGGAGAGTGGTATGGAGATTGGCCTCAAGGCCTTGCATGTGCTCAGCTCAAACTCTCTGCCCCTGAGCCATATCCCAATACCTTAGGTTCTATTTTAATTCTGTGTTTGTTTATTCTTTATAGTGCTGGGGATGATATTTAAGGTCTTGTCACATACTAGACAAGTATTCTGTTCTAGAAAAATACCTCCAGCCCTGTGGTTTTACATACATACATACATATATATGTATACATATATATGTGTGTGTGTGTGTGTGTGTGTGTGTGTGTGTCCTTCTGTAGCCTAGCATGGCCTTGAACTTTCCAAAGTCCTGCTTCAGCATCCCAGGTGTTGGGATTGAAGTCATGGGAAACCATGCCTGACTTTATATGTTTACTTATTCTTTACATCATTCTGATGATGTGAGGGTTGTCCAAATTCTTTCTGAATCTGTCTTTTGAGAGATCTTCTTATGCAAGTATCTTTATACTTTCCTTCTTTGCCACCTTTCTAGAGTCCCCATTCTCTAGCCAGTACTTGACTTGTGATTATTGTGAGGCCCAGTGGGCCTGAGCTGAGAGCAGAGGTGAGAGTTGGCACAGCCCCTGCATCTCCTGTGTGTGAACTGCTTACATTTCTGCTCTCTTGCACTTGCAGTTGGTCCGAGTTGCATGTATGTTTTTTTGTTGCCTTCCTGGGATAACAGATGGAATGTTGTCTAATTTCTCTCTCTTTTTTTTCAGCTTGCTATCATCAAGTTTGATTTTCTGTTCATGACTCTGGAAGTTTAAAATATATTAAACCTTCTTTTTAAAGATTTATTTTAAAAATCATTTGTATACAGTGGATGTGTGCGTATGAGTGCTGGTGTCTGTGGAGGGCAGAAGAGGGCACTGGGGCCCTGGAGTTGACATTCCAGGTGGTTGGGAGCTCTGATGTGGGTGCTGGGAACTGAGCTTGGGTTCTGTAAGAACAGTGTGTACTATTGATGACAGTCACCCCCAGTGCCCAGACCTTTCTTTTCAACCTCCAGGGAGAATTTATTTTAATATATACCTTTGGTCACTGCCATTACAGGAAGTAAGTGTATGTAGTAGAATAGTTTTACAAACAGCACCCACAGAGTGCAATGTGCTTCTGGGTGCCTGAGACAGTGTTATCTACAAATTCTGTGCTTTTCTGACATTTCTCAGAAACCTAGTATGGAAAAGCACTCTGAAAGTGGACGTGAGGAGCTGGAGAGATGGCTTCCCACTGAGAATGCTTAGTGGTGTTTCAGAAGAAAACCTAGCGTTTACATTAGACTGGTTACAACCGCCTGTAACTCCAGCATATGGACACCTGATGCTGTCTGGCCTCCGTAGGCACTCATACTATGGCCTGTACTCACTCAGACACACTTAGATAAAAATAATAAAACAATACATCTTTAAAACTTGCAATGAAAAAATTAAGTTCACATGTATATACTATTTATGGATTTAGTGGGGTGTCAAGGGGACATAATTTTTAAAAACTATGTCTCAGACTTTATATATGAAGTCCAGTTGCTTACACAATGTAGCTGTGCTACCTAAGCTTGGACTTGAAGGTTTAGTTCATGAAAAGTTGTTATTTTTCTTTTGACAGGTTATAAGCAATGCCTTGAAAGTTTGGGGTTTAGAACTAATCCTTTTCAACAGTCCAGAGTACCAGAGGCTCAGAATTGATCCTATGTAAGACTTTTTTCCTATATTTCTTTATTTAAGTTGATTTTTAAAGCTGTAATTTCTGAATGAGGACAAATTCATCATGAGTTGTCTTTGCTTTGATTCCGTACTTGATGCCCTTGGACTTCACCCTGTTACCTTTTTGGTGCCTTTATTCAGTGTCAGTGGTGGCCCTGACCTGAGTCATGTGGAGATTTTTGTGCTTAACATCACTAAGCTCCTGTAGAAAATGCATAGTTATGTGATTTTTATTTTTTCAAATAGATAATTAAGTATAATTACATTCTAAATGATAGAAATTTTAGAGTACTTGCTAGTATATACCTCTGCTATTCAACTTAACAGTGTATGTTTTTTTCTAGAAATGAAAGATCTTTTATATGCAATTATAAAGAACACTGGTTTACAGTTAGAAAATTAGGAAAACAGGTAAGATATCTTCTGTTCTCTTGTCCTTTGATCACACTCTGTACTCTGAAACTAAAATTTGAGACTGGTCTTTTTGGAATGAAGCCCAGGATTCTGTGCACTCTACCCAAGTCTGGACTTAATTCAACAGATAAAAATTTGCCAGCTTAAGAGAAGATAATCAGTTTCCCTTCAGATTTTTAAAAATAAACCCATATATGTTACATCATAATGAAAATTTTGTATTGAAAACAATGCATATGTGGTTACTATTACATATGTTTTTGTGTGACGATTTGTGTTTAGCACAGTACTATAACAAAGCCTGAGATCATGTCAGAAATAAGTAAAACATTTAGAAGTTGGCATTAGTGGGATGGGCATCTTTAGGTGATTCCAGTGTCTGGCAGTACATACATCTGTGTATAGTCACCACTGAACATGGTTTTAGAATAGTCACATAAAGGCCTTACTAGAATGTTAGACCTTGCTAAGGGTTATTGAAAACCAGCTTATACAGTCAGAGGGAATAAACTGCTAATATCCACGCAGCGTGGATGAAACTCAGAAAGTCAGGAGCTAAGATCTAATGACAGAAAGTAGACTGACTAGTGCTTGTGTAGAGCCGAAGATGGAGAGAAAGGCCCAGAGGGACCAGGAGACTGGACTCTGATGAGTGTGCTCCCTGTCTTGGTCATGTCGATGGGTGATATACGTATTTGTAAACTGTAAAAGTGGTGATGTAAATGTGTGCAGTTTATCCCAGTGCTGTGGCCCACACCTGTGACCTAGGATGACCTCGAGGCCAGCCTGGACCACATAATGAAACCCTCAGGAGAGATAGGGGAAAGGGAAGGCAGTCTACTTCATGTCAGTTGTGCCCTAGTAAAGCTGTTTTTTAAAATAAAAAGAAGAAGACTGGAGAGATGGCTCAGTGGTTAAGAGCATTGACTCATCCAGAGGTCCTGAGTTCAATTCCCAGCAACCACATGGTGGCTTACAACCATCTGTAGTGGGATCTGATCCTCTCTTCTGATGTGTCTGAAAACAGATGCAGTATACTCATATAAATAAAGTAAATAAATATTTTTAAAAAAGAAATATTATGAAAGAAAATAAAAATATCGAGTGTGGTGGTGCACACCTTTAATCCCAGCAGAGATCTATATGCGCTCAGCCAAAGCTGCAGAGTGAGACCCTGTGTTTAAAAATCAACAATAAGTAAGAAACAGTACATTGAACCTGGAGATGTGGCTCAGCAGGTATGACTTTACTGCTCTCTCAGAGGACCTGAGTTTGGTTCCCAGCACCCACATGGTGGCTTACAGCTGTATGTAACTCCAGTTCTGTGGAAGTGGTTTCTCTGGGCACCAAACACACACATGATGCACATACATACATATACATAAAATTAGTTAATTAAATAAAGAATATAGTGAGTTAAGTCAACATATTAATTATATAGATTACATACATATGTGTACATTGATTTAATTCGTCTTTTTTTTTTATTATAAAGTAAACCATACTGTTAGCTTTTAATTCAGCCACCTGGAAGTAGCCAGTCTTCAGTGATTGTTTGCTGATACAGATCATTGGCGGGGTATATACTTATGATAAGCACACGGTCCTAATGTTCCATCTCCTGCTTCAGAAAAACAAGGAAAAGGCAATCTTTAGGTTCTTTGTAAGGTGCATAGAGAACTAGTTAGGAGCTGCGTGTATAGGAGGGTAGCTTAACTGGAACAGGAATCAATTCTGACACAGCATTATTTTCCTGTATCAAGTAATCACTGGAGTTTTAAGGTCTAGAAATGTAAAACCCATTAAAACCTTAGTGGAAATAGGAAAACATTGTTTTGAGCTTTTAAAATTTTAGCTCTTTTTTGGATTTTTTACATTTGGAACCAGTTTGTCTTTGACAGGTACAAAGATGGCAAGAATATGTATATTGATCCTTGGTTCTGATTCATATTCTTGTTTAAGAACAGAGTTTTAGCTGGATGTGATAGCACACATCTTTAATCCCAGCACTCAGGAGGCAGGGGCTTAGCTGATCTGTGCATTCCCAGGCCAGTCTCTGGTCCCTGTGTGAAGAAAGGAATGATTAGGAAAAGTACTCTGGCTGGTATCAAATCCAGAGGATTCCTTAGTTATAGGTGGAATTGACTCTGGAACCTGTTTGCGTTTTTCTGTTTTAAGTTAGGGCACCTCTGAGGTTGTGACTTAATGCGTTAATCACATACAGCTATAGCTTAGGAGTCTTGTTAGAATTAAGTGCTGCTGGTCATAAATTCTTTTCCTAGAATGTCTGCCTTTTAGAAATTGGAGTCTTTTGGCCAAATGAAAAAGTGTGTTGTTGTCATTTTTTTTTTTTTTTTTTTTTTTTTTGGTCTGTAAATATGATAGGAGTCTGTGTGTTGGCCTGATAATGTGAAACCACTTAGTTACAGCTATCCAAAAGTATCTTAAGGTACTGTCAGCTGCTCTCCTTTTAGAAGTTCAGGTTATTGCCTTAATTTATTGTTAAAAACTTGTTTTTAGAAAAGCATTTAATAGTGACAAATGTTCAGTTTTTTTTTTTAATCACAGTATTCAGTACTTTAAAAAATTCTCAGTGTGATATATTTCTATAATTTATACAGTCTTAGGTTATATGCTTAACGTGAGAAATTATTTTTACATATAATGTTCATTAACTTAAATACTGATTTTTTTTTCCCTAGTGGTTTAACTTGAATTCTCTGTTGACGGGTCCAGAATTAATATCAGATACATACCTCGCACTATTCTTGGCTCAATTACAGCAAGAAGGTAAATAATACCAAAAATGTTATCTTTAAAAGTAGCTTAAATGTAGCTGAGTCATGATTTATGACTATAAAAGTGCTGGTCTCTGATTTGTGAGTGTAACGGTCCTGATCTTTGACTGTGGTTCAGGTGACATAGTTCCATGTGAGTGCTCCCTACAACTGGGACATACCCTGAGCCTGAGGCTTCCTTTCCATTCTTAAGTGCTATCTTTTACTCTTATATCCTCCACATCACAGGGCTGACAGGAGGAGGGGCATGCTCCTCCCATTTCTGTTGACTGATTTTTCAGCCGCTGTTCACTTGGTGGCCGCCAGTGCCTTTGAGTGAGCTGCTCTGCTTAGCCATGCCCTGCCTGGGCAGTTATCTGGGAGCTGCCTTTTTTATTGGAGACTTTGGATGTCTGGTTACCTGTCTCTTTTCCTTAAATTCTTGTTCATTTTCACACCAGTAACTACTCCTCTTTCAAGATTTCTTCACTCTTGTCTTGGCATTGCTGATGACTGTAACTGCCTTCAGATTCTAGTCATAAGCACCGTAGTCTTTGACCATCACCTTTTACCTTCATGACGTTTTGCTCTTCTGACCAGGCTCTAAAGTTACCATGAGATCCAGAACTCCTCTTATGTTCTTCAAGGTGTTTTGCTTTGTTTGTTTTGGTTTTTTGAGACAGCGTTTTTTATGTAAAAGAGTCCTGGCTGTCCTGGAACTTGCTTTGTAGACCAGGCTGGCCTGGAACTCAGAAATCCACTTGCCTCTGCCTCCCAAGTGCTGGGTTTAAAGGCACATACCACCATGCCTGGTGATTGTTTTCTTTTTTAAAGATTTTTAAAAATTTATTTTATGTGGTAAGGATGTTTGCCTGCACGATTCTGTGTGCACTACAGGCATGCAGTTCTCAAAGAGGCCAGAAGAGGGTTTTGGGACTCCTGAAAGTGGATTCACAGTTGTGAGTCACCATGTGGGTGCTAGGAATAGAACCTGAGACCTCTGCAAGAGTAGCCAGTGCTTGTACCTCTGAGCTATCTCTTCAACTCCTGATACTGTCTTCAGTTGCACTCCCTGGCTTCTTTGCTTTCTCTCCCCCATCATTCCTAAATAACAAGAGTCTTGACTACAGGTAGATCTTGACCCTAGACATTCCTTTACCGTCGCAGCTGAACATGGCTTCAAACTTATGTAAAATATGTTGGTTATAATTTTGTGCTTGCAGTTTCAAATGACTCTATGGTAATTATTTCACATCTTAGCTCTGTTTGTTACACATGCTATTCTTTACGGCTTTCTCTTGTATGCTTCTGAGAAAATAGACATCCTTCTCTTTGTGATAGCAAATCTCTCACCTTGCTTCTGTAGCTTGTGGTTGAGCCTATTAAAATAGATGGGCATGGCCCTCCACGTAAGGCCAGCCCTTCGACATATGCTGTATCCCTGTGGCTCCTGCCGAGTCAACATTCAGTTTTGGTCTAATGCTCTCCTGGGTTGAACATCCCTCCCACTCCCTTAAAAAAAAGTCTGTGCATGGGTTAAAAAGGTCTTTCCCTCCATTGATTAAAGATAAAGAGCTTTTGGTAACTCTAAAGCTTTAGCTGCTTGCCCACTTAAAATTTTCTCAGAATTATCCTAGTGCATTGTCTATTGAACTCTATTCCACTTGGGTTCTGCTGTAAACCAGTGGTCTCCAAAAGTCTTTCTTCTCACTATCTGGGTGACTTCTACATCGCCAGTACCAGAATTCAGTTCTTAGATCTCCCAGTCTAAGCAGAATGCAATAAACTTCTTATTAAAAAATAAACAAATGAACAAACAACCCAAACAAAAAACAAATATAAAAGGAGAGGAAGTGATGTGCCTTTCCGCTTCATGGCCTGTTTATGCCTTGTCCACTTAAGGCTCTAAAAGTAAATTCAGTTTGTTTGTTTGTTTGCTTATTAAAAACTACCCAGTGGAACTGTAATTATACCTAAAAGTGTTGCACTTTGTGGTGATGGGGATTGAAAATGCCAGCTGTACATATGTGAGGCAGAACTCCACTCTGCTCTGTATCTGATTTCTTTCACACCTCAATCTGAGTTGAAATCAGTTCAATAATTGTATTGGGTTAGTTGTTTGTTATTTTCCCTAAATCTTCTTAGAAGTTTCATTGTCTCTATTTTTGCCTTTGATGTATTTGCCAGTGTTTTTTCAGGGGGATAGTGGGTCGTTTGCCTGTTTTCTGCATCTTGGTTGTTTTCTTGTGCATATTTCCTCTGACCTCTGGGTGCTCTGGTGACTGGGCCTGAGATGTAGATACTTAACTATGCTCAAGCTGGTTTGGGAGCTGTCTTAGTCGGGGTTTCTATTCCTGCACAAACAACATGACCAAGAAGCAAGTTGGGGAGGAAAGGGTTTATTCAGCTTACACTTCCACATTGCTGTTTCTCACCAGAGGAGGTCAGGACTGGAACTCAAGCAGGTCAGGAAGCAGGAGCTGATGCAGAGGCCATGGAGGGATGCTACTTACTGGCTTGCTCACCCTGGCTTGCTCAGCCTGCTCTCTTATAGAACTCAAGACTACCAGCTCAGGGATGGCACCACCCACAATGGGCCCTAACCCCTTGATCACTAATTGAGAAAATGCCCCACAGCTGGATCTCATGGAGGCACTTCCCCAACTGAAGCTCCTTTCTCTGTGATAACTCCAGCCTGTGCCAAGTTGACACAGAAAACCAGCCAGTACAGGAATGATGTAGCATTTGGTGTTGCTTGTCCTTTGGTGATCTTAACCTCTGTTAGGGACCAGTGCTTAGATTTCTTATGTTCTTAAAGATAACACAGTGGCGTTACATGTGGGCATCTGCCTGTCTCATCAGTTGCTGCTTTTGAGGATCATCCTTCTCTTCCCAGTGTGTAACTTTGGGGTGACCTGGGTTCAGTTCAGCTTCTTCCTTAGGTGCTTTTGCGTTGCTTCAGTCACAGTCTGTGATCTGTACGCTCGTCATTCCCAGACTCTTGCCTTTAGCCCGGACATTCCTTTGGAACCCCTTCCTGTGGCAGCTCAGGAAGATTTCAGATCAAATGAGTCCACAAAAGACAATTAAAATGTTTATTTTATGTGTGTGCCTGGTGCCTATGGAGGCCAGCAAAGGGCATCATCAGACCCCTTGGAACTGGAGTTAGAGATGGCTGAGAATTGCCACGCAGGTGCTAAGAATCAAATAGGAATCATCTGCAAGGGCAGCGAGTGCTGTTAACCTCAACCTTCCCTCCAGCCGCAGACACTTCGCTTCCATGGTTGTTTGGTTGGTGGTTTTATTTGCCTGTCTTTATGCGCTTTCTCTCAGGTTTTCATTTCAGTAAGAATCGTTCTTTTATATGAGTACACTGTAGCTGTACAGATGGTTGTGAGCCTTCATGTGGTTTTTAGGAATTGAATTTTAGGACCTCTGCTCGCTCTGGTCAACTGCGCTCTGGTCAGCTTCTCTTGCTCAGTCTCTGTTCGCTCTGGCCCAAAGATTTATTTATTATTATACATAAGTACACTGTAGCTGTCTTCAGACACAGCAGAAGAGGGCATCAGTTCTCATTACGGGTGGTTGTGAGCCACCATGTGGTTGCTGGGATTTGAACTCAGGACCTTTAGAAGAGCAATCAGTGCTCGTACCTGCTGAGCCATCTCACCAGCCCCCCTAGAGTGCTTTTATAAAAATAAAATGTATATTATGTCATACCCTTACATTACCTGTTAGTGGTTTCCTAGCACACTCAAGATAAATTCCAAAGTCTTAAATAAAATCCAGAATTACTAAGTTGTTTGCATAAGGCAGAATATCTTCTCTTCAAGACATGTTCAGTAGGTACCATATTGAGCTGGCATGCTGATTCTAAGATTTAGAAACAGTTTTGTTAGCAGAAAACACATTAAGACATCTCAACTCTGAATAAGCTTGTTCTTAAACAATGTTAAACATAATCTTTTTAGTAAGCAGCCTTCTCATGCTTTGTTTCATTGAAATACAAGAAAAATCAATGGTAGAAAATGTTAAATATTAATGTGTAGAACTAAAATAAAAGATTAATTGGTGAAAAAAGAAAATGTTAAATAAAATTAGTTGTGGTTCAGAAAACTTAGCTTATTAGGTATGTATTTATTAAAAGTTGGTTTGTAGCAGAGTACTTTTTTTTTTTAAATCACAAGGCACACTAACTAGCTTAGGGTACTGGCTTCCTAGCTCCTGTTTTCACTTAGAAGGCTTCTCTGTGTGGGGCAGGGAGCAGGGTGCCCCACATTTCATGTATTTCATGTATTCCAGCATGTATTCCAGTGATTTATTATCCGTGTTACCAGTCACTGGACATACTAACCAAATATGTCTTCACACCAGCCGTTTGAGGAAGGTTCCCTTATCCTTGTTCAACAAAGGCTACCAACAGAGATGGATGAGATAGTTGACAGACCCTGTGGCATGGCAAGTGCAGAGCTAGGCTAGAACGCAGGCAGTCAGTTCTGGATCCTCCACTTTACTCCTCCTTCACCCTTTCAGTAGATTGTGCTCAGCTCTGCCCTCCTGGGGCCTTGTAGTCTGCCTTTGTTTCTTGTAGCTCCTGAGGCTTAGAGATGAGAAGAGTGATCCTGTGTGACTTACTGTAGATTATCTAATCCAAGCGAGAGGCAGCACTAAATCAGGTCTACTGTGCTCTTTCTGTCAGCTATCATTTCAAACAAGTTTGAATTTTTTACTAGTTGTTTTAGTTTGTTTTTGCCTCTTTTTAGGTTATTCTATATTTGTTGTTAAGGGTGATCTGCCAGATTGTGAAGCTGACCAACTTTTGCAGATGATCAAGGTCCAACAGATGCATCGACCAAAACTTATTGGAGAAGAACTAGCACATCTGAAAGAACAGAGGTACGATTGGCATTAGTGTGGCGCATATGCTGTAGCATGCCCTTAGAAGAACGACATGTTCATGCTTCCATTCCTTGTGTCTGTGTGAGAGCGTGCAGATGACTGTGAGCTGCGTGATGTGGATGCTGGGAACCAAACTTAGCCATTTGGAGAGCAGGGAGTGTATGAACCCCGAGCCATCTCCCTGACATTTAATGTGTGATCATTTTACTATCAGTGATTTGGGTAATTTTTGTTTTGTGCATTTCTTTCTAAAGGTGTGCGCCACCACTGCCAGGCTGTGGTGCACACTTTTTTTTTTTTAAAGATTTATTTATTTATTATATGTAAGTACACTGTAGCTGTCTTCAAACACTCCAGAAGAGGGTGTCAGACCTCATTACGGGTGGTTGTGAGCCACCATGTGGTTGCTGGGATTTGAACTCAGGACCTTCAGAAGAGCAGTTGGTGCTCTTACCCGCTAAGCCATCTCACCAGCCCTGTGCATTTCTTTTGTAGTGCTGGGGATCAACCTTTTGTTCATACGAGGCAAATATTCTATTCAGTTATGTTCAACTCCCTGTTTTTATTTATTTGTTTATTAAATTTTCTTTTCATTTTATTTATATGGACACACTTGGATGGGGGACAGGGAGTTCAAGACTTTGTGCATATGTAATTTTATTTTAAATATTTATTTGACAATTTTATACATGAGTATAAATATTTTTTATTATGTCATCCCTCATTACCCTCTTTTATCCTGTTTGTTCCCTCTGAATCCAACCCTCTTCCTATGTTCATTATTATTTCTACTTCTCTTTCTCCTCCTCTTCTTTTCTTTTCCTCTTCCTCTCTTCCTTCCCCTCCTTTCTCCTCTTCCTTCTCTTCTTCTTTCTCTTCCTCTTCCTTCTCCTTTTCTTCTTTTTCTTGACTCACTGAGTTTAATTAGGTTTGCTTACTTGGACAACCTACCAGTGGTTGTACCACTGAAGAAAAATTACCCCCCCTCCCTTAGCAGCCATAGCTCTTCAGCTAGGGATAGGGGCCTCTGAGTACTCCCTATCCATGCTAGAATGCTGATGGCTTGATTTTGTGCAGGTTTTGGGCTGGTAACTATTGCTGCTGTGAGTTTATGAAAGCAACAGCCATATTATGGTCCAAAGATGTCAGCATTTTTTCCTAACCTCCTGCTCTTAATCCTTTCTCCTCCCCGCCGACCCCTTTCTGTGAAGTTCCTGGAGCCTTAGAGGGATGATATAAATGTCCCATTTAAGTCTGGGCATTTAACAGTCACTTATTCTCAAAGACTTTGAACAGTTCTGCTATTTTGCCAGGGGAGAGGAAGCACTGACCTCTAGGTCTAAATGTATTTAGAAAGGTGATGGACATGTTTGTTTAGTAAAACAGTAGTAATAGTTTCCTCCACTGAGGACCCATGACCAACACAGCCATGGGCTTTTGACCAAGCTTATGGTACCAGGCGTGAACTACCTAATGTGGAGTGGCCTTCAAATTCAGTAAAAAAATGGTTGGGCCAGGCCTGGTGGCACACTTTTAATCCCAGCAGTTGGGAGGCAAAATCAAGTAGATCTTTGTGGGTTTGAAGCCAACCAGCTCTATATACTGATTCCAGGACAGCCAGAGATAGATAATAGAAAAACAGTGTCTCAAATAAATAAAAAAAAAAAAATAAAGAGAAGAAAAAGTGGTTATTTGCCCCATAATAGTCATGTCACTCCTGACTAGCATGAGAATATTATAGCGCTGGGCAGTGGTGGTGCACGCTTTTAATCCCAGCACTTGGGAGGCAGAGGCAGACGGATTTCTGAGTTTCCAGGCCAGCCTGGTCTACAGACCCTGTCTTGAAAAACTTAAAAAAAAAAAAAAAAAAAAGGAGATCTCAAATAGTTCCGGCTGGCTGGGATTACATATGTTTGTGCCTCCACGTTTTATTTATGGTGATGGAAACTGAACCCAGGGGTTTGTATATGCTCCGTAAATATTCTAACTACTGTGCTTCATCTCCAGAACATACCTCCCCAACCAAAATGATTTAGTGTCTTATTATTATTTTTATTGTTTTGGCTCTAATCCTGGATTTTATGCATATATTCTTACCATTGAACAGTTCCTTAGTCCCTTCCCTCTTCCCTTCTGTTGAAAGACAAGTCTCATTAGGTTGCCCAGTTATCAAACTTGACATCCTTCTGTCTTTGGCTCAAAAATAACTTTTATACTCAAGAAGCATATACCACTATGCCCAGGGAGGCTGTGTTTTAGTGACGTTTATGGAATCAGCACTTTGAATTCCTAGAATACATTAGGCTTTTATCAGAACACAGTTGTTGTTAGTAGACCTTATCTGCTAAAGCATGTTTTTTATTTAAAATCTTTCATTTGTAAGTGCCTTCATGTTTATCAAACTTGACCTAAAGTTGGAGAATATGGGGCTGGAGAGATGGCTAGGTGGTTAAGAAGACTGGCTACTTTCTAGAGGACCTAGGTTTAGTTCTCAGCACCCACCTGCTCACTCACAACCTTCTGTAACTCCAGTCTTATGGGACCTAACACCCTCTTCTGGCCTCCTCAGGCACCGAACAAACATTTTGCAAGACATACATGCAAACAAAATATCCATGCACATTGTTTTGTTTTTTGAGACAGGGTTTCTTAGAAACTAGGCTGTAATTACTATGAATTCATTTGTTGTTTAGTGTCCTCAAAGCAGATCTGGAACGAGTCTTAGAGGCAGCTGATGGGTCGGGAATATTTGATGAAGATGAGGATGATTTACAGAGGGCTCTAGCCATAAGTCGTCAGGAAATCGACATGGAGGATGAAGAAGCCGATCTCCGCAGGGCCATTCAGCTCAGTATGCAAGGTTTGGACACTTTGATGTGTACTTTAGCCACTTTTTGGAGAAGTGGATCGCGTCCTTAGCCTTTGAAAGGTAGTGTGCTTTTGGAAGTCCTTTGGAAGTTACCTCAAAGACAATAGCTCCACACTTGGAGCATTTCTTTTAGATTTTCTTGATCTTAAATCATTTCTATAACTTGTATTATACTAGGGCTGTATTATGATTAACACATCTATCATTTTAGTTGTGGTTATGTTGTTGAGTATGATACTGAACCAATACAACACTAATTGAATTAATCTTCTAGAGGCCAGATGCCCCTTACCCAAGCCAGCTGTTTTAACAAATGCACGCAGCACTTAGTGGCTATAAAGACTTATACAGATTATACAGATTAAGACTTAAGCCGACTTTTGCAGGATCCATCTTTGTCATTGATACAAAGTCCATCATCAGTGGAGGGGTGAAGGTAAAAGTCCCTTAAAAGTGTAGGCAGAGAAAAGTGCTGACACTCAAAACAGTTTTCTGAAAGCACAAAGTACTTTATTTTTGTGATTTTTGTTTTAATCTATTTCATATGAAGCTGCTTCTACTTCTAATGAGGTTGCTCATCATCTAAATTCCTTAAAGGTCTTAGTGTACTGAGGCTTTTCTATCATAGCCATTATCATTATCCTCGACCCCTCACCTCCAGGCTTACCTCTGCACACTCCTTGTAGTGTGAAGTCCTGTGTTTTATTAGGAGGGCTTGATGGGTTATTGAAATAATTTACAGAAACCATCTTACCATTTTCACAATTTACATAGAATCTGTGCTTGGTACAGTTTCTGTTGAGAGCTTAGAAACATTCAAGTTGTTAAGAACAGATGTTATGGTCACCCGTCAAGGTTGCTGTGAGAAATGCCTTGCTTTTGAAGGCAGGGATGCAATTTTGGAAGTTAGAGAGCACAGAAGTGTGGTCTTGACACTTCTGATACGAGGTGAACAGTGTGGGCTTGTACCCGCACATCTGATGCATCACAGATAGAGTCAGCCCTGTCACTTTTGGATTCTAAGTCCGTAATTAGGTCTCTGAGGCTTCCATAGGCTTCTTACAGTTACAGAGCAGTGGTGGAATGCTTTTAGGAGGAAAGCTTTCTAGAGGCTTGCTCCGGGAAGAACAAACATACTACTGCTTGTACAGGTATGTAAAATTATTTTTCTTTTTAGGTAGTTCCAGAAGTATGTGTGAAGATAGTCCACAGACGTCAAGTACAGATCTTTCTTCAGAAGAACTTCGGAAGAGAAGAGAAGCCTACTTTGAAAAGTAAAGTAGTTGGTACAGATTAAAGTTACATATTTAATACCTGCTTATTTTGTCTGTTTATAAATTACTGCTTACCGCCTGAACCTATGAACTTAATATATTTTTAAAAATTTTTACAGAGAATAAGGTGTGAAATACTTAATTGTTAAGAGAAAAACCATAGCCAGATCTTGGATAAATTTACGTAGACCAGAATAAAGGAAACCTTGTGAAATTTTGCTTATCAAAAGGAAATGGACTTAGGACAAGAGGAACTGTGCCTGTGACTATTGATCCTTTGTACTTAGCGTTGGTCACCTGTGAGTCCTGCTAACCCTGCCATCAGGAGACAGGGAAAACAGCTTCTGAGGAAGGTGGAGCCTATTCCCAAGTGCAGGTGCCATGTGCTCCCTAGTCTTGCTCTTGTCACTTTAGGAGGACAAGGCCCATCAGCATCAGTGTCATAGAAGCATAAATCTGAGCCATAAGCTTCCAAAACCACAGGTGGAACTCTTGTTCATAAGTCCTATGAAGAGAAATGCTTCCACTTTTTTAGTGTCTTCCTTTATAGTCATCATCATTCACAAGTCCTCCTTTTATTTTTTGTTTGGGGCAGGACTTTGTTGTGTACTCTTGGCTGGCCTCACATGGCTATCTTCTTGTAGTCCTAGCTGGCCTCACTGGTGGCTGTCCTCCTACCTTAGTTTCCCTTATGGTAGGACAGGTATATGTCGTCATACCTAGCTTTTTATTTTAAACCATACTCCACCTTAAAAGTTACATAATCAATAGTAGATAATTGAACCCTCTGACCTCAGGTAGAAATAGTAAAGCCAGGGATGGACCCTGCCCGGTTATATACCACATCTCTCAATTCAGCAATGTGTTTATTTTCACATTTCAAAATCTCTAAAAAGACTGAGATGCAGCTCAGAGGGCAGTGCTTACCCAGCATGAATGAGCGACCCCTACCCCGCCCAAGGCCAGCTCAGCAGCCCAGCAGCCCAGCAGCACGTGAGCTTGAGCAGCTGTGTCTTAGAGTCATAGGTGCTGGATCAGTAAAGATTGGACCGTTTTGCATCTCCTAGTGTCTGAAGATAATGTTTACCTTTCTCTGTTTGCTGTTTTTTTTAAAGACACAACTCATTAGTATATGAAGGAAAGTTCTGATTAGCCGACATCCTCTTTTATTTTTTAATTTTTTTTAAGATTTATGTATTTTATGTATTATATGTATTTTATGCTGTAGCTGTCTTCAGACATACCAGAAGAGGGCATCGGATCTCATTATAGATGGTTGTGAGCCACCATGTGGATGCTGGGAATTGAACTCAGGACCTTTGGAAGAACAGTCAGTGTTCTTAACCTCTGAGCCATCTCTCTAGCCCCCAGCTGACATCCTCTTAATGTGAGATATTTCTAGTCTTTATTCAGTTACTGATCAATAGATTTAATTATATTTACATTTTAAAGAAGTCTTATTAGTGTTTCTCCTGTCCTTTTGAATTTTTGAAGTTGATAAACTTTAGATTTATATATTATGCACTTATCTTTGTTACTCATTGTTGCTAATACCAACACACAGACAGCTGGTTTTCCTCCTGACCCCCGTCCTTTCTGTTCTCCACAGCATTGGGCTTGTTCCAAGTCACAGTCAGCATGTCCTTTTTGTATGTGCCTCCAAAATATTCTAGGACGTTTGTTTGCTTGTGATTTGTACGGTTGCTTCTAGTTTTGTTTTTGTGTTGTTTTTTGAGCAGTCTCGCTCACTGCTGTGCAAGCTCTCAACTCCCGATCATCCTGACTCTCACTCCTGAGTGCTGGAGTTGGGTGTGCAGACCACGAAGGACTTGACTGTTTCTCTCTTTATTTCTCCTAATAAGTGCTGTCGCCACAATATAGTAATAATAATAATAATAATTTAACATAAATATATAGTTTCAAAAAGAACTTAAAACTACTTAAGTAGGCAAAATGAGTATTCTAGAAAATTTAAGTTTTTTAAAAAGTATGTTCTTACTACACCTTCCTTCAATAAGTGATGTTAGTGACTGTATATTCCCTTATGTCATAAACATATTCATAGTCTCTCTTTCAGTGTTTGTGTGTGTGTGTGCAGTACACTATATATGGTACACAGGCAGTCTGAAGACACTCGCAGGTATTGGTCCCTCTCCTCCCACCATGTGGGTCCTGTCAATGACCCAGGTCATCAGGCTTGGCAACAAGGAAGGGGCGTCACTTGCTGAGCTTTGTCACCAACTCACTCACTCCTTCCTTCCTTCCTTCCTTCCTTCCTTCCTTCCTTCCTTCCTTCCTTCCTTCCTTTCTTTCTTTCTTTCTTTCTTTCTTTCTTTTTGAGACATGGTTTCTCTTGTGTAACCCAGGCTGACCTGGAACTCACTCTGTAGACCAGGCTGGCCTTGAACTCAGAAATCCGCCTGCCTCTACCTCCCAAGTGCTGGGATTAAAGGCGTGTGCCACCTCTGCCTGGTTTTCCTTTCTTTTATTTAAACATGTTTTTTATTTTGTTAACTTTTTTGAAATAAAAATTTGAAATTTCCCCTAATTTTTACTTTTAGTAGTAGTAAAGGTAATTCAGTAACATTCCATGATGAGTAAGTGATCTATAACAATCACAGTTTAAAAGCCATAACTAGTGCTTTTGAGCTGACAGATTTTGGGCCAATCTTGCACCCTTTGTCTAAGCACACCTCTTTTCCAGTGGTTGATGGTGTATTAAAGATTGCATCTTGCTTTAGTCTTTCATCTTCTGAGGACTTCAATAGCTAGGGAGTGTTCTACCTACTCACATGGAGCTGAGATGAACTAAGGGTTAACTTTGTGGTGTTTATTTTTAACATTAACTAGCATTTAAAAGTGCTAGTGTGGGCTGGAGAGATGACTCAGTGGTTAAGAGCACTTACTGCTCTTCCAGAGGTCTGGAGTTCAATTCCCAGCAACCACATGGTGGCTCACAACCACCTGTAATGAGATCTGACACCCTCTTCTGGTGTCTGAAGACTGCTACAGTGTACTTACAGACATAAAATAAATAAATAAATCTTAAAAGAAAAAGTGCTAATGTACTACAAATTTTAAGAAGAAGGTGTGGGGGTGGGGTGCTGGAGGATGGCTCATTGGTTAAAAGTAGATACTGCACTTGCCTTTTTCTCAAACCCTCCATTTCTTAGCCAGAATAGTTCTGTCTCTCTAGGTTCTGTCTTTGGCTCTAAGACTCTGACTTCCTTCTTCCCTTCAAGCTGGCTCTGCTGTCAGCTTGGTACTCTTCCCTCATCTCCCCACTGCCTCTTAAAGCCTCAGCTTAATGGAGATATGAAATATGACACAGTGTAGGATTTCTTTTCTTATGTAAAAATATTACTAAAAATTAGCCTATTATAAATTCATACCTTATGAGTAAGAGTTACTAAGTAATATTTCCTTGTCATGACGGGTTTTTTTAGCAGTGATGTGTAAATAAAGTCCACTCCAGAATTGTTAGCATCTGCTGTTGGGAGCATAGACATCAGTGATGGGACTGAAGACTGTCAGCTGTTACGTGTTCCAGAGACGTGTGTCAGCATCACTAAAGTCCTCTCTAGGTATAGCTTTGAACGCTGTGGTCTGTCTGTTACAAGAAACAGTGTTTCCCAGCAGAACAGATAACAAACATTCCTAGCCAAGGAGTGTTGTGATGCTTTGATTGGCTAATCCTTACAGTGTACCTTTCATGGTATGACTTGGTTTATCAGACAATTCAGTTTAAGAACCAGAAACAGATTAGGGGTGTTTAAGCAAAACACTAATTAATAGTGAAGTTTGGGGCTTAACAATCTTAGGGATTGTTCTGAGCCAGACTTTTGAAATATAGACCAATTTGTGAAAAAGTGTGCAACTACAACTTGATTCAGGATGGTGGGGATCAGGTACACTTGGAGAGGACTGTTCAGTTCCCAGAACCCCCACATGGCTCATAGTCACCCAAGCTTCAGAGGAGTCTACACTCCATTCTCACCCCTGAGGGTATGTACGTGTGCACACTCATGAATGCGCACACTCATGAATGCGTGCGCATGCACACACACAATCTAAAACATTAAATCTTTTATATATACATATTAAATTAGTAAAACATTTTCTTCAGTTTTCTTATGTATGGGTATTTTTCTTGCATGTATATATCAGTACCACATGCATATAGTACCTTAGGAGCCAGAAGATATTAGATCCCCTGAGACCAGAATTATAGATGGTTTTGAGCTGCCATGTAGGTGCTGGGAATTGGACCCAGGTCCTTTGAAGAGCAGCCTGTACCCTCAACTACTGAACCATCTCTCCAGTCCCTAACTACATCTTAAAAACAAACAAACAAAAAACCAGAAATTATATCTAGCTATCATATAGTTGTCAAGACTTTCTGGTCCCACTGAAATAGCCATGAGGCAGGATTCAAGGCTGATCTCTGTGACTTTGTTTACCAGGAAAGTAGCAGTGTCTCACTGACTCATTTATGCCCTTTGTAGCTCATGTGCGTACTTACTCTGTAGCCAGAGACCAGGCTTTAGCTCTGCAGCCGCTGTCAGACTGAAGGAAGACATGGCAGGCAGGGTTCTGAGCGACTTGTTCCCTAGCAGCATGGTCAAGGCTTCACAATGGTTGATTCTGGTTTGGCAGCTGATTTCCTTCTCATTTTGCCTAATTTAAGGTTATAATAACCCCATGAATATGTACAATATTAAATGAAAAAAGTAAATTAAAGGGTATCTTTCTGAAGTTGCATTCACACATAGAATCCCCAGGGCTCAGGCCTTCCTCCACAGCACCCATGGGTAAACTTGTGTAGCGCCAAAAAAGTCAGTATTTTGTCTCAAAGGCCAACAGGGAGAAGATGGAGTTCCTACAATCTGGGTTGCCTTTATTGCTCACATTAAAAACTCAACTCTGAGGAGGACAAGCAGGGTGCCCTTGGGAGGTGGAGGCCAGCAGCTCCTAGAGTTCAAGGTTATGCTCGGCTACCAAGCTGGACTAGAGACCCTGTTTCAAAATGGAGAATAACAATAGGAAAAAAATATGCTAACTATAACTTAGTTTTAACGTTTTGGATCTTTTAAAATCACACAGCTTTAAAATCTATGACTTGTATGTCATTTATAGGTTTTCTTGTTTTTTAACTCTGTGTTTATTAATAAAAAGCAGAACTAGTGCACAGAGCTCCTTGCACCTCCCAATACTCTTTACCCAGAGGCGTCTGGAAGTAACTATGTTCTTATCATAGCTTGGTATTTCAGCACACATCTTCTACATACAAGGATATGTTTCTACATTGTTTTTTGTTTGTTTGTTTGTTTTTCGTAGTTGTTTTTAAGACAGGGATTGACATGTTACCAAGGCTGGTGTTCAATTCCTGGGTTAGATAACCTTTTCTCTTGGCCTGTTGGGTGACTGCAGGCATGTGTTACCACAGCGAGCTTCACTTCTTGTGTTTTGAGACAGTATCGTAGCCCGTGATCTATTGCTATGAAGAGGCATCATGATCTCGGCAACTCATAAAGGAAAGTATTTAATTGGGGCTGGATTACAGTGTCAGAGATTTAGTCCACCCTCACGGCAGGCAGGGAGCATGGCGGGATGCAGGTAGACATGGTGCTGGAGAGGTGGTAGCTCAGAGTTCTACATCTGAATCCGTAGGCAGAGAGTGAGACACTACACTGGGCCTAGCATGGGCATTTGAAACTTCACAACCCACACCAGTGACACACTTCCTCCAATAAGACCACACCTATATGTGCAGGGGGTGGGGGGGCATTCATATTCGAACTACTACATTCTATTCTAGTCCCTGGTCCCCATAGGCTTGTAGCCATGTCATAATGCAAAATACATTCAGTCCAGCTTCAAAGTTCACCATAGTCTTACAGTCCTAAGACTGCTTCACATTAAAGTGTCTCTGGGATTCATGGCAGTCTCTTTACTGTAATCCCCGTAAAATCAAAACACAGGTCCCATACTTCAACCTACAATGGTACTGAATATAGTTATTTCTATGTCTTTAATTCTTCAAGTCTGTGTTGAAGCTGCTGTGTGACAAGGTGCAGTTTCAGGTACTGGGACACAGGTAAGCAGCATCAGGTTGCTCTGATAGCTTACAGACCAGACAGAGCATCAAGATGACAGTGTGTTTGTGCCGAGAATTAAAATGAAATAGCGAGAAGGCCAGGGGCCTGCCTGAAGTGGGATGGTCAGGAGAGGGACCTCCAGGGAGAAGCTTAGTAAATTCAGACGAGTGGCAGTGAGGGAGTCAGCCAGGGAAAGCACATTAACGTGAGACACTTTGTCTTATCAAAGGTGTTTTTCAGTGACTTTTAACAGTGATAAAGATATATAAACCAACATCCATTTGTATAAGAATCACTACTGGTGAACCTTATACAGAAAGTGCAAATATGTACCTCTTGTCTGATAATTCAAATATGTAGGTTTTTAGAATCGGAACTTTGACATTTTTATACTTGTAATTATTAAACTAATTTCTCACCTTCTGAGGTATTCAGGCCAGTGACCATTTTGATTTATGGAACAGCTTATTTCCTACATGATTAGCTGCTCTCGTGGCAGTTTCTTATGTGTTGTTTTAACATATAGTCACTTTTGAATGTTTCAGGCAACAGAATCAGCAGCAGGAGGTAGACCGACCTGGACCCCGTTCATACCCTTGTGAAAGAGCAACCACAAGTTCAGGAGGACTTGGGGGCAGCCAAGGTGTGCTTTCTGTGTGTTCACAGTGATTGCTTTACTTGATACCCAGGGTCCTTGTCAATTTCACTTTACTTTTCTTCTTCTTCCTCCTCCTCTTCCTCTTCTTCCTCTTCTTTGTATTGGGTTTGTTTGTTTGTTTTCTTTTCTTTTCTTTTTTTTTTTTGAGACAGGGTTTCTCTGTATAGCCTTGGCTGTCCTACAACTCACTCTGTGGACCATAGTCATAAGAGATCTGCCTGCCTCTGTCTCTCAGCACTGGGATTAAAGACCACCACCTGGCTTTTCCTATTTTTAAAATTTATATATTTTATATATTAGTGCTCCATCTGCATGTATGCCTGCATGCCAGATGAGAGCATTAGATCCCATTATAAATGTTGCTGGGAATTGAATTCAGGACCTCTGGAAGAACAACCTCTGCTCTTAACTACTAAGCCATCTTTCCAGCCTCCTTTTCTTCTTTAATTGTATTATAAAACTCTTAAATGAATTTGTAATATATCAAGTTCCTCTGAACTATAAGGCAGATAGACTAGAACACTTTGTAGATGTTTGGACTTTATATAATGTAGTTTTGTCTTTGAGACAGTTTCATTTTGTAGCTATGGCTAGCTTGGAACTCGTTGTGTAGCCCAGACTAGCTTCAAATTCATGATCCTCCTGTTTGGGCTTTTTTAATAGTAGCAGTAACAGGCAAGCACCACCATGCCCTGGTTAGTTTTAAAATCACACACATAATACTTTAACTTCACAGTTGATACATTCTTGAGAAATCCTTCAGAAATCATTCAGAGGTAATGAATATTAGTAAGTGGAGAAGAAATACATTTCACCACTTAGTAAAGGAAAATATTATGTTAGTATAGTCTAGATAACAGCTGGAGTCCAGGTTACCACTCACCTGTCCTCTATGCAATAGCTGTTAAGCTCCAGCCAAGCATTGGTAGAAGTTGAGTGGAGAAGAGCCCCGTCTGTCAGAGAACTTCATAGAATCTTTGCAGAGCTCTCAGAATGGAACAACACAAAAACAGTCAAAAAAACTGATGAAGGGGGGTTGGAGAGATGGTTTAGTGGATAAGACTGCTCTTCTAGAGGTCCTGAGTTCAATTCCCAGCAACCACATGGTGGCTCACAACTATCTGTAATTGAGTTTGATGCCCTCTTCTGGTGTTTTCGAAGACATCAGCGGTGTACTCACATACGTAAAATAAATAAATAAATCTAAAAAAAAAAAACCCGATGGATTGTGGATGTGAGATGTGTCTCACACTAGAGAACACATACACAGAATCCTGTAACTGCAGCTGCAGGTGGCTTTGACAACTCTGGCCAACTTGGGCACCTGCAGTCAATGTGCACATACCCTACACAGACGCCTCTGTCAGAGGAGGCTCAAAAACAAAGATTTCATTAAAACTTAAAAGTTGACAAAACCCAAGTACCCCAGTTCAGTTGAAAACCACTGTTATGCCAGGAACCGTGAAAGAGGGACCACATTGACAATTCTAATTAATCATTGCTTTTTGTTTTTTGTTTCGTTTTGTTCTGTTTTGAGGCAGAGTCTTACTCTGTAGCCCAGACTAGCTATGAATTCACTGTTGTCCCACTTCTGCCTCTTGAGTGCTGGGACTCTGGTCATCCACAGCCACCTGGATCTCACATACACATTTTAGAGCAGAAGAATAACTGAAGTGTAAAAGCTCAGTGAATGGACTAGATGACAGGCTTGTGGAAATCCTTCCGGTCAACACAGCAAACTGACCGTAGACAGTGAACAGGGACTTCTGACATTGCAGTTCAACCTAACTCCCAGGAGCCTCCTGACCGGTGTGGAAAGGGTAGTGAAAAAGGCTTATGACCTTTTCATCATCTCAGGGACAGAAACTAGAAACCTGCAAATGGAAGAAATTGAGTCAATTTCAAATTTGTGTAAACCCAAAGAAATGCTTACTAGGACTTCTGAAAACTGAAGGCACAACCCCGAATCAAAGAAATAACTGTCCCAACAGCAACCTGAAATGGGAGGTGTCTATGAGTGAGGGAGTGGATAATGTGTTTCCAATGCTGAAACAAACATTTAAGCCCAGGATTACATATGCAGTAATTACATATTTACTAGGATTGGGAAAGAGTTTCAAAAATGTCTCCAGCAGGTCTATCCTTAAAAGTCACAGAAAGGGCCAGGCGGTGTTGGTTCAGGTCTTTAACCCCAGCACTTGGGAGGCTGAGGCAGGCGGATTTCTGAGTTCAAGGCTAACCTGGTCTACAGAGTGAGTTCCAGGACAGCCAGGGCTACACAGAGAAATCCTGTCTCGATAAACGAAAAGAAAAAAAAAAAAGTCACAAAAAGGAGTGGCTGTGTAGGCCTGGCAGTCAGCACAGCATCTCGATCCATCATCATCAGAGATGCTTGCACTTGCAATAGATGGGAACAAGTATTGGTTTGAATAACTGGCTTGGAATACTTGGTCCTAAACAGGATGTGCCATCAAACCCTGCCCTTTGGGCCTCAGAGAACTTTGAGGGAAAGGTAGCAGAAAGATGGTCAGAGGTGGTAGGAATAGGAGACACCAGGGAAGCAGTGCCTTCCAGACACAACAGAACTGATGCACATGTGAACTCACAGAGGTCGTGCCAGAGTCTTGCCAGGGTGCTCAGGTTAAGCCGTATGGGGTCTCACAGCTGAGAAGAGAAAGTGAGTGAACACCATCTCCCATACCTAACTCAAGCTTTCTCCATTTGCCAAACCCTACAATCTTAATCTAAGCATCAGAGCCCACGTGATGGAAAGGGTACTAGCTGTCTGCCCTCTGTGCATGTCATGGTACACAGTGCCTATAGAGTTATACTCGGTTAACAAAGTCTTTTGTAAAAAACAAAAAACAAAAAACTAGTATTCAAGTAGAAATGTCTTTGCCAAGAATGCTTTTTTTTTTTTTTCATCTTGGACAGGTTTTAAGTAGCTTGGGCTGGGTTCAAATGTTCTATAGTCAAGGACAATCTTGAGTTCCGATTCTCCTGCCTCTGTCTCTTACAGGAGTGTGCCTCCATTCCCTGTGTTATGCTGTGCTAGGGACTGAACCCAGAGCCTTGTGCATACTAGGCAAGCATTCTACCAACTTAGCTACATCTCTAGTTCAAAAGTTAGCCAGGGATGAGTGAGGATCTTGCAGAATTTGTTCTGAAAACTTTGTTTTCTTTCCCAGGAGGCGATGCTGTGGGTGAAGAGGACATGCTTCGTGCAGCTGTAACCATGTCTTTAGAAACTGTTAAAGACAATTTGAAAGCAGAAAGAAAAAAATAGTACCTTTAAAAATCATTTTGCTACTTCTACTCTGTAAGATTGTCTGTGATTACATTGTAAGCTCACTTTGGCAGTGTGTTCACCAGGAGAGAGAGAGACTGCGCTGCTTTGTAAGCTTTCAGGCAGAAGTGTATCATAGGACTAAGGAGCGATCGAGACACTAGCCAGAGAGGCAGGCAGCAGTGAGAGAGACTTAAGGTGGCTTTCTGAATGCCCCTTTTTGTTTTTCACATGTGCAATATCTGACTGAAATTGTGGAATCTTCCTTGGCTCTTTTGGACCAACTGATTAGCTCTTGCCACAGAACTTGATCCTGTAATGTTTCCTTTTCTCTCTGCATTAGAAATGGCTTGGATCACTTGAGCTTTTCCTTTATTTCAGACCAACCTTTTATGAAATGTCTTTTGTATGTCTTGTAATGGAAAGATCAATCTGTCTTCTTGTATATATGTAGGACACATGGATGCTTCCTGGTGTTATTTTCTCTGGTTTTGGTTTCTCCCTCCAAACTCTAATGTGGTGATCTGTTGCTTTTAAAGCCTTTTTTAGTGGGATCACTATTTCTTAATTCTGGTGCATTCCTCTACTCTAAAGTCAGCCCTGCTCTTCTAAATGAGCTGCGTTTTTTTGTGAGCATGTGAGCATGTACTTTCTAGATGCCCTGTGAAGGATTTCAGGTGTGTCCTGGCTGACTTCTGTAATCGTTCCTGTACCTGAGAAAAGGAGAGGCAGAGGACACAAACATATTTCCTTCTACTTAACGTGCACCATGAACGTACCCCAGGAGAAACTCACCCTTCAGTCTTAGTGGTGGGTTTGTTCTAGTTTTTCTTCTGTGACAGGAGCTTTGTGTTTTATTTACAATTAAGTCCTGGAAAATAGATGCCTGCTTCACTTTTTAAAATTTTAAAAAGTTTTTTTTTTTTTTTATTTTAGTAGAAAATAGGCTGCTAGGTTGCTGATCTAGAATCTGAATTTACTAATTTAATTAAATTAGTAAATCTAACTTACTAATGAAAATATATTTAAATATACTGTGGGTTGACCCTTGCAATCATGTTTAAATTACTTAAGAATTACAGAAGTCACAATGCTTAACGGGTCTGTTTGTAAGTAAGAAAGTCCTTAGTTTTGATAAACATGAAGTGGTGGGATGCACTGCTAGTCTTGCTGGGTCAATATGTGGTATGATTTGGGTGGAAATTAACTGTGTGTCTTTGTCATGGTGTCATAGACCCTGACGTCTGCTTCCCCTCTGTTCCCTGTGAATGTCGATTTGTACATAGGTAAGGTCCAAGAGGAGAGTTTAGCCAGCAGCGTGGGAAGGCACAGCGCGCTAGATTGTGTGCTCTGCTGGTGTGTGTGTGCTCTGCTGGTGTGTGTGTGCTCTGCTGGTGTGTGTGTGCTCTGCTGGTGTGTGTGTGCTCTGCTGGTGTGTGTGTGCTCTGCTGGTGTGTGTGTGCTCTGCTGGTGTGTGTGTGCTCTGCTGGTGTGTGTGTGCTCTGCTGGTGTGTGTGTGCTCTGCTGGTGTGTGTGTGCTCTGCACACGTTTTTATCAGGGAAGGTTTTAGGATTTATTGCTGTCTAAGTGAAAAAGTTACAAATATTTTTATTTATGATTATGAAATAGCTTTTTCTTGATAGGATGGATTGTTTTATTTTGTTTGGTTGTGCTAGGGATTGAACCCAGGGCCTCCTGTGTGCTAGGCAAGCACTCTACCTCTGAGCTATATCCCCAGATCCAAAACAGGTATTTCTTTCTTCGTTTTTTGGGTTTTTTTTTCCTTAGTCATTTCATGCCAATTACAGTTTTTTATTTTAATTTGCTTCATGAAAAATTAGGCAGTTCCATTTTAAAAATCTATGAGGCTTTCTTTTAGTAATTGCAAAGGTTCAGAAGAATTGTGCAGCTGTAGGATGTTAGAGCTAGGGCTTTGCTTACAGTTGGTTGTTATCCTCAAGTATGTGACTGCCCTAAGTGTGCCGGTCACATGTCTGTTAAAACCCTCTGAAAAATCACATTAAACTTTCCATACACTTAGATTGATGTGTTGCCTGTTAGAAAAACGAGAAAGTTATTTAACTTTAGAGTTTATAAAATGTTCATATAACACACCCTACTTAAATCATATATGAAATACGGCATGTTGATCTTTTATTAGAAATGTTTTAAAGAGAAACGGAGCATACGATGAATCTATTTGAGTGCAGTTTTTTAGTTTCTTATAAATTATGGTATTTGTCTAGGCAAATCCAAAGTCACCATTGAACTGCCATCCTAGGGTTGACCTAGGCTTATCTAAACATTTAGATTTTATTATTAATGAGTAGCCTATATGAAAAGATGCCAATGCTTATTCTAAGCACAGTATCCAAAGCGTAAGAGTTCTATGGCATTCTAGTTCATACACCAGGAGCTGCCGTCTATAGTACTGCAGGACAGACGGGCAATGGAGTACACCGCCATGGCTGTGTTACGGACTTGCCTGACATTTTCATTCTGTTTTTACCAATTGGAATACTTTAATGTTTAATATTTAAACTACTGATAGCATTTTTCTAATCTGTAACTTGTTCTGCCAGACAGAATACGTACAGCCGTGATGCTAGTGTTCTGACCTGATGTAAGAACTCTGGAAGGCCAGGCATGGTGCTGCTCTATGCCTTATGACAGTACTTGGGAGTCAGAGGCAGGCAGATTTGTCTTTGAGTGCAAGGCCAGCCTGGTCTACATAGTAAGTTCCAAATTTGCTGGAGCTGCACAGGAAGACCCTGTCTTAAACAAACAAACAACAAAAAAACCTTTGGAAAGACCACTTTCATATTTTGGAATGTCATGAGCTTATCTATGTTTCAACAATTCAGAATAGCTGTCCTTTGGCCTAACCATAAATCTACACCCCAGAGACCGTGCTATGCAGACATTTCAGTGGTTTAAATTGTTTGATACGGTCAGTGCAGGTGAACTCCGTGCTAAAGTTTTAAGCCTTGGCCAAATAACTTACATGTCACAGACTATCTAAGGCGGTGCTTCTTTTTTCCTGAAAACTTGATTTTTCTTGATGAAGCCAAAGTTAATGAGGATGAATTCCCAAAAGGAGTAGTCTGCATTGTTTTATTTAATATCAGGTTGAGTGAAATAAGTTTTACTCGTGTCAGAGTCTAAGCCACACATTTTGAATACCCGCATGTTTGATACTATTTAAATCATCTGGTGCCAAGAGTTATTAAGTCCTTAGAGCTGGCCCTGTGCAAACTGGGCGGTGCAGAACCCACGTGTGCTGTCTGAGAGTCTTAAACTAGGAAATCTGGATGTTTTAAATTAGTAAGAAGATTCAGTTAATATGGAAACCCCCAAATCCAAGTTTATGTTAGGCAGTGTGGCTGCGCTCAGTGGTAGAGCAGTTACCTGGTGGCCCAGGCTTTGGTTCAGTCTCTAACACTGCAAAAGGACAGCACAGGCTCACAGGCTAGCCTGCATTTAGAGAGGCGCTAAGGAGGTGCTTTCAAAGTGAATTGTTTGTTGTGATCTAGTCCTAACAAGTGTAGAGCCACATGTGACCTTAATTAGGAAAAAGCAGATTGGATCAGCTAATCAGTAGTGTAGATAATTTTTTTGTTGTTTTTCATATTTAAAAGAAAAACTCTCTTCATTCCTAATTTGTTTATAATTAAAGAGACAAATTGATTTTGTATTTTTTCAAAGTTTCATAGATATCAAAAAGGTTTTGTTGTAGTCTATCATGAATGAAAAGGATTTTTTTTTTTAATTTGAGGAATACTTTTTTGTGTGTGTGCCTAAAATGGTCTGTCATTTTAAGAATTAGCACAGAGGTTTAATAGTAGCAGTACACAGTCCTAGGTGAGGCACCAGTGAGAAGTGTGTGGGAAATGCAGTTAAGTAGGTCAGACTTACTTGTCTCTGCATAGTTTAAAGCTGGTATGTTTCCTGGAATTTTTTTAATGATTTTTTTTCCAAGGAAGACAGACATTTGAAATGTGATTATCTAATTTCTATAACACTGGACTAATAGGAATAACTTTTATTAAAAAAATGACTGTTCTGTATAAATAAAATATATGAAACTCAAGTGCAAAAGCCGTGAAAATCAAAGGCATTGTCTTCTGTCAGTGTGATGCCCTGTGGCCAAGCAGTTCCCTCAGGACCCAGCTCTGCAGCCCTTCTTCCTGTGCCTCAAGTGTCGGCTGCCACTCCACAGGTCTTCCGTCTGTCTGCTCCTTTGAAAGCTGGGCTTCCAAAGTGCGATTGAACACTGAGGGTTCTGGTGATGTGTATGTTAATAAGTTGTATTTTAAATATCAGAGATTATTAAATAAAGAGAATGATTTTCTATTAACATTTCTATCTTTATTGCTAATTTATAACCTTGCTATTCAAAGTCTGGTGGGAGGCAAGCTGTATATCTGCCTCCTGGAAGCATTTCCTAAATGCATTTTCAGGCCACATTCAGACCCACTGTACCAGTACCTTGAAGCTGGAACTTGGAGAAGCAGTCCGTGGAGTTGCTTGTTTTTACACAGCTGCAGTGATGCATGAAATAGGCCAGGGGAGCCCTCACAGAGTCCTGTCAGAATACATTGTCACCTGATCCCAGATACATAAGCCTTCCTCGGGTTTTTTTTTCCTTCATTGCTTAAGACCCAGTGACCTTTATACCTGTACCCTCTCCTCAGATCTTTCCAAGGAGAGAATCCCACATTCTTCTTGAAATCTGGTTTTAAATATTTGTTCACTTGTTCTTAACATTGAGAGACAAAGCACATTAATAACTTGGTTTTGTTCTTTGGAGACATTATCTGTATGACCTTAATTGGCCTGGAGCATTTGGGATCTCCTGCTTTCCATTCCAAACCTGCTGGATTTGCAGGTATGCACTACTATTCTTGGCTAGCATTTTTTTTTTTTCTCTATCATTCTCTACCCTGTGCCAAGGACCTTAGCTACCCTTTGTCTCTCAGGTCACCACAGAGAAGTTCATGTAGTATTTGGTGAACAGTCTGGGTGCTTACCATTGTCCATTCATTGTTCTAGATTCTTAGAAACAACCATGAGTAATACTAATCATTCAGAACATATGAATGGCCTGAAGGTCTGTTCTGTTAGGGATGGGTTTAGTACATTACATGGCTCAGTAGCAATGAGCAAGGTCTACTTAATCTGTTAGTTGCCTTTCTTGCCACTGTAACAAAATGCCTGACAAGAGATAACTTAGGAGTGGTCAGTTTGGGTTCAGTTTCCAAGGGAACAGGCCATCGTGGCAGGAAAAGCCTAGCAGCTGCCTGAAGCTACCACATCCTCCATCTTGGTAGATCAGGAAACAAGACTAGACTTGTATGGAGGCTGGGCTGTAACCTTTCATGTCCTGTCCCTAGTCCTACAGCTAGGCCTCACCTCTAAAGGGTTCCATAACCGCCTCCCTAATCAGCACCGCCAGCTAGAGATCAAGAACTCAAACAATATTCCAGAGAGGACATCTCACTCAAACCACTTATGCATTGATGACTTATACATTATGATAAAAATAACACTGTATTTAGAACCTAGAAGGAAAGAGAGTAGGGATACAGGAAATACAAAAATATCCATCTATCTATTTTTCATAAGGGAAATGGGTAGCATATATAGTATTAATGAGAAAATACTTGGAGTGGCGGGTGGCTCATGTCTATTCCTAGAACTCAGAGGGCAGAGATTGGTAGATCTCTAGAGTGTGAGGCCAGCCTGGTTTATGTTGCAAGCTCAGGCAGCTAGTGAGGTAGGGGAGGTGAGATGATAGTATTTTTTTCTGAGGCATGGTGCTGCTTTCTGATGGGATAGGTTGAATTGTGCTTGTTGGTCTTGCTACTTCCTGAATGATGATCAGGGATACTCAGCTCAAGCTGAGGTGTTTGGGGCAGGAAAAGGAAAAGTTGTCTGTGATGGTTACTCTTAGATGTCAGCCTGACTGCCTAGGAAGAGGGAACCTCAATTCTCTCAGAGTGGGCTGTGGACATACCTGTTGGGGCTTTTTTTGCTTTTTTTTTTTTTTAAATATTTGATGCAGAAGGATCAGCTTCCTTCTTGTGGGTGGTATCGTCCCTAGGCATGTAGACCTGTACCATAAAGAAAGGTAGCTGATAATGGAGCTGGGTGTGAGCTTGTATGAGCTTGTAAGCAGCACTCCTCCATGATGTCTGCTTCAGTTCTTGCCTTGAGTTACTGCCCAGACTTTCTTCAGTGATAGTGACCTGAGAATTGTAAGATGAAATAAACCCTTCCCTCCTCCAACGTGCTGTTGGTTTAGTACTTATTACAGCAACAGACGAGCAATCTAGAACAGTATTTTAAACTCAAATGTTACCAAGTGCAAGTTTAAACTTACTAGACAAAAACCAAGCATCTATAAAAACAAGACTGATATAATTAACAACTGTATACTCATAACCTAATTTCAATGATGACTGATTTCTGACAACTTATTTTTTGAGACAACATCTCACTTTGAGACAACATGAGAAATCATCATGTTCCTCTGGCTGGCTTTGAGCTTGTTATGTAGACCAGGCTGGCCTGGGGCCCACAGAGTTCTACCTGCCTCCTGAGTGCTAGGATTAAAGGCATGCACCACTATGTCTGGGCTCTGATAATTTTTTTAATGCATGCATGTTCATGTTTGTGTGCATGCATGTGTGTTCTTGTGGAGGTCAGAAGACAACTTCAGGTGCTCTTTTCAGGAAAGCCATGCTTCTTTTTGATACAGGTATCTCACTGACCTAGAGTTTACCAGTTAGGCCAGCCTGGCTGGTCAACAGCCCCAGTGATCTTCCTGTCTCTCTAGCAACATAGCACATACATGTACTACCGTGACTTATCTTTTTTAATGTGGATGTGATAGTCAAACTCAGGTCCTCATGTCTGTGAAGCAAGCATATTGCATAACAGTTATTTCTTCAGCTCAGTTTTTGACAGTCTCCTCTCAAGTTCTCTCTTCCTATTTTTTTTTTTTTGAAGTACATTCATGATAGCATATCAGGGTACAATATTAAGGATCTTGGGCTATAAAAAAAAAAATCCCCTGAAGGAAGTTTTAGAATAGGGGGTTCTCAACCCCTTTGGGGTTGGATATCACATATCCTTCATATCAGATACTTACATTATGGTTCTAGCCAGTTTCATAACAGTAGCAAAATTGCAGCTATGAAATAATCTTATGGCTGAAGGTCACCACAACATGAGGAACTGTTTTAAAAGGTTGTAGCATTAAGAAGGTTAAGAAGCACTTATTTAGTTGTTAGCACAAATGTTATGATTTGTTCTAATAAATGGTGCTAAAGCTTACATTTGCATTTTCTTCGCTAATTCCATTGATGTTTGTAGCACATTGTGAATTTATCGATGTGTGTTTTTATTGCTCTAGAAGTGGTGGGGCCTGGGAGAATGGAGCCGAAAAATGAGGCAGACTAAAATCTCATGCAATAGACAACTTTATTCAGATCTTTAATCATCATATTATAAAGGTTAAGAGGAGGCACAAGAGGAAAGTGTACAGTCACAAGGGCAAGCCGAATATGATTCACTCTGCTTGGTCTCATACGTAACTTTGGCAACATGCTCTCATCTTCTGGCTCCTTCTGTCATGAGTTTAGCCTTTTTCTGTAAAACCATCCTGGAAAAATTGCCACACATGTCTCTCTGTCTCTGTCTCTGAGCCTCTCTTTCTTGTGCTGTTCTCTTGTGAGTTGGGTGTATTCTATCTCTGACTCATTCTGTCAAATCTTTCTCTTATTTGTCACATTGTCCCTTAATTGGACATCACTTTCAAACAAGGCTGCTTCCTTCTACAAACTAGCTTTACCTTCATTGTTAGGGATTAGAGGTGTACTAAGGGTATGTCTGTATTCCAGGGTTTTTCTGTATTCTGGCTGGTTCCTGTAGACTTAGAAGAGCTATGGATGTGATCCCTTGATAGAGCAGCCATGTTGCTGGATTAAAATTCCCCTATAAGGTCACAAGATTTCTTGTCTTAAGAGTTTTCTCATAAGCACTCAGAATTCTCACAGGATTCCATTCCTGGACTGTGTTCCAGCAGACATGGAGCTTTAGAGGATTTATACCGACAGAAAAAAATTAGATTACAGTTGCTAAACTTTTCAGACATTCACAAACCCAACTAAGTTCATGTCACGCATCACTCATCATCCTAGATTGAATAAAAGCAAGAGTCCTGTTAATGGCCTACCAGGCCCTTGGGACTCCAACGTCTTCATACTTTCAGGGTCCTTACAAATATTCTTCAATCCAATCTGCGTAAGCTATCCTTACCTTCTTATAAATTCTCAAATTTGGAGGGATCTCCAGTCTAAGGGACTTTATATTCAGTTATATCTTACTGTCTCGCAACCTCACCCCCCATATAGCTGTATATCTCACTTGCTCATTTCAAGTTTCCATGCAAGATTATCTTTCTTTTTTAAAGATTTATTTATTTTTATGTGTATGAGTATACTGTAGTTGTACAGATGGCTGCTCGCTCTGGCTTCGCTCGCTCCAGTCTGCTCGCTCCGGCTCCACTTGCTCCGGCCCTGCTCACTCAGCCCACTTGCTCTGGTGTAATACACTATAGCTGTCTTCATATGCACCAGATGAGGGCGTCAGATCTCATTACAGAGCCACCATATGGTTGCTGGGATCCGAACTCAGGACCTTCAGAAGAGCAGTCAGTGCTCTTACCTGCTGAGCCATCTTGCCAGCCCGCAAGATTATCTTATGTTGAGGCCTCAACCATTTTCTACATTCCCAGTGCTCCACTTACCATGTCATGCCCATACAATCCTTACCTTACCCTATTTTACTTTCTCCCTAACATCCCCTAGTGCCCATAATTAATAGCAGGCATGCTAATCATTTGAAGATTATATATACTACACTTAAAAACATTGTATTGGGCATTATGGTACATTCTTGTAATCCAGTACTCAGGAGGTAGAAGCAGAAGGGTCATCAGTTAGAAACCAACCTGGATTATTAGGAGTGCCTATTTCAAACAAGGGCTGAGGATATGGCCAAGCCTAAAAGCCTAGCATATACAAATCTCTGGATTTGATCCTCAGCACCAAAAATTCTCCATCAAGTCAAGCTGAAAGTGTAGGTCATCAACCCCACTACCACGGACAATGTTCTGGCCTGCTTCTCTTGGGTGTGTGTCTTTTCTTCATTTTCTTGTCTTCCTCACTACTATCCACGTGTCTCTGCCCAATTCCTTGTTCTGGGACACGGAAGCTGAAAACCCCTTGGAGGCAACCCCTAAACTCAAGTAGATATCTGGTGAAAATTTTCAAATTTCAGGGAGAGATCATTTGGAAGTGGGGGTGTCATCGGATTCCACTGAAAGACTCCGGCTAGAGTTCCCGCTCAAGTCCTAGGAGGCATGCACCCAAGAAAAACGAAAAGCCATCTTGATGTAAAAATACATGAGGCATTTTTATTTCAGAGCTCTGGTTCAACCCCCAATCTCACACAGGAGACCAAGAATTGACCACGAATCTCAGAGGTTAGGGGATTTTATAGGAAAAAGGTCTGGGGAGACAAAGGAATTGGTGTGGCTATACATGATTGGCTATTTTGAATGTCGTTCGTGCAGATCAGAGTTGAGAATTCTTAAAAAAAGTGAAATTCCTAGCAAGAGGGGAGAGTGCTATTCAAAGTTCATACTGACCCTTAGCTAACACTTAAGAAAACCAAATGGCACAAGGTCCATCACTCAATGTCTGGCCAGGCGTGTCTCAGGCGCGTCGGCTGGACACCTCCTTGCCTTATCTCTGAGATTTACACCCCTGGTCTGGGCTCTCCTAACAGCTTTTCCTTGGCCCACCAGCCGCTTCTTGCAGGTCTGGCTCCTGTGGTTTTCAGTACTGGTCTCTTTCAATCCCAGGCTTACATGGGGAAGTACTTGCTAAATTTTTATATTCTTTTTCACCACATACTGGTGGTATTCCCAATGTAACATGGTAACTGAAAACAAACACCAAAACAAGTGTTTTCTGCCTGGACTTTTTAATTGCAACTCCCTTTTTCAGCTTTGTAGCCCCGTTTCCAACACTCTGGCATGGATACTCTAATATCCGCAGAGGCTAGATAATAGAGTAATGCAGATGGGTTGAGGTCGCTTCCCTCTAGGCTGGGACGACCCTATCGAATCCTAGCGATGCAAGAGCTCCTGTAGATAAGATTAGAAGGCGGCTGTCAAGGGTAACTTCCTCTTACAAACAAAAGCAGCTGCGCGGGTGGAAAGGGCCACCGCCGCCGCCGCCGCCCACCGCCTCTTCGGTCTCCACCTAAAGTTCCGCAGGTTTCGCGGAAGCCACGAGTCTGGCTGGCCCATTACTTGGTCCTCCGCGATCCCACCATCCTTCGCGCCCAGGATGCCTCTGGCAGCGGCCCTTCTACCCTATCGCGGAGCTTCTCTATGGTCGCTGCCGCTTTCCTGGCGGTGTCATGGCGGCCGTCGTTGAGTTGGCAGGACTGGCCCACGAAACTGAGGAAAGTCGGTAAAGCTGAGAAAGAAGTGGTGCAGCCGCAAGGCAGGAAGCGGTGGGAATGAGCAGAGGCTCCGTGGGGCCCACGATGTCCACAGCGGCGGACCCTTGGTGAAGTGTCAGGCCGGGCCTCGGCTTTCTGACGCGGCCGTTGGTGGGAGTGCCGTGTCCTGCGAGTCCTCCACGTCTGGATCCGCACCAGCTTCGGCTGTGTCCAGGGACTTTTGGAGCGGACGTGTCCACCCGCAGCGATGTCGTCCTGGCTCGGGGGCCTTGGCTCTGGCTTGGGCCAGTCTCTGGGTCAAGTAGGGGGCAGCCTGGCTTCCCTCACTGGCCATATCTCTAACTTTACGAAGGATATGCTGATGGAGGGCACGGAGGATGTGCCAGGTAACAGCTGGAGCGAGGGCGGTGGCGCTCGGCTGGGACCCTAAGAATGCCCACTCGTTCCGGGTCCGGTCGGTCGGCAGACGCGGACGGGTCCCGGGGGAGTCACTCCACACTTTTTTCTTTGCTCTTCTCCCTTTACCTCCGCAGCTGCTTTCCCAGCCTTCAGGACCACGGTGGAGAATTCTGGTCCTCCTCCCCTCATTGGATACGCTGAGTGGCTCAGTAAAGTGGAACTGCTTCTTTTATGTCGAATAGGGTCTTACTTGGGCGGACCATGCCTATTACTTACTTTGCCAATAGGGTTTTATTTGGGCGGTCCACATGTCTATTACTTACGTTGCCCATAGTTTGGGGGCCGATCTCATTTTGATCCTGTTCCTTTAGTATGACAACTAAAGTATGGCAATTGTTTCCCCTCTCCTAAATACTTTGTAACATTAATTACTCACAATTAAACACTTGGTGATTCTTGTCCTGGCTTTAGCCCCTTGTTAGGGGAATAGGGCTGTTTTTTTTTTTTTTATTCAACAGTTTTCCAGTTTTGTTCATCTTGAAGACACTTTGCAGATGAAAACGTATTCTTGTGTAGAATTGCACATTTCTCCCGTACTTTTGGCAGAACCCGTGAAATAATTCATCTTTTGAGTATCTTACCTACCTTTGCTCACTTTAAAACTTTAAAAAAAATATTGTGGTGTGTGAGTATGTGCATGATGCATATAAGCATGGGTGTCTGTACCTCATCAACTGTGTGGAGGTCAGAAGACAACTTTGTGGGGTTCTCTTTCCACCTTTAGGTGGAATTTGGGGATGGAATTCTTTTTACTTTGCTTGAACGACAAACATCTTTACTCACCGATTCATCTGGCCAGGCTCCTTCCCTTATTTTTGAAGTCATCATCTCGTTATCCTAATGAATAATGACCTAGAATTAGACTGTAATCAGTGGTTAGGTTAATTACTCTTCTGATTTCTTGACATTTGTTAATCAAGGAAGTGGGGAGATCCATCTTCTAAGAGCACTGGCTGCCCTCCCAGAGAACCCAGGTTCGAGTCCCAGCACCCAATGGCAGGCAGCTCACAACTGCCTGTAACTTCATTCTGTTTTCAGAGAATCCAATGCCACTTTTAGGCCTCAGCAGGCACTAGGCACCCAAATGGTGCACAGACATACATGCATATAATAATACAATAATTTTTTTTATATATATATATATATATATATTTTTTTTTAAATTTTAATCAAGGTTTGTGGTGTAGCTTAGGGTGACCTGGAGCTGACAGCCTTCCTGGCTCTGTCTCCCAGTGCCGGCATTACAGGTGTATACTACCACGCTAGGACAGTCTTATTTCTTTGTAAATGAATAACTTACTGTTGGGTTTAATCTAAGGGAAAGACTAGCTAGAGATTGAACCCCAGGTCTCATGCGTGCTAAAGCACACTCCCGGTGATGAAACTCATGATGAAAACTCCCGGTTTTCATCATGATTTAATAGCTGTGTGTACCTGATGGAAATAGAGTAAAATGATTTGATAGAAAAAGTCCTTATATTTAGGAGGAAAACTGGATCAGTACCCAAACCCTTCTTCCTGCTTGAGCTTCTGTTGACTGGGAAGGTTCATGACTTGGGACAATGAGAACAAAAGGCCTTCATATGTCCAGTAAAGGGCCATGGGACTTTAAAAGCAGAAAACGGCTGATAGCTGTGGGAAAGACTAGATTCTCACTGTATTATCGATAGGAGCTATCTGGTGTTTCTTTGACCTTAAACTGGAAAATAGTTACCCCTAATCTGATAAAAAGTTCATTTTGTTCTCCTTACCAGAGAGCTTCCTTACTCTTAAACAAACAGAACCCACCGTTTTTTTCCTTTTTTTTTATTAGCTATTTTAATTATTTATATTTTAAATGTTATCCCCTTTCCCAGTTTCCTCTCTGGAACCCCCCCCCATCCCATTCCCCCCCTCTCCCTGCTTCTATGAGGGTGCTCCCCCACCCACCCTCCCACTCCTGCCTCTCCACCCTGGCATTCCTCTACACTGGGGCATCAAGCCTTTACAGAACCAAGGGCCTCTCATACCATTGATGCCTGACAAGGCTATCCTCTGCTACATATGCATCTGGAGCCATGGGTCCCTCCATGTGTATTCTTTGGTTGGTGGTTTAGTCCCTGGGAGCTTTGGGGCAGGGGGTGTCTAGTTGGTTGATATTGTTGTTCTTCCAATGGGGTTGTAAACTCCTTCAGCTCCTTCAGTCCTTTCTCTAACTCCTTTATTGGGGACCCCATGCTCAGTTCAATGGTTGGCTTCAAGCATCTGCCTTGCCTCTGTATTTGTCAGGCTCTGGCAGAGCCTCTCAGGAGACAGCCATATCAGGCTCCTGTCAGCATGCACTTGTTGGCATTTGCAGTAGTGTCTGGGTTTGGTGTCTGTATAAGGGATGGATTCCCATACAGGTAGGGCACTCTCTGGATGGCCTTTCCTTCAGTCTCTGCTCTACTCTTTGTCCCTGCATTTCCTTTTGACATGAGGAATTATGAACTAATAAGTTTGAGATGGGTGGCCCCATCCTTTTTTTCTCTTTCTTTCTTTCTCTCTCTTTCTTTCTTCCTTTCTTTCTCTCCCTTCCTCCTTTCCTTCTTTCTTTCTCTCTCTTTCTTTCTTCCTTTCTTTCTTTCTCTCCCTTCCTCCTTTCCTTCTTTCTTTCCTTTATTTTTTGAGACAAGGTCTTACCTATAGCATGGGCTGGCCTGACGCTTGCAGTATAGCCCAAGGTTGACCCCAAATAGCATTTCTCGTGCTTCATCTTCATGTAGTATCCATTTTGGGTTGTTTGTTTTGTTGTTGTTGTTTAAACTCTGTAGTTCTGTTGGCACAGAATTTGTAGATCTGCCTGCATCTGCCTTCGCAGTGCAGGATCAAAGGCACAGACAGACCATCAAGCCTGGCTTATAGTCTCAGCTTTAGTGGTTTGGGTAGCTGCTAATTTTCCTAAACTAGAAATCTTTGTCATCTTTGTTTTGTGTCTTTCTTGTTGTGTACTTTAAATTGGCCACTGAACTTATTTGTCCTGTGTCACAGTTATCCTTTTTCTTTATAACTGCTACTCCAGCTCAGATCCTCACTCTCTCCCAGTTTTACTCTTTTTGCATCTGGCTCTTCATTCATTTTCTCTTGTACTGCCAGTCTAAAACTAAATTTGCTTAAAAGTTTCTTGACTTACAGGAAAAAAAGCCAAACCTCTTATGCTGGGAGGTCAAAGAACTGTTCCCTCTAGACTCAGACTGTCTTTTCTAGGTGCCATACCAGTTTCCATGTCTGCTCTTGTACATTTACAAGTGCAGTCCCCAAGCTTCTGTCACACACAACTCTGCTAGGGTTTTCTACCACTCCAGGCCTCTCCATGGTAAGTCTTTACTTCTTCCTTTACCTTTCTTTGCCTGGAAAACAGGTTTTCTATATAACCCTGCTTATGTGTGAGAGACTTCGTGAAAGTATTCTGACCCCACACGAGGTGAGTTGGTTGCCAGTGCTCTGTATTCTAACAGCTTTAGCACTGATGATATTGAGTGATAATTTGACCTTTTCCTTGATGTATAAGTAGGGATGTCTTAGTTACTTTTCTGTTGTTATAACAAAATGTTATAACCAAGGCAACTTATAAAAGAAAGTTTTTGATTTGGGAGCTCATGGTTCCAGATGGTTAGAATCTGTGAACATCAGGGCAGGGAGTATGGCAGCAGGCAGTCAGGTGCACTGCTGGGAGCAGTAGCTGAGAGTGTGTATCTGGTCCACAAGCACTGTCCTTCCCAGACGTTCTACCACCTGCTGACCAAGCATTCAAATATATGAACCTCTGGAGACCATTCTTTTTTGTTTGTTGTTTTGTCTGTGTAGACTTGACTGGTGTGTGTGTGTGTGTGTGTGTGTGTGGTGTGTATGTGTGTGCATGCGCATGCCACATGTGTGTGCCAGTACCCTTGGAGGTAAGAAAAGGGTATTGGACACCTGCAATTGAAATTATGTGTGATTGTGAGTTGCCTGATGTGCGTGCTGGAACTCAAGGCTTCTGGAAGAACAGCTAGAGGTCTTAATTTCTGAGCCATCTCTCTAGCTTGGGCCTTTTGTTTACTACTCAAGCCAGGTCTATATAGCTCTATCTCCTGTCCTTTTTTTTTCCCCCCAAGACAGGGTTTCTCTGTGTAGCCCTGGGTGTCCTAGAACTTACTCTGTAGACCAGGCAGGCCTCAAACTCAGAAATCCGCTGGCCTCTGCCTCTCAAGTGCTGGAATTAAAGGCGTGCGCCACCACTGCCCAGCTCCTGCCCTGTTTTTATAATGTCCAGATGCAGAAATAGAAAAATACCAGTACACAAAGGAAAAAGAATGTAACTCTGGAGATGATAGTTCCCAGCAGGATTAGTGGTACCATTTTGGCATTTCTGGGCCCTGACTATATTTACTAACTTATTTATTTTTAATTTTTATCCACTTACTTGTTTGAGACAGACATTTACTCGATAGTTCAGGCTGCTTCCATCTCAGCTTCTCCTGCATCAGTCTCTTAAGGGTTAGGATTCCAGGTGTGTACCTCCCCTCTACCCCGCACAGCATTGACTACTCACTGATTCACTCATGCTTTGGTGGATTCCAGGTGTGTACCTCCCCTCTACCCCGCACAGCATTGACTACTCACTGATTCACTCATGCTTTGGTGGCGGGGATTAAGTCAGGACTTCGCACACACCGGGTGGATAGTGTGTCGTCTGAGCTGCATCTTTCAGTCCTTTGACTACTTTAAATGAAAACAAGTAAAGTCAGAATGAGTCATCCTTGTTTTTTAAAAGATTTCTTTATTGTGTATGTGTGCATGAGCATAAATGAGAGACATACAGAGAGAGGAGGAGAGAAAGACAAGGAGGGAGAAAAGAGGGAAAAAGAAGAGAGAGTGCCCGAGAGCAAGAGCATGCACTAGTGTGCATGGAGCTTGGAAGACAACTTTTCAGGAGGCAATTCTCTCCTTCCACCCGTTTCTTCTCTGCACTGTATAAGTGAGCCTTTATCAGTTTCCCTGCTCCCAATCTTGACACAGGAGTGCTGGGATGACAGATATTAAGTACCTCATCTAGCTTTTCCTGTAGATTTTAGGGATTGGCATAAGGAGTCAGGCTTGGTAACAGGTACCTTTACTCACAGACATCTTTCTGGTCCCTCATCCCTATTTTTAATAAATTACATTTGTGTTACTTTAAGTATTCTCAGAATAGTTTTGTGTTTTAATTATAGGTCATTAATTAATTGGTAGACTCGAACTAGATGGTAAGAGCAAAGTGTAAGCTCCAGTTGAGTAAGTTTCATCTAAAGTTACAATATAAGCCAAAAGAGAAGTTTATTAAAAATGTCACAGGGCAAATCGAGACTTCTAAGGTGTAGAAGAGAGGAAGATAGGGGGACCTATTGTATTGTAGTGAGTGGCATCAGCAGTGGGAAATCCTGGTAAAGATGGAATGATGTATCTTCTGAATGAGCTCCTTTTAGTCTAGCATTCTGTTTAAACTCAGTGCAATGTATTTTTTTTTCCTTGACTCAAGTTTATTTGTAAAAATAGCAAAGGCCATTGGTCATCTGCTAATAGTATGTGGTAGGTGTGTCCCAGCAGTCCATCTGTCTTCACACTGGCAGGAGCCTTTTCTGTGAGGCCTTCACAAGGGTCTGGGCACCTTTGGGAGCTTGAGTTGGAGCTGAAGCCTGGGCCTTAGCTGGAGCTTTGGCCTCTGCCTTGGTTTGAACCTTGGGCTTTGGATGGCAAAGCCTGCTTGCCCCTTGGCCATGTTTTTTCAAATCTGCTTCTCAAGCTTGGAGTGAGCAATGAACGTCAGGCAGCTGAGTTTGCAGCTGGGGCCCTTTGGCATCTTGGGATTGATGTCCTGAGGCTTCACCAGGGCCTTGATGGCCTCTGCGCGTGCACTCATTGCCTTTGCATTGTTGGCCTACATCTTCTTCAGGCCTTTCTTGTGCTTCTTGGCAAAGCACATGTTCCTCAGGAACTTGGGGTCAGCCCCCTTAAGGGAGTCGTATCTTTGTGACCGGTTTTTTTGATGCCATTTCTGTGCCATTTGCGGGACTGGTTGTGTGTAGTGTGGCTCTTGGACTAGGTCATGTCTGCACTGTAACCAGCTGCTCCTGCAGTGCCTGGGACTGGAAGAGAAAGAGAAAGGCCCGCAGTGCAGCATGGGAAATAGGGTCACTGGGCTAACAGAGACAAGGCCTAGGATTCAGTCCCCCAGTATCAGTCCCACCACAAGACAGCTGCTTATTACTTCATATGGTGTAATCAACTATTCAGCATATACTGTTTGTTTTGTAGCAGATTTGCCCAATTCCGGGAGAGAGGAAAATGAAGCTACTCATTCAGTCTTAAGATCAGAGGTAAGGACAATTAAGGACAGTTGTCAAACTTCAAGTTTCCTCTTTTGAAACCAAGAAAGTTATTGAAACTTCCAGTATTTTTTGAATGTACTGTCTGACCTTTGACCTTTCCTGTTGCTCAGGGTTTCATTTTGATCCTGTCTTTTACAAATCCCTCTACGTGAGGAACGTGTGTGTGGTTGCTGTGGTTGGTTCTTGTGTAGTCTCATTTTTCACTTCTATCTATTGGGAATACGAAAACTACCCAACAGAGAAATGGTTCTGGTAAAAATTTATCATTAATATTGCTGGGTGTGTGTTACATTGAAGTATATTTATTTGCTTGTATTTTTTATCTATTTTGTTTGGCTTTGCTTTTTTGAGCTAAGGTTTCCCACATAGCTCAGCCTAGCTTGAACAGGGGATTCTCTCGCCTTAGCCTCCTGAGTTCTGGGATAACAGGTTTGTCTTAGTCACTGTTCTATTGCTGTGAAGAGGCAGCATGGCCAAGGGAACTCTTAGGAAAGAAACATTTAATTGGGGGTTTGCTTAAAGTTTCAGTGGGTTAGTCTGTTGTCATCATGGTGGGATCATGGCAGCAGGCATGGCTGGCCTGGTGCTGGAAAAGTAGTTGAGAGTTATAACCTGATCCACAGGCAGAAAGAGAGGCAGGGCCTGGCATGGGTTTTGAAACCTCAAAGCTGATGACCCTCAGTGACACACCTCCTCCAACAAGACCACACTTCTAATCTTTTTCAAATAGTGCCATTCTGTGATGACTAAGCTTTTAAATATTAGCTTATCAGGGGTATTCTTATTCAAACTAGCATAAGACCTGAACTATTATACCTAGCTAGTGGTACATTTAAATATAATATGAAAAATGGAATTCTGTTTAATCTAGAGTTTTAAATTTCCTAATGTTAGAATAATAATATAATATTTGGAGCAAAGAAGTTAATATAGGAATAATAAGCTAATTTTACTGTTTTGTTCAATATAAGTCAATGCGTAGTTGTTACTAATTCTGGACATTATACTTATACTTATTAGGGATGAGAAAAGCTTGGAAAAGTTCAGAAGAAAGCCCCAAAGAAATTAAAAGAATTTCAGAGTGGGAACTATTATAAAGGACTATCTATCGGAGCCCAACAGTTTAGCCTTGGGATAAGAACAGTGAGAGAACACTTAGTGTTTTAGCGAGTGATGTTCTTAGAGGACTGTGGTAAGCATGATTTTCTCAATTCTGAGCCTACAGAAAGAAAATGCCCAATCTAGATAAGACAGTATTTCCTGTCAAACCTTGTTGAACTCTGGTTTAGAATATCAAGGTGAGAGTGTGGAATTTTAAAATAAAGGAGGTACTTGTAAGAGAGGGACATTAGCACTGAGCCCATAGAAGATAGCATTGTGGTAGCATTTTGAGATCTTAGCATAGGCACTTGATAAGGAACATAAGTGTGGTACTGATAGTACATTCTTAGTAAGAATGAACTAGAAAATCATTGAGGAGGCCCTCATTGGTACAGACCCACCCAGAAAAGTTAGAGTGTGTATGTGCTGCTCTAACTTGCCAGTGTATATTTTGGGGGAAAGTAAGAAAGAGTAACCTACTTGAATAATGTCTGCTGTATACAGAATCTGAGAAAGGAAATAGAACTCTTATGTCCTTCTGTGGATCTCAATCCCTTTAATGATCTTTATGATTGTATTGTCTATAGCAAATATGGTTTTAGAGTCTAGAAATATTTATTTGGGGGAGACACATTCACCCCCTGTAAGCCTCTTCCTCATGTGATGCTACTTAAGTACCAGTGGAAGACAAGGGTTCTCTCTATTGTGGTGCTGTAAATGGCAGTTCTAGCTGCACACGCACATGCACATGCCTCCATATGCCTCCATCAGTCTGTTCTCTAGTCTTGCTCTAGCACCCGTGTCACCTTGTCCTCAAGACTCACTGATGTACAAGGATAAAGTGGTGGCAGGAGCTTTTACTGCTAGGTGAAAGGCAGTGTGTTTCCAGGGCATTCGATTTGCCTATGCCTAGCTGACCCAATTCCTTATAGCTCTTTTTATTTTTTTCTTGTTTTGTGTGTTCGAGTCAGATGTGTCTGTGCCACATGTATGGAGGCCTGAGGCCAACCTCAGTTATCAGTTCTTGCCTTCCATCTTGTTTGAGACTGGGTCTCAGGGTTTGTGGCTTCATATGCCAGGCTACCTGGCACACAGGCTTCCAGGGATTCTCCTGAATCCACCTTGCATCTAAAGGTAGGACTAGTGGGATTATAGATATGCCTGGCTTTATGCGTGTTCTGGTGTTCTGAGCTCTGGGCCTCACACCGTGCAGCAAGCGTTTTACCCACAGATCCACCACCCTAGCTATGCCTTTTTAGAGACAAGGTCTTGCTATGTGGCATTGGCTAGCCTATAACGAGCCCTAGTTAAGAGTCTAATTGCAAATGATATGAATTCACCTAACTAACTAACCTTTTCCTCTTTTTGCCAAAGAAATAGTTATATTATATTTATTGTTTATATCTAGTAGATTCTTTTAGTCTTTTTTTATATTATCATTTTTCAGAAGTGTGAATAAATTGATAGTAAAGGACTTGTTTTTTTGTTTGTTTTGTTTTTGAGACAGAATCGCTCTTCTTAGCCCAGCTGTTCTTGGACAGGCAGGCTATCGACTGACCAGGCTGACCTTGATCTCACAGAGATACACCTGCCTCTGCTTCCCAGTGCTGGGATTAAAGGCCTGTGCCACTGTGCCTGGCATAAAAATCATTTTTGAAAGGCTTTTAGTGCCATTAGTATTGGGTAACTTTCTATCATCTTAGAAAGCTACTCAGTTATCCTCATATTCATATTAGAAGTTTTATTACTTTATAAATACAGCAAACCCACATTTTCATGTGTATAGGTAAATATTTTGCTTACATAGAGTCTGATCTCAGAGTCTTTCAAAATTGGGCTCAAAGGAAATGAAAGAAAGCCACTTAATTCACAACAGGGCCTCTGTGTACACAAAGGTTTTATTGGATGTGTATGAGGGATTAAAACATCTGTATAAAAGTCTTTAAATTCCTTGTCATAAACAACAAGTTTTACAGGGTTTGATAGGAAAAGAACAAAACAAAAACAACAATAACAAAAAAAAAAGCTAACTAATGTTTAATGTCCTTTGCACTGGGAACCAAATCTGGTTCCCTATTTCTGTAAAACCAAAACTTTTGGGAACTTTGCCAGCTTCTGAGTTTGTTGAAGAGAAAATAGGGCTAGAATTGGGATTTTAATTTAAAGGCATATATTAAAAGCCAGAATTCTATCTGAGACCTTTGATATTTTACATTATTTTTGTGGAATGTTTTTCATGATGCTTGCATGTAATGATTGCTAACATGCTTGACTTGAAATATTTTTGTTGAAAATACTTTTCTCTTTGCTTCTAGAATGAAAGACTTAAAAAGCTTTATACTGATCTAGAGGAAAAGCATGAAGCATCAGAACTTCAAATCAAGCAGCAGTCTTCGAGTTACCGAAGTCAGTTACAGCAGAAAGAGGCAAGAGCTAATTCTCATTATTTCATGGTTTTTTTAGATTGATGAAAGTATTAAAATATTACCTATATTAAGATTGGAGCCAGCCGGGCAGTGGTGGCGCATGCCTCTAATCCCAGCACTTGGGAGGTAGAGGCAGGCAGATTTCTGAGTTCAAGGCCAGCCTGGTCTACGGAGTGAGTTCCAGGACAGCCAGGGCTATACAGAGAAACCCTGTCTCAAAAAACCAAACCAAAACAAAAACAAAAGAAAAAACAACAATGCCAGGCAGTATTGGCGCACGCCTTTAATCCTAGCACTTGGGAGGCAGAGGCAGGTGGACTTCTGAGTTCGAGGCCAGCCTGGTCTACAGAGTGAGTTCCAGAACAGCCAGGGCTACACAGAGAAACCCTGTCTTGAAAAACCAAACCAAACCAAACCAAACAAAACAAAACAAAGATTGGAGCCGCATTCCTATTAGTTTTATTTTTATAAGCTAACTTTTGGAAAGATTACATTTTAGCTTCTAAAAGAAGAGTCTCAACATTTTAATAATCTGTTGCTTATAAGTCTAATATTTATGAAATATAATTTTATGTCTTTTTTTAGGTTTTAAAAACATATATTTAGTTTAAATTAAATTAAATGTTTGGCAGTGCTAGGAATTGAACCTAGGATCTTACATATGGTAGATATTTTTTAAGTTGGTTTTTAGTCAGTGTCATCATTGCCAAAACATTTTCCTTTGTAAAAATACATTTAGACTATACATGTTAATATTCTTTGTATTGACATATATGTGATTTTTCACATAAAACTATATTAAATGTTTTACAGTTGAATTTTTTGTGTTTCTATTTTCTTTTACTTTGCTTAAAATGGTTGTTTTGGTGGTGTTTTATCTTTTCTTGAAAGGTGTAATAATAGATAATAGATAATAAATAGGTACTATGTAATTTAATCAATGTTACACTGAATCCTGTTGTTGAATTTTCTTTTATATTTAATACTTAAATAGAGTCCAATGAATTCTTACATTAAGTTAAGCCATTTCTCATTTTATTATCCAGATCCTCTTTAGCTTGGTGGCTAACTATTCATTTATACCATATTCATATTTGGGATTTTTAAGTTTAAATAAGAGTTGTAGCTCAGTAGTTACAGAAGAGTACTTGTCTGGTATGTGGGAGACCCTGTGTTCAGGTCCCAGCACCATAAAACAAAACTAAAACCAAAAACGTAGATGAGTTGGTCTCTAGTTCTTTTAGTGATGTTAAAGCAGAGTAAAAGTATGCTACATTCAAGAAAAAAATAAAAAGAGTTTGTTTTCTATCTTATTTGGATAATTGATAATTACCAATTGATAATTGACAATTTTATATAAAACAAATTATTATAAGAATAAAACAAATACAAAAAGTAAAGATATAAGTTCAAATGAAGGTTTTATGCAATTTTTTTTTTACAGTATGAGGTTTGAACACAGAACCTTGCACATGCTCAAGTACTTTACAACTAAGCTGTATTCCTAGACCTCTTCTAAAAATTATTTTAAAGACAGGATCTTATGCAGCCTAGTCTAGCCTCAAGCTTGTTATGTACTGAGGATAACCTTTAATTTCTAAGCTTTCTCCTGCCTCAGTCTTCCAAAGTGCTGGGTTTGCAGCATGTACTGCTGTGTACTGAGGATTAAACCAAACTCTACCAACTGAGCTATGTCACTGACATTTTTTTTTTGCATGTGAGATGGATGGGGTGGCAGCATGGTTTATGTCTGTGTGTGTGGTGTAGGGTTGGAGGTTATTTTTTCTTTTCTTTCTTTCTTTCTTTCTTTCTTTCTTTCTTTCTTTCTTTTTTCACTTTTGTTTTTGTTTTTGTTTTTGGTTTTTGTTTTCGAGACAGGGTTTCGATCTTCAGTTAAAATTCTGCTCAAGAATATAGCCCTGGCTGTCCTGGAACTCACTCTATAGGCCAGGCTGGCCTCGAACTCAGAAATCTGCCTGCCTCTGCCTCTCAAGTGCTGGGATTAAAGATGTGCGCCACTACTGCCTGGCAAGGATTTATTTATTTATTATAAGTACACTGTAGTTGTCTTCAGACACACCAGAAGAGGGCATCAGATCTCATTACAGATGATTGTGGGCTACCAGGTGGTTGCTGGGATTTGAACTCAGGACCTCTGGAAGAGCAGTCAGTGCTCTTAACTGCTGAGCCATCTCTCCAGTCCCTTCTTTTTTCTTTCCTTTGTTTTTTCTTTTTTCTTTCTTTCTTTTTTTCTTTTTTTTTTTCTGATAGTCTTTCTAGGAACACTATCTACTCCAGTAAACATTATATAGCCCAGATGTATTCAAATCTACAGCAATCCTCCTGCCTCAGCCCCCGAGTACAGAGGTTATAGATCTATGTCACCACACATAGCTTTAGTTGATATTGCCGACCTTCAGTTAAAATTCTGCTCAAGAATTCAGATATCTCTCTAAATAGGTTCAGAGTTTCACTGGCCTCCTCTTGGTCAGTGTTAAAGCTAGGCCTCTTTTAATGCATATTTCTCTCTAAGATTCCTGGGCTAATAACCATAGGCTGACTATGTTATCTTATCTAAAAAGATTGGATTAATAAATCAAAGCATTCTTTCAGTCATATTTGTAGAGACCACTGCAAAGTTACTGCTGATTCCTGGCAATTTAAAGCCTAAATGCAGCCATGTTCTAAATTACCTAACTCATCTGTGACTTTCGAGCTGGATAGTTCGAGAAAGCTTTGAATGCATAGGTCACACAGGTTCTGTTTCATTTCATGTCTGATGATCGTACACAGAGTTCTGAGAACTCACATTATGAAGATAGCAAGCTCACTTCCACTGAGAAGTTCATTGCTTTAGTTAACATGTGAGAGAAATCCTAATCTTCATGCTTATTTGGTACATTATCTATACTTTATGGGCATTATATATGTTTTTCAAATAACAATCTTGTGATTCCGGTAATATGGAAGATCTGAGTTCACTTAATTGAGTACTATTATTAGGTCATCATTATGCCTTTTAACATTAGGATCTATAAAAAGGCCAATAAGCATTTTAAAAATACTTCCTCTAAAACATGGATTGTGAATCCATAGGAAGAAATCAACCACCTTAAAGCGAGGCAGATTGCACTACAGGATGAAGTGCTCAGACTGCAGTCCGCTGCTCAGTCAGTCCTCTCGGGGCCTGGCAATGCCCCAGCAGCCAGTACAGCCTCTTCATGCAACTGTGGGGTCAGTCATCGTGGAGCAGCCTTCCATGAAGATGACATGGACTTTGGTGATGTGATCTCATCACAACAAGAAATAAACAGATTGTCAAATGAAGTTTCAAGACTTGAATCTGAACTTGGACATTGGAGACATATTGCTCAGGTTGGTAAAATTTGGATGAATTTGTGAAAACTATGAATTAGTAAAAATGCGGGCACTATTTAGGGAGAGCATCTGGTACTAGAAATAATTCTTCTTTTTTTTTTTGGCCTTTTTTTGGAAATAATTTTTTTTTTATTAAAGCCTCTTTTGTGTGTGTGTGTTTGTGTTTTATGTTTTTTGGTTTTTTGTTTTTCCTTTGAGACAGGATTTCTCTGTGTAGCCCTGGCTGTCCTAGAACTCACTCTGTAGACCAGGCTGGCCTCGAACTCAGAAATCCGCCTCCCTCTGCCTCCCAAGTGCTGGGATTAAAGGTGTGCACTACCACAACCTGGCAATAACTTTTGATTAGAAGAATAGAGAAGCTATATTTGTTTTCTAATACAGCATTCAGGTTTTTAAGTGATTTTGGTCAAGTCCCCTTTCTCTTTCATCTTTAGTTTTCTCTTCTGTATGATGTGTGGAAAAAAATTCAGATAGATAGATTGATAGATCGGTAGATCCACTTAAAAGAAAGTTATGAACCCAGACTCAAAAAATAAAATTAAATTGAGTCAAAAGTCCTGGAGTGTTTGTTTTCCCTGATGGAAGCATAGAGCTTTAAGACACTGTGTTTTGGAAATGTATTGGGATTTTGTGTGATGTTTTATAAGTTCTGATGACATGAAAAATGAAATTTTGATCATTAGTATATATTATTGTACTGGTGCTAAAGAGATGGCTCAGCGGTTACGAACACTAGTTGCTCTTCTTTCCAGAGGCACAGGTTTGCTTCCCAGCACCCACATGGCAGATCACTACTGTAACTCTAATTCAGGGGGTCTGATGCAAAGATTATTCTGTACTAAGGTAGAGATCTTATGGATAAAATTATTTTGTCTTTACTTATTTTGAGACAGGGTCTCATGTCTCCCAGGCTGGTGTCAAATTTCCTGTGTAGTCAAGGATGATCTTGAACTTCTGATCCTCCTGTCCCTAAGTGCTAACATTACAGTTTTTATGCATTGCTGGGCTCCTAATCAGGAACACCTAAATGCTATACAGTCACCCTACTACTAATGGAACTACATCCTTTGCCCTATATAAAATCATGTGGATTTAGTTATTGTTTTTTTTTTTTTTTTTTGAAACAAGGTGTCCCTATGTAGCTCTCCCTGTTCTGGTACTTACTATGTAGATCAAGCTGGCCTTGAACTCACAGAGATATGCCTGCCTCTGTCTCCCAAGTTCTGGGATTAAAGGCATGTGCCACTATGCCCAGCATAAAATCATTTTAAAAAGGCTTTTAGTGGCATTGGTATTGGGGAACTTTTTATAATCTTAGAAAGCTACTCAGTTATCCTCATATTTGCATTTTGGTTATCTAGTGAAATATTCTATTTTTCCATTTTAACTTTATTTTTTAGATTTATTATTATCCTTAATTATGTAAAGAGTTCTTGACTGGTGTCTTTTATTTATTTTGTAATAATAAAGACTTTGAAGAGTGATGGAGTTCTTAATCAGATTATGTCTGGGATATGCTCCTGTTTTACAAATAATAAACTTTTAATAAAGTTTGTGATTTTGTTTTTTAAAAAGAATAAAATCAGTGTAATTATTTTTTAATTCTCTTTCTAAACTAAGGCGCAGGGAGCAAAAAGCTCTGATCAAACTGAAATCTGCAAACTACAAAATATTATTAAGGTAAATCAAACTGTTTGTTGATATTTGCTATGCATCTAATATCTGTAGAGTGTAAAGATATAAGCCAAATTAGGACTCTTAGTTATAAATTGATTGTATAGATGATAATACTCAACTGTTCTATTTTTAACTGTTTTATTCTTTACAATAAAATATATCTAAGAGCATTTGCTTTGAAATGTTTTCTCAGTAATCCTAAATCTGTGTGTCTTTGTCTCTCATATTCCTAGTTTGATGACATTTTAAAGGTTTGAGCTTAAAGAATATTGACTAGAATGCTAACTTTTACTGTAATTATTTTACCTTAGTGATAGAATTTTGCTGGGTTTTTTTTTTTTTTTTT
>NW_022196912.1:115691660-115728836 GCF_008632895.1 Mastomys coucha | reverse complement strand
TTTTTTTTTTTTTTTGTCAAATTTCTTTCATGAGAAAAGTCTTGGTTACATATATTTATAATGGCAAGAATTGTTTTAAATTATAGTCATGTATAGAACTTTTCGTTTTGGCTTAAAGCTACATTACAAGTGTAGATCAGGACCTGGAGAGATGTTTATTAGCATAGGTAAAGACACTGCTCTTGGCAGTTTTGAGTCAGAACTACAGAAGGATGATTGAGCAAGAGAGGAGCAGCACAAGGAAAACCTGTATGGATGAGTCTGTTAGAACAGTTTAGATGGCAGGACTTAACAAGATAACGCAGCATCTAACACCAGGGCTCTGCTGGAAATGTGGACTGGATACCAAAGAACAAGAACACGACTAGCTGTGCTATTACCAGATGTTTGCAGTGACCCCACTGATTTCAAGATCTAAGATAGATCTAGCCGGAAAGCTGGATGTGACTTTATGCACCTGTAACCTAAGCCCTAGGGAGGCTGTGGCAGGAGGGATCACAATGTCAAGGCAAGCCTGGGCTATGCACTGAGTTCCTGACCAACCAGAGCTATGTAACAAGAAAGATCTGACTCAAAACAACAAAACAGAGGCAGATTCTTGGCTCTAGTAGTGAAGGAATATGTCCTAAAGAAAAGATGATGTTCTTGGCCTCAGATATAAGGGATTATTTTACCCACGTTTTGTTCCATTGTGTTCTTGATGTTTCCTCACTAAAAATAGAACAACTTTTTTAACTCTAAGGAGGCCTGGACCCATCAGAATTGTCCTTATTTGGAGACTGTGGTTGAATGCTTTTCAGCTTTAATATGTTCAGATAGTCAATTTTAATAATACAAACTTTTAAACAGTGAAATAAAACACTTTTTTTGGATTATTTATTGATCATGTACATTCTTAAATTTGTTCCTGTTTTTTAAGGAACTTAAACAGAACAGAAGTCAAGAAATTGATGATCATCAGCATGAAATGTCAGTATTGCAGAATGCTCATCAACAGAAACTGACAGAGATAAGTCGTCGGCATCGAGAGGAGTTAAGTGACTATGAAGAGCGAATTGAAGAACTGGAAAATCTGTTACAGCAAGGTTATAGAGTTTACTAACGTCACAGATTAGATGACATTCTTAAGTGACAAACCTTAGACAATTTATAGATCAGAATACTTTTGTAAATGTAGGCCAAGTTCCATGGAATAAAAAGTGACTCATTCTATTCACGGCTAAGTTTGTAGCGATGCCGTGGCTTCATGGGTCTATAAACATGAAAAACCCTTGGCACTTATATAAATAAGTTCGTAGATTGCTCTGCATTGTTTGCTGATGACACTACAGCAAAAAAAAAAAAGAAAGAAATATTTTCACCTTGTTTCAAACTCAAATATATAGACTTTAGTAGTTCAAATGAAGTATTTGACTTTTTATTTAAAATTAAAGTAATTTTACTTTTTAAGTTGTCCAAGTTCTAAACACTCTTAAGTCTATATTATATATAGCAAGCAATTTATGTTTTGGAATATAACATTTGATTCCTCTTGTTCTTTTAATGTTTTAGGTGGCTCAGGAGTTACGGTAACTGATCACTCTAAAGTATATGAGATGCAAAACACTATTCAGATCTTACAGTTGGAAAAAGTAGAATCTACCAAAAAAATCGAAGACCTCGAGAATAAAATAAAGGAGATACATAAAAGATTGTCTTCTGCAGAACAAGACCGGGAAGTCTGGAAAGAAGAACAAGAGCGGCTGGAAGTGGAAAAGAGACAGATAACTGAGCAGTGTGAGCGCTTGAAGCTGGAACACAGTGAAGCCCAGCAGAGTGCTCTGAGGCAGAGTGATGCTGGGACAGAGGACGGGAGGATCCTCTCACACAGCACCTCAGGCGCTGAGGTCTTGAGATTACAGCAAGCCTTGACTGGTATAAAATGTTTGGAACTTACATTGGTGTTTCTTGGCATACTAGGTCTTTTTAGAGACAAACACTTGAGTAATTGCAAAGTTTATGGAAACGATTATGTAATTAGAGTATAATTGTGGGCTTCGGATTCAGCACCCAATACTTGTCTGCTAGTGTCTCTCGGCCTCCTTTCCTTATACTCGTATGTGTTTACATACAAGTTAGTGATTCAGAGAGCCAGGTAGACTGCTGAGAAGAGATTGTGGGTATAGCCATTGTTGTTCATAGGTGTTGGTCTGTTTCTTTAATGTAGACAGAATTGAATATCGTCTGTAACTAATCAGAGCCCAGACTCTTCCATTAGGGAATGTAACCTTGCATCAGCAACAGTGCATTGTTATGCATTGAAGTGATCTGTAATAGAAGCAAAGGCTTGAGTGATAGGAGTATAGGTAGTCTTTGGGGCTCCAGCTGATACTTAGTACACAAAAAATGAAGATTAAAGGAAATAGACAAAGCCCAGTATTCATTCATAGCAGGAAAATAGGGGGAGGGAGCTCCTCAGCTGAAAAGGTGCATTTTACTGTGCACTTTGTCCCTTTAGTATAAACTCTGTAGGAACTCATTGATTCCTGCTCTGAAAGTGTCCAGTTCTGTGTGCTTGTGAACACCCGTATCTGTGTCCTACATGCCAGTCTATCATGAGCTCCTGACCTGAATGGCCAAATCTATATATAACATGGATTTTCACCCTAAAATTAAATTAAATTAAGATTATCTTCTCTTCTCCTCTCCCTTCCTTGCAGTCCTTCCCCCTAATCTTTGGGAAGCAGAATTCTAGAAGTCAACCATGCTCTGTAGTTTTTAGTTCCTTGATTTCTTCCTATGTGAGTGATATTCAGGATTGCAACCCCAAGGATCAGGGTTTCTTAAGTGCTTCAGGACTGGGAGCTGCCACTTGAGTAAAGAGAGGGCAGTTCAGTGGGGGACCCCCTCTGGACTCACAAGTAGCTCATTTTTAAGTGTGTTTTCTTACCATATTGACTGAGCCCCTTGAGTTTGGTTACCAATAGAGCCTCTCTCCTAGTCCTTCCGTCTTTCCCATTTCTATAACCATAGAATTACTTCAGTCAGGGAATAACTGCTTATTTTCTGCATTAACTGTTACAGATCTCTTTTTTTTTTTTTTTTTTTGGTTTTTCGAGACAGGGTTTCTCTCTGTAGCCCTGGCTGTCCTGGTACTCACTCTGTAGACCAGGCTGGCCTCGAACTAGGAAATCCACCTGCCTCTGCCTCCCAAGTGCTAGGATTAAAGGCGTGTGCCACCACCGCCCAGCTTTGTTACAGATCTCTTAATGGAGTAAGCAGAAAATTGGTTAAGAATAACAGAGGTGGGCCTGGAGAGGTGATTCAGTTGTTACAAGTGCTTGCTGAACAATTATGAGGATGAGGCTTTGGATCCCATCATCCAAATATCAACCTGAACATCCGGTGTGAACCATAACCTGAGCTTTGAGGGGATGGGAACAGGAGGATTGCTGGCTACCATCCTGGCCTAGAAACAAGTCAGGTGTAGGAAGAGACCCTGCCTTGAAAGACTACTAGATAGGTGGAGAGTGACAGAGGAAGAAATACAAAACACCCTCTCTTGGCCTGTGAACAAGCGCACAGATACACTCACACATGCAAATCACTCTTTACAAAACAAGAAGGTTGGGCTAGGCAATAATATTATCTTCCTTGTAGGGATGGAGTAGTTGTGCGGGCTCTCTGAGTTACTGTCATCCTCAGACTTTCCTTTTGAACAGCATCTGTTCCCATGTGAGTGTTAGAACAGTATCGGTTGTTTATTCTTTGGTTTCTGTTATTCTTCAGCTTATCTTTTTCTTTCTATTATGGAGCTAGAATAAATTTTTAGAAATGCAAAGCCTCTACTTTATATGGCTTTATGGGAACTTGATGAAATCTGAGCTTTGTTAGACATGATACCTCTTGTCTTCTGGTCTGTATTTACTTCCTCAGTTTATTCCCATCGCCCAGCTTTGTCCCTTTAGCCGCAATGGACTCTGTGGTTCCTTTTGTCAGTACTGTCCTGGTTCTTTCTCCATAGTATTTGCTGCATTGTCTGGACAGTGTTCCTAGTTTTTCTTTGGCCAGCTAGTATTACATTGACCCATTGGAGGTCTTACCTGTACCGAGGAAGAGGAGGAGGACCTGCGTTGCCTCTTGCAGGGCCTCTTTGTTTCACCCAGTCAGGACTAGATGCTTGCCCTTCTTGCCCTCAGAGTGGTCATGCTTGCTATTTTACACTGTAGGCAATCATTGTTTACTTGTTTCTACCACAATTTTATTCTGAAGTGTAAGCTCATAGAGAGCAAAAAGTGAAGTTTTCTCTCTTTGTCTAGCACTGGCTTTGTCATAAATGCTCAGTTGTCTTGGAATGAGTGGTAAATGAATTGCTTCAGCTGCTCTCATCTTATTTTGTCTCTGGCTTCCTCTTCCAGAACCTTTTTTCTCTATGGATCTATATGTAGTACATTATTACTAAATCACTTTAGGTAAAGTGATTAGATAATTATACTGTTATGGTATAAATTTTTATTTATTGCTTTTCAAGGCTTTTTTTTTTGTTGGTTGGATTTTTGTTTGTTTTGTTTTAAATAACAATCGTAGACCTTATACTATTCAAACTAATGGGTTGTATTTTGAAACATAACTGATACTATTTTTATCAGGATAGTAAATTAACACTCATCCAGAGCACAGTGATAATTCTTACGCTTTCCTAAAGCATTGGACTTTTGCATGGTTTTAAGCTTATAACTTACTTGTTACAGTCATAATAGAAATAGAGAATGGCAGAAGTGTGTTTTATTTCAAACTGTCAACCTGGTTGCTAGTTGTATCTATAAATATACTTTGTTTACTGCACCTCTTAGTTTAATTGTGGGAGGCAATCATTCAAATATTCTAAGTAATGTCAGACTCATTCATTGTTTTTACAGATGCTGAAAATGAAATAATGAGACTAAGTAGTTTAAACCAGGTAACTTCTTGTTATGGGAGAGAGTGCTGGGCATTATTTTACTAAGAGAGTTTTGATTCGTTGTGTTTGTTTATATTTTGTTTTCTCACAAATTCCTGTAAATTTATCCTAGGAACTTTAGTGACATTGTGCTCATTTACTAATAGCAAGTTTTTGCATTGTAAATTGATATGTTTGCTATGTAATTGGTAAAGGTATATTGTTGCAGAGCGATTTAACAGTATAGACAGTAACCAGATGCTATATCAGATGTTCCATAAAAAATTCAAAGGGTTTTTGTTTTATGTTTTATGTGTTCGTGTGTGTGTGTGTGTGTCTGTGTGTGTGTGTGTGTATGTGTGTGTACACGTGTGGAGGTTCCTTCCAACTTTACATGGGTTCCTGCTATTGAACATGATTGCCAGGTTTGCACAGCACGTGCCTTTACTTGCTGAGTCATTACCAAACCCTTGTATATTAGTTCAAATTACTTTGTAAACACATATTGATTTGTTTTTGTTTTTTGTTTTGTTTTGTTTTTATTTTTTTGAGATGGGATTTTACTGTGTAGGTTTTGCTATCCTAAAACTGTAGGACAGGCTCTAGACCAGGCTGGCCACTGAAAGTCATAGAGATCTGCTTGCCTGGGGCCTCCTGAGTGCTGGGATCAAAGGTGTCTGCCACTACCTGGCTTTAATTTTTAATGTAATAAATACTCTATAAGAATGTCTAAAATGATGAACTGATTCTAAACTGTCCAACTGAATTATTTTAATCTTTAGATGCTACTAGAGATATACTGAGTAGAATTGCACAATTATGTAACCAGATTGCTTTCTTGTAAATTGAAAATTCTGTTATCTGAAAATACTTTAACATTTTCATAGGATACCAATCTTGCTGAAGATAATCAGAAACTTCGGATGTGTGTCCAAACTTTAGAAAAAGAGAAGTCTTTATTGAGTCAAGAAAAGGTAGGTGCTGTTAAAATGGGGTGGAATTACAATGGTATGTGACATAGGTCACAACCAAGGGTCGGTTTCTAGGACAGTGGAATGTGTAGTGATAGAGTCCTCAGAACCAGTCTGAGCTCATTGATATGCTTGCCAGGCCAGGTTGGAGTAGCTGGGCAAGGTTCAGAGTATGAGAGGCTGGCCAGAGTGTGTGTGTAAACAGAAGCCATGGCGTACAGATATGAGCAGGAAGGAAATGGTTTCTGATGGAGTCCCTACAGCAGCACCTACACAGGTAGGCGGAGAGCCATTATGTAGTAGGAATACAAATATTGGTGAGCAGTAAAGGAGGGTAGTTTTGCTGTTAGAAATGGAATCCTTTTTGTATATGTTAGTAGCAAAGATGGAATAGAGTGTTATGATACACTGGTAGGGAGAAGCATTATGTTTGTGTCTCTGGGAATTAATTTCTTATCAATGACGGGTACTTTGATAGAGGTAGCTAGAAATTGAGTTAAAGACTAGAATTTGAACTCAGTTTAAATTGTGAATTTTTTAAAGTAATAAGTATTTATGGGTGAATGCATTCAGTAATACATGCTGAAAACTTATGCCTTTGTTACATGGCCTCTTTCACAGATTTTTATAATCTGTGTTAAAAATTCCTAGAATACTTTTCTATGTTATATAGAAAATATTAATTATATTATTAATATTTAATATATGTTAATATGTCTGGCATTACATATGTTAAATATTAATTACATTATTAATATTTAATATATGTTAATATGTCTGGCATTACATATGTATCCTTAAAAAATACCAGTGTCACCATACTACATACACTGTTTTAATATCTCTAAACATTTTAGTTTCAGCTTCTTTTCACATCAGCATATAAGCAGTACTCTGAGAGACATGATAGGCCTTTCTAAGTTGTTTGTGTACAGCCCTGGACATGGTGAGAGATCTTTCATGACATTTGTTCTGTTTATGGAATGGCAGCAGTGACTCACTGTTGCTGTCTTTATTACTGTGTACGTGCGACTTCTGGTTTTGTTCCCACCGAGTCCTGCTCTTTGTCTAACTGGCTCAAGTACACTTTGAGGTTGTAGACCTCTTCACATATGCTGAAGGACCTGCTGACTTTTCTGATAACCGTTTCCTTCCTTGTGATGTTAGTATTCACTGTAATGCTTCCCTGAACTGTGTTTTTATCCACTTAGCAATGCCAGATGTGTCTGTGCTCTTCTGATCAACCTGAAAAAAAATTATTTGTGGTTCTTCTAAATGGACAAATAACTTTAGGAAGATTTTCCAAAATTTTAGGTTCTCCCTTTTCTTTCTTCCTTTTTTACAATTTACATATTTTTTGTTTTATGTGTATAAGTGTCTTGCCTGTATATGTAGTTTGTGTACTACATGCATGTTTGGTGCCCATTGAGGCCAAAGACATCAGATGCCTTGAGACTCTAGTTACAGGCTGTTGTGGTATTGGGAACCAAGCTTGAGTCCTCTGTAAGAGTGAGGCCCCTTACCTGCTGGGCTGTCTCTCCCCATCATCCTCCTTTTCGTTACTGTTTTTTTCTTTTAAAGATTTATTTTATTTATTTTATGTATATGAGTACACTGTAGCTGTACAGATGGCCATGAGCAGTCATGTGTGTGGCTGCTGGGAATTGAACTCAGGACCTCTGCTGGCCCTGTTCGCTCTGGCCCTGCCCCTCTTCACTGTAGCTGTCTTCAGATGAACCAGAAGAGGGCATCCAGTGTCATTACGGGTGGTTGTGAGCCATCATGTGGTTGCTGGGATCTGAACTCAGGACCTTCGGAAGAGCAGTCAGTGCTCTTACCCACTGAGCCATCTCGCCAGCCCTTGTTACTGTTTTTTGAGATAAGATCTCACTGTGTATCCTAGACTATCCTGTCCTGTTATTCTCTATATAGCCTCAGCTGGTTTCAGGTTTATAGCAGTTCCCCTGCCTAGCCCCATAAGTACTGGGGTGGCAGGCATTAACCCCCACATCTGGCTCAGAATTATCATTTGGATCGGGAGGAAATAAGAAAGGTGATAAAGAGCTGGGCGGTGGTGGTGCACCCCTTTAATCCCAGCACTTGGGAGGCAGAGGCAGGCTGATTTCTAAGTTTGAGGCCAGCCTGGTCTACAGTTGAGTTCCAGGACAGCCAGGGCTATAGAGAGAAACCCTGTCTCGAAAAAACAAAACAAAACAAAAAAAAAAAAAAACAAAAAAAAAAGAAAGGTGATATACTCTCCTATAGTTTTTGCATGATATTATTAGTTTTTTTTTTTTTTAAAGGAAATTGAGATTTTTTTTTTAAAGGAAATTCTTTCAAAGTAGATCCCAGAAAGGTTCAATTTAAGGTGGCTTTATATTGGTACAAAATTTATAACATACGTAATTGTGGGAAAATGATGTTGAGTTCTAGAGAACTATAATTTCATAGGTTTTCAAGAAAATCGTTATTACATAGTAGACTATTAGTGCACGTATAGGTCCGTGTTAAGTAACGTTGGGTTTGTGAGAAGGAAACCTGGTCTACTTGCTCAGAAGGTAAAGGAAGCAGAGAGGTACATTCTTCAGTTAAAAGAAAGTTTTGTATTTCAGCAGAATCAAATCATTAGTAAGTTCCTTTAATGAGAAAGGATGCCTTTCAATTTCTAATTAGATTTATAGCCTGATTAAGTACTGATTTCTTTTTCAATTTTATTTAATCTGGCTGGGTATTAGTGGAAATTAATAGATGGGAGGTTGGGGACTTTTAATAAAATTGTGTGTGGTCAGCATGAGGATGGGGACTAGAAAAGGCTCTGACTGAGAATGGTCCTCTGCAAAGAAGGTAGAGTTAGAAGGTGAGCACAGAGTTGTAGAAATGTTCTCATTGGAGCTGGAAGTAAACCTCCATGACCGGAGGCTGGGGCATTTTTCCAGTACAAAGGATTTAGGAGAAACGGCCCCAGTATGTTTATTTATGTCTGTATGTTCTATCTTTTGAGGTCTCTTCTTGAATGATGGTATGTGCTGCTTTCTCTGTGCTCTTTCCTTTAAGGAAGAACTTCAGACATCACTTTGCAAACTGAGCAGTGAATACGAAGTCATTAAAACTACAGCTACAAGGGACTTAGATTTGTTTTCTCAAGTACATGACTTAAAACATGACCTGGAGGTGAAGGAGCAAGAACTGAACCAGAGTATTCATGAAAATGAAGTACTTATGGCTGAGTTAGAAGAACTGGACAAGCAGAACCAAGAAGCTACTAAGGTAACAGAGCAGTCCATATGAGTGCAAGGCCTGAGCGGCACACTTCAGTCGTCTGGGTGCTCAACTCTTAGACAGGGACAGTATTTTGTGGTTTCATATTTTATGTGTTTATGATCTAATGAGAGGCTTACCTTTGTCTTTAAAGTGCCAGTTACTACAGTATGTTTGGATTTGAAGCTATTCAACTCTGGGTTAGGGGATGTGAGCAAGTTAGCATGGCTTTGTGAATTCTATACACAGACAGGCAGCAGCCGCCAGCTGCTATTTATTGACACCTGCTCTCATGTTTAAAAGTTGGAAACAAAATATGTATGATGTTTAAAAAAGCTAGATTTTTTTTGATTTTTAGATTTTTACTCCTAAAAGATAAAATTGAATTTTTGTAAATAATTTTATGAGACATCGTGAGATAGAAAGTTGTTTTTTTGAGTAGATTAAAATTATCAGATTATTATTCTATTATATATGAAATTTTATAAAATTTGCTTTAGATCCTAACATGAGAAAATGTCACAAAGTTACTGTGTAAATTAATTTTTCTTTCAGCATGTGATTTTGATAAAAGATCAGCTATCAAAACAACAAAGTGAAGGAGATAGTGTCATCAAGAAACTGAAAGAAGAGCTAGATGATGAAAAGCAGAGAACCCATCAACTTGAGGATGATAAAATGAATATTATTAAAGAGTTAAATGTACAGAAAGAAAGGCTAACTCACAGTGAACAGGCCCTAAGTGAGTTACAGTTAACCAAACAGAAGCTTGAAGGTAAAGTAGAAGATTTAGTAGATCAGCTAAGTAAATCAGAGAAAAGTAATTTGGACATTCAGAAGGAGAACCATGAACTGAGGGAACACATCAGACAAAATGAAGAGGAGCTGTCCACAGTCAGGAGTGAGTTAACTCAGTCCCAAACCCAAGGCTCCAATAGTAACTTGAAGGATGAGTTACTTAAAGAAAGGGAAACTGAAGTTCGAAACTTAAAGCAAAATCTTTCCGAAATAGAACAGCTCAATGAACATTTAAAGCAAGTTGCTTTTGATCTTAGAACAGAAAATGAAAAGTTGGTTGTAGAATGTGAAGATGTAAGAAATCAGTTGGAAGAATCTGTTGCTGGCAACAACCAGATTTCTCTGGAAAAAACTGCTATGCTGGAATGGGAAAAGGCACAGCTAGAAACAGAGCTGTGTCGAGCTAAAAAGAGGCTATTGGAAGAAGAGAGGAAGTACAAGCAAACTGTCGAGGGACTGTCCAGCGCACACAGCCCAGATTCCTCTGCTTTACAGCTGGAACAGGAGCGCTTAATTCAGCTCAATCAAGAAAAAGACTTTGAAATAACAGAACTCAAAAAAAGTATTGAGCAAATGGATACTGATCATAAGCAAACCAAGGAGACTTTGTCATCTAGTTTAGAAGAGCAGAAACAATTGGCACAACTTATAAATGAGAAAGAGATTTGTATTGTGAAACTTAAAGAAAAAAGTTCAGAACTGCAGAAGGAATTAGACAAATGTGCTCAGACCTTAAGGAAAAATGAGACTTTAAGGCAGACCATAGAAGAAAAGGATAGAAGTCTTGGATCCATGAAAGAAGAGAACAACCACCTGCAAGAGGAGCTGGAGAGACTTCGGGAGCAGCAGAGTCGGGTAGTGCCCGTGCCTGAGCCTAGAACCCTTGGCAGCACCACAGAGCTAGAATCTGAGCTGTCTCAGCTACACATAATCAAGGATCACCTGGAAGAAGAAATTAAACATCACCAGAAGATGATTGAAGACCAAAACCAGAATAAGATACAACTACTCCAGTCTCTTCAGGAGCAGAAGAAAGAAATGGATGAGTTTAAATACCAGCATGAACAAATGAGTATCACACACACACGGCTCTTTTTAGAAAAAGATGAGGAAATTAAGAACTTGCAAAAAACAATTGAGCAAATGAAAACCCAGTTGCATGAAGAAAGACAGGACAGTCAAACAGAGAGTTCTGATATTTTTCAAGAAACAAAAGTTCAGAGCCTTAATATAGAAAATGGAAGTGAAAAGCATGACCTATCTAAAGCCGAGACGGAAAGGTTAGTGAAGGGGATAAAAGAGAGGGAGCTAGAGATTAAGCTTCTGAATGAAAAGAACATCTCTTTAACTAAACAGATAGATCAGCTGTCCAAAGATGAGGTCGGCAAGCTCACTCAGATTATCCAGCAGAAAGACTTGGAGATACAAGCTCTTCATGCCAGGATTTCCTCGGCTTCCTACTCACAGGACGTTGTATACCTTCAGCAGCAGCTGCATGCATATGCTATGGAAAGAGAGAAAGTAATGGTTGTTTTGAATGAGAAGACGAGGGAAAACAGCCAGCTAAAAACAGAATATCATAAGATGATTGATGTTATTAGTGCCAAAGAAGCAGCCCTTATTAAGTTGCAAGATGAGAATAAAAAAATGTCCACTAGATTTGAAAGTAGTGGTCAAGATATGTTTAAAGAAACTATTCAGAATTTATCCCGGATCATTCGAGAAAAGGACATTGAGATCGATGCACTGAGTCAGAAGTGCCAGACCCTGCTGACAGTCTTGCAGACGTCTGGCACGGGTAGTGAGGCTGGAGGGGTTAACAGTAACCAGTTTGAGGAACTCTTACAGGAGCGGGATAAACTGAAGCAGCAAGTGAAGAAAATGGAGGAGTGGAAACAGCAAGTGATGACCACTGTCCAGAACATGCAGCACGAGTCTGCCCAGCTCCAGGAAGAACTTCACCAACTTCAGGCACAAGTTTCGGTTGACAGTGATAACAATTCTAAACTGCAAGTGGACTACACAGGCCTGATCCAAAGTTATGAGCAGAATGAAACCAAACTTAAGAACTTTGGGCAGGAATTGGCACAAGTTCAGCATAGTATAGGGCAGCTTTGTAATACCAAGGACCTTCTTTTAGGAAAACTTGATATTATGTCACCCCAGCTCTCCTCTGGCTCATCACTTACCTCTCAGGCAGCAGAGCCTCTTAGAGCAAGCCAGTCTTCTGAGCCACATGAGTCTTCTCAGTTGCTTCAACAAGAGGTAGATGATCTGAGAAAATCACTGCAGGAAAAAGATGCCACAATTAGAACGCTCCAGGAAAACAATCACAGGCTCTCTGACTCCGTTGCTGCTTCCTCAGAGGCAGAAAGGAAAGAGCACGAGCAGACTGAGTCAGAAGTTAAGCAGCTAAAGGAGAAACAAGAGGTTTTACAAAACCTACTTAAGGAAAAAGACCTCTTAATCAAAGCCAAAAGTGATCAATTACATTCTTCAAATGAAAACTTTGCTAACAAAGTGAATGAAAATGAGCTTTTGAGGCAGGCAGTGACAAATTTGAAGGAGAGAATATTGATTTTAGAAATGGACATTTCTAAATTAAAAGGGGAAAATGAAAAAATCGTAGAAGCATCCAAGGGGAAGGAAACAGAATACCAGGCGCTACAAGAGACCAACATGAAGTTTTCCATGATGTTACGAGAAAAGGAGTTTGAATGCCATTCCATGAGAGAGAAGGCACTTGCTTTTGAGCAATTACTGAAAGAAAAAGAACAGGTATGTTTGGATGACGAATGTAGAAAACTGCTGAGGATGGAGGAGCCTCTGAAATGTGCTTTTTTTATGTTGTTTGTAAGGAGACTAAGCTTGTCCACTTAGTAATACTTATTTTAGGGTATTTTGGTTTATGTGTAGTTTCCTCAGACATTTAGAAATTTCTTCCCCAAATTACTAGATATTTTCAAATTATTTAGTAGTAATTAATTCTTTATAGACTCCTAAGTACACAACAAAGATTCAGTAGCAAATACTATTTTCCCCATAGTGGAAGTGAGTTATCAGAGTGTTTCTTAAGGGGATGGTAGAGATCAACCCTGGGACCTTGTGCACTAGGAAAACATTATACTTATAAGCTATTTACTTGCCTATCAGAGGGAAGTTTTGAAGTCATTTTAATTACATTTCAGGCATATTTCAGTAGGTTTTAGAAATGGCCAACATTTTAGAGATTCCTGTATGAAAGGACCATGAGCTGCAGTAAAAATACTTTTACATTGTGACCTCTGTGTGCATGTATTTGTATGAGAGAAACTGAAAAGTTTGAGAAACCCAAAATTATCCGTGTAACATGTAATAGATTGTTAGAAAAAATATGCTGGGTGATCCATTAAATTGACTTTACATAGCATTGATTTATTTACTGTGTGAGTGTGCTCCTGGCACAGTGAACGTGTGGAAGTCAGAATATCTTTAGAAGGTCAGTTCTTTCTCCACCTTGTGAGTTCCTCAGATCAAATTCAAGTCCTCACTGAGTTGTATTGCTGGCTCTACATTGACTCTAATGGATCAATCCACAATTTGAAAGTGTTTGCAGTTAGTAGTTCCTTAGACAGAATAAGCTCTGCACATACCCTGTCCCCAGCTCTGTTGCTGGTAGAATTGTTTCCTCCTTTATCAGCAGGTAGTATTGGTATGGTTTGATCATTTTGGGTTGTTTATTTATGGAGGGTCATAGCAGTTAACTGTAAAGTGTCAGTTCCTTCTGATGTGTTCACTGGCTTGTATGCTTACGTCAAGCTCCTTTATTAAACTTGCTTTAGTAGCCTGTTTACATATTCACTGTAGTGAGAATTCCTGAAGATTTATTATGATCTGTAAGTACTATATATAGCACATCTTTGGAGTTAGTTTTTAGTGTGAGTTCTGTACTTTGGTAGAAAACATTTGGAAAGGAGATGATAGGCAGAACAATGCCCTGTTCAACCACAGTTTATTTTAATTCTTTTGTCTGTGCTGGGGTTGGACCTATGACCTCATGCTTACTAGGGAGGCAGTGTGCCACTGACTTACATAACCCAGTCCAGCATCTGCTTCTTGAACATGTATGTGCTGCTAGGCGCAGGATTCAGCATTGTTCGACTTCTTTTTACCAGTTACATTTTCCTGTAAGGGCCCTGAATTAGCTGATCAAAATGTACACTGTTTGGCCAGACATGGTGGTCCATGGAAGCCTAGCACCTGGGAGATGGAGGCAGGAGGGTCAGGAGGGTCAGGAGCCAGCCTCCTCTGCCTTAGGAAGCTAACCTCGGCTTTTCAGATCTTGTCATTAATGGTACTGGCCTATATGGTTCAGAATTGCTTTACGAGGTCTGAGAGCGTGAACCTTCCCACTGTTCCCTGACTGACAGTGGGTCTAAGAGCATACCTGACTGGGAGGTGGGACAGTGATGTCTCCTGTACTTTAGGTACAGTCTTTTTAAAGTGCACTCTTGGCATTTGGTGTCATTTCTGTCTATAGTATTGACATCTATAGATCTAAATTATACAGATTACATTGAAGAGCTATAGTAAGTATTTTATTACTTGACTGTACTTGGTATAACTTAAATAATTTTTTTAAGGATTTTCTTTATGTAATTTAAAGGTACCTTTTTTAACCTATACAGCTTGAGCAGCTTTAGTTGAAAATCAGAAATGGTCCAAAGTCCGAGACTTTGATGACCAACCTGATGGAGTGCCACCTCACAGGGTTTATATATTATTACCACCTTCCTCTTCTGAGTTGTCCCCTGAACCTTAGATGTAGATTTTGTGTTACAGATAAATTAATTCTGTATGGATACCTCATGTTAGCTTGTTTTCTTTATTTTGGCTAGTTGCGAATTCTTAAAATCATCTCTACCCACTACAAAAATAAGCATTTTTTTAAAATTTTTTTTATTAGGTGTTTTTATTTACATTGCAAATTTTATCCCCTCTGAAAACTCCCCTATCACATCCCCCCTCTCCCTGCTCACTAACCCACCTGCTCCTGCTTCCCTGTCCTGGCATTCCTCTACACCAGGGCATCAAGCTTTCATGAAACCAAGGGCCTCTCTCCTCTCATTGATGTCCCACAAGGCCATCCTCTGCTACATATGGGGCTGGAGCCTTTAGTCCTACCATGTGTACTCTTTGGTTGGTGGTTTAGACCCTGGGAGCTCTGAGGGCACTAGTTAGTTCATATTGTTGTTTGTCCTAAGGGGCTGCAAACCCTTTAGTTCCTTGGGTCCTTTCTCTAACTCCTTCGTTGGGGATCCTGTACTCAGTCCAATGGATGGCTGTGAGCATCCACTTCTCTATTAGTTGGGCACTGGCAGAGCCTCTCAGGAGTTGGCTATATCAGGCCCCTGTCAGTAAGGACTTGTTGATATCCACAATAGTGTCTGGGTTGGATCCCTAGGTGGGACATTCACTGGATGGCCTTTTCTTCAGTTTCTGCCCCATCTTTGAGGGGTGAAATTGATTACTTATCTGTGGGTCTAAATAAGTTTTTAGAATGGATTTAGAAACTATACTGATTTAGTAAAGTGAGAATAGTGGGTTCTATTTTAGGGTCTATGACCCCACTAGCCACAGATGCTTGGCTAGGTTTAGACTACCAGGAGTGAATTCCCCCTTACTGGCAGGCTCTAAGTCCTATTAGTAATCTGTCGGTTACTCCTAACATATAAGTGACACACTACATTGGTGATGCCTTGACAGGCTGGTCCTTGTGGTCCAGAGGCTTTACAGGTGAGTAGGACTACTAGCTGCTTTCTCTGTATGCCTCTTGTATCCACCTTCATATACTGTGAGAACCTAGTGCTCAGGGAGGGGCTTCCAGGTCAGTCCAGTCCAGTCCCTTCAAGCCTATGACCAAAGTGTGTGTGTGCCTTCAGGTTCTGGGAGGCAGCCAGGGCCGTGTCAGGGTTTTTGGGGAGGTCTCCTGGACTCTCCTGGCCAGCAGCTCAAAGGGAACTTTCCAGTGCCCAGCACTAGAGTTTTGTAGGATAGGTTTTGGCTCTTGTGGGGGGCATTATCATCACAAGTGGTATGACTTTTTTTAAACTAGTATATATGTGTGGTTTTTTTTTTTCTTTTTTCTTTTTTGGTTTTTCGAGACAGGGTTTCTCTGTATAGCCCTGGCTGTCCTGAAACTCACTCTGTAGACCAGGGTGGCCTCGAACTCAGAAATCCGCCTGCCTCTGCCTCCCAAGTGCTGGGATTAAAGGCGTGCGCCACCACCACCTGGCCATATATTATTTTTAAGTAAACATAAAATAATGTTTTTCTATGACTTTCAAATGCATTTAGTATTATTTATCATTCCTCTCTCCTCCTCTCTTCTTCTATGTTACCCTCTCAAATTAAAAGTCCCCCCCTATATTTCTTCCATTTTCTCCTTTATATCACCCATGTCCTAATATCGCTCATGTTTCTTTTTAAAATTTTTTTAAAATTTATTTTTATTCTTTAATCCTTTTTTACAGTCCAGATTTTATCCCCCTCCTGGTCTGTCCCCTGACCACTCCCCCATCACCCCCATCTCCAACCCCATCCCACCAGATCTCCCTGGGGCTTCAAGTTGCTCAAGGGTTAGGTGCATCTTCTCTCACTGAAACCAGACTGGGCAGTCCTCTGCTGTATATGTGTTGGGACCTCATATCAGCTGGTATATGCTGCCTGGTTGGTGGCTTAGTGTCTGAGAGATCTCAGGAGTCCAGGTTAATGAGGCTGCTGGTCTTCCCAAGGGGCCACCCTCCTCCTCAGCTTCTTCCAGATTTTCCCCAATTCAGCCACAGGGGTCCCCGGCTTCTGTCCATAGGTTGTGTAACTCTTTCAGCTGCTTGTTGGGCCTCACAAAGGGCTCCTGTCTTCAAGCACACTGTGGCATCAGTAACAGTGTCAGGGTCCCAGGCCTCCCCTTGAGCTGGATCCCAGTTTTGGCCTGTTATTGGACCTCCTTTCTCTCATGCTCTTCTCCATGTTTCTTTTATTTTTCTGTCTTTGTTTTTTGTTTGTTTTGTTTTGTTTTTCAAGTACTAGGGATTGAACCTAGGGCTTCCTCACACATGCTAGGCAAGGGCTCCATCACTAAGCCAGTTTCCCAGACCCTTTGAAAAGGTTTGGTTTTTTTTGGATGGGGGTGGGTGGGTTCTTGAGATAGAGCCTCATTACATAATTCTGGCTTGCCTAGAAGTTACTGTGCAAACCATGATGGCCTTGAACAGCCTCTGCTGGATTAAAGGCATGGCTCCTTTGAAAATGTTTCTCATGAACATTTCTTTTAGCATAGCTTTGGGTCAACAGACAAGTTGTAGAGATTGTGAAGAAAGTTTTCATCGACTTAAGACAGGGTTTCTCTGTGGAGCCCTGGCTGTCCTGGAACTTGTTCTGTAGACCAGGCTGACCTAGAACTCACAGAGATGCTCCTGCCTCTGCCTCCTGAGTGCTGGATTAAAGGTGTGAGCCCCTACCACCTGGTCCAGTTTATCTTAGTGTCTTACATATCTCAGTGGTTGTTACAGCTAAATGAAGCAGCACTGCAGCAGGGCTGAAGCTCGAGCTTACTGGAAGTCTACAGTGCTCATCCCTTTTCCTTGCTGCAGGGTGATGTGTAATGGAGGGAACCACACCATGTGTAGATGTCACGTGTCCTCGGGGTGCTGTATAACGTAGGACACCACATCATGTGTAGATGTCACATGTCCTTGGGGTGTTGTGTCGTGTAGGACACAACACCATGTGTAGATGTCACGTGTTCTCAGGTTACTGGGTTGTGTAGGACACCACACCATGTGTAGATGTCACATGTTCTCAGGTTACTGCATAGTGTAGGACTCCACACCATATGTAGATGTCACATCTCCTTCATCGTCTTTCAGAGTGTCTTTGGATTTTGTTGAGTTTGTTCCTACTAACTATATTTTAAAATTATTTAATGAAGAACATGTCTTTTTTGAAAATCTATTATTCTTTAAAGCTAAAGTTGTTTTTTTTCCAAAAGGGCAAGGCCGGGGAGCTAAATCAACTTTTAAATGCAGTTAAATCAATGCAGGAGAAGACAGTTACATTTCAACAGGAAAGAGACCAAGTTATGTTGGCCCTGAAACAGAAGCAAATGGAGAACAGTGCCCTGCAGAATGAGGTATACCGTGACTGTCATGGACAGTGACTCAGCCTGGGTGTTTAGTAACCGTTAATAAGGCAGATGTTCTTTTCTCTTCCTCTGATGTGCTGTAGTAGGGTTTTAATCTTCCTAGGGTACAGTATTATTTAGTTTTCAAAAGGGAAAACTATGATGCAATATATACCTTTCATATAAGAAAATTATTTCACTCATAATGTATGAAAAAAATGAGATTTACTAAAAAGGTACTCTGCCGTAATAGCCCAATACTTTTGTATAATTCCATTTCCTTTATAAACCCACACAGATGAGACCTTGCAAAAGTAAAGCTTCTATAGGAATCTTTAATATAATTTGGGGAGAAGTTTTCCCTGCATAAACATACTTTGCAGCATGTGGCATTAGTATATTAATATATTATTATATAATATATAATATAATTGATGTTAATAATAATTATACTTGTTATAATTAAGTAAACATGTTTTATATAATTAATTAAAATATATTATGATTAAAATATATTTAAAATAAATATATTATTTTTGTGTTTTATTTTATTTTATTTTTTCTTTTTTTCGGAGGGGAAACTGGGAAAGGAGATATCATATGACATGTAAATAAAGAAAATATCTAATAGCCAGCCTGGTCTACAGAGTGAGTTCCAGGACAGTCAGGGCTATACAGAGAAACCCTGTCTCGAAAAACCAAAAAAAAAGAAAAAAGAAAAAAGAAAAAAGAAAATATCTAATAAAAAATAAAATAAGTATTATAATTAACAGTTATAGGTACAATATACTAATACATTTCCATAATGTGGAACAAATTGATCTTTTGTGGGGCTTTGCATTGCATAGAAGGAAAGTAAAGAAAACCCCTCTGCTTAGGTTCAACGGTTCCGGGACAAAGAATCCCGGCTAAACCAGGAGCTGCAGAGATTGCGCGACCACCTCTTAGAGTTGGAAGACTCTCATACCCGGGAAGCTTTGGCTGCAGAAGACAGAGAGGCTAAACTGAGGAAGAAGGTCTCAGTGTTGGAGGAAAAGCTAGTTTCATCCTCTAATGCAATGGAAAACGCAAGGTGAGTTTTTCTTTTGGGTATGAACTTTAACTGGTCATTTGTTGAGTCTCATGCTCTGTAAACATTTTTCTTCTGTTAGTTCATTTTTCACAAACGTCATTGTTTCCATTTTACAGATGAAGGGTCTTAGGGTGAAGTGGTATAAAGCTTGCTCCAGGCATACAGTGTGGGGCTCATGAGGCTCTAACACACAAGCTTCCTGTCACTTAACCAGTCTTAGGTACTGTCACTTGCCATTTAAGGGGAATGGTTCTGAAGTAGTCAGGTTGTATTGGCTCTGTCCAGTTCCCCAAGAGGTAATTTAGTTAGTTCATAAGGTCTTACTTTTCAGCAGACAAAGCTGATGACATGAAAGTGCGTGGGCAGCAGTGGTCAGAGACATAGGTCAGATGGAGAAGCCACCCTGTGGCCTAGTAGGTTTCCGTGACTAGGTCCCTTCTTAAGTATTTACAGTTTTCATTTTCCTCAGTATAAAGATTTGATATTTAGTGCTTGGTTTTGTTTTTGAGATAGGGTCTCACTAACTCACACTGGTTTCAGACTTGAGCTTCTCCTGCCTCTGCTTCCCAAGTGCTAGGATTACTGTCATACCTGACTGCACCCTACAAGAATATTACATTTTAGAAAAATCACAAAAGCTAAGAAGACATAAAGCAGAGTTCCACTCACCCAAGATCATTATTTGTACTGGTTTATGCCTTTCTATTTGATGTATATAGTCTGTCTCTTAAAGAGCAAAAATGAGATCATTTTATTACTACTGTCTTGTGACCTTTTTTAGTACTACATAGTATGTCATTATACAGTGAGTCATATATTTCTGCAACAATAGTCTATGACAGCATAGCCTAGCATTAATTTACTGACTCGTTTATTACTGGACATTGCTGTTTGTAGCCTACATGTGTTGTGTGCATGCAGCACATTGGTTTGTTTCCCTGGAGCTGGACTTAGTTGTGAGCTGCCTGATGTGGCTACTGGCAATCACACTCAGGTCGTCTTAATCCATCTGAGCCATCTCTCTAGCCCTGGGGTGTTTTAACTTTTGAATAGAACTAAGAGCATTGTTGTGAAACCTGAAAGTATACAAAGTGTTGATGTTAGAATATTTCCTAAGGGCATTTTAAAACTTTAGAGATTGTGTTGTTAAGTTAACTTTTAGAAAGTTGTGTTCATTTATATTTCCAAGTGTAGTCACATTACATTTTTTCTTTTTATTGTGTTCAGTGCTGGGGTGATATGAGGAGACAGTAGATAGACTGTGTGTAAGAGAGAGCAATGAAAGTGAGTCCTACCCTACACAAGGATAGAGTAGTGTGCTTTCTTACTAAGATGGAAAATGCATTCAATATGAAAATTAAAACAGTGAGTGCTCATTTATACATAGGTAGAAATGCCAAAACAACTTAAGGCTGTAACAGTATATACTGAAATCCTTTATTGCAGTTTTCAAGCCTGTTATTTTTTTCTAATATCTTTAGTCTCTATCCATTTTATTTACCATTCGGAATAAACTTTCAAGATACAGATCTTCAAGTAGAGCTCCGGTCTTACCTGACCAATCTGGATCACTCAGCTCCCCAAATACTATCTTTCTATTTCTTTTTCCCTTCCTTTTTTTTTTTTGTCATGTTCTGACCAAAGGATGAACCTGTCTCTCTTAAGAGATTTTCTGTGACTCTTACCTATTTTTCTTTTTCTTTTTTTTTCTATGGTCCTGGCATTCCCCTACACTGAGGCATAGAACCTTCACAGGACCAAGGGCCTCTCCTCCCATTGATGACGACTAGGCCATCCTCTGCTACATATGTGGCTGGAGCCATGAGTCCCTCCACGTATGCTCTGTGGTTGCAATTCTGCTTTCTTCATAGAGCATTATTTTAGTACCCTGGCCCTTATATCTAAAACCAAACCCTGTTGTGATGCCTTTTTTCTAAACATGTATAGTGCTTTGAATCTTTGATGGTCCTTGTATTTTCATTTAATGTGTAGGCCATTGTTGCATGTCTTAATGTGTCCTATAAAAAAACAAAACAAAACATAAGTTCACTTGTGTCTAGAAATGATGCTGTTGAACTTCTATCCTTTCCACAATATATATTAAACATAGATTAATTGACAGTAAATTTTTGTCATGTGAGAAAATCCAATCTACAAGCCACATTATGGCTTTGTGAATATTTAAAAACTCATTTATCCTTACAGTCATGCTTTGAATTGCTAACCAGTCAAATTGAATGAATAAAAATCTAAGGACATTTGGAGACAGTTTAGGTCTTAGTTTATCTCTCCACAAGAGGGTGCTGCTGGGTAAAATATCTTCCAAGTGACAGTTGCTTTTAATGGGCTTACACTTGAGTAAGGGTTTAACGGGATATTAAATAGTCATAAAGACCATTGTGGTATCCAAAAATAATCATCATTAACCAAAGACACACTCCAAAGGTAAGATACAAACCAAGTCAGGTGTTGTAGTGCATGCTTTTAATCCCAGCACTTTCTAGGCAAGTAGAGTTTGAGGCCAGCCTTGTCTACTTAGTGAGTTACAGGCCAGCCAAAGGCTACATAAGACTGTACCTCAAAATTAACAAAAACAAGTGAATCAATTAATTTTTTAAAAGGTGTAACTCAAGATAGGTGCTGTAATGGTTAGTGTTGCCAGCCTGACAGGATTTATTATCTTGTAGGTGACAGGCCTCTGGTCATGCCTGGGGAATTATGCAGAGAGCATGACTGAGGTGGGGAGACCTATATCTTCTGTAAGCAGCACCTTTCTGTGGTCTGGGGCCCTGCACTCAGTGAAAGGGGAAAGCAAGCCAACACAATTGTTTTTGTTGTCTGTTTCTTGACTGTGGATGCATATGGTCAGCAGCCTACCCAGACTCTTGCCTCTATGACTTCTCGGCTGTGCTGGACTGTATCTTCAAACTGCGAACCAAATAAGCTTTCTTAAGTTGCTTCTTGTCATGTATTTGGTTGTAGTAATAGGAAAAGCAACAAAAGCAGTTGCTAGTCTCTTAGGGACCTCTGGGGTCGTATTTGGAGAAGTGATAGGGCTTCTGTTTGCCATGTAGACAGAAGAAACTTAAAGAAAAAGATGAGCAATCAGAACAACTTGCCATTGGAAAGTTACAATTCACCATGATGCATGTGTGAGGTGCAAACAGATGTCATTTGACTTCATTCCATATTAGAGATGAAGCTGATAAATGATGTGAATTGGAATATATGATAAATTATACTGTGGAATTTAAGTCTAGAAACTTGAAAGTTGCAAGCTACTTGTAAAAACTTTTTTGCTGTAGTTTCTTTTTTTTAAGATTTATTTATTTTTATGTATATGAGTACACTGTCGCTGTACAGATAGTTGTGAGCCATCATGTGGTTGCTGGGAGTTGAACTCAGGACCTCTGCTCACTCTGTCCTGCTTGCTCAGGCACAAAGATTCATTCACTATTATATGTAAGTACACTGTAGCACACTGTAGCCCTCTTCAGACACACCAGAAGAGGATGTCAGATTTCATTACAGATGGTTGTGAGCCACCATATGGTTGCTGGGATTTGAACTCAGGACCTTTGGAAGAGCAGTTTGTGCTCTTAACCTCTGAGCAATCTCTTCAGGCCATAGTTTCTTATTTAACCTAATTTTTAATTTTTAAAAGGACCATTGTTTGTTGAGAGTCAAATTCAAAGGATGATTGACAGAAACAGATCAGAGTAACTCTTGCAGGTATTTTTGTTTGTTAATTAACTTGATTTAGCATACCAAATGTAGGGAAAGTCAAACTGGAGAAGTGTGGAATTTCAGTTTATAAAACTAAAGGTCTGGAGATGGATGGATAGAGGGGCGAATGATGGGTGGGTGGGTGATGGTGCTTATACTGCAGTATGAGTGGCCATAATTCCTCCAAGCTATGCACTTGATAGTGAATATGCAGCAGATATTCACTGGTTTTACCCCAGTTTTAAAAATTCAGAGAAGTGGGTTTTTTGGTCTCGATACATTCGCACTAAAATACATTGCAGTATTAACCAGACTTTAATGTATTAAGATATAGGGAAAGCATTTTGTTGTTGTTGTATTTGTTTTTAAGCTACTTAAATAGATGGAGCAGTCTGCCTTTCTTTGTTTATTGCAGTCATCAAGCCAGTGTGCAAGTGGAGTCTCTACAAGAACAGCTGAGCATGGTCTCTAAGCAAAGGGATGAGACAGCGCTGCAACTCTCTGTCTCCCAGGAACAAGTGAAGCAGTACTCCCTGTCACTAGCCAACCTGCAGATGGTTCTCGAACACTTCCAACAAGGTAAGCTACTTACCTGCTCCATGTCTTAGCAAAGAAACATTGTATTTATGGTAATTTTGCCTTATTTGAATATGAAGTTAGGCATAGGAAATAAATGGTTACTGATTTAAGAGGAAAAGATAAGTCAGTACTACTAAGTTAATTAATACTATTTTTATGATTAAAACTATCATAATTTTAAAGTTTTAGTATCTTATCACTAATATGATAAAGTTGAGGAGTTAGAAAAGTAACTTCAAAGAAGGAGAATCAAGTGCTAGAGGAGGATGTACAGGGCTGATGCAATGGCTCAATGAGAAGGTGCTTGCTGCTAAGCATTAGGACCTGAGTTTGATTCCCCAGGACCTGTGTAGCAGTAGGAGAGAACCCATTCTTACAAGTTCTTCTTTGACCTCCACATGCACACTATGGTCTGGATGCAGGCAGACATACACAGGAAGTAAATAAATAAGCATTTATTAAGTGGCCAGATGTGGTGGCACACAACTTTAATACTCATACTAGGGTAACAGCCAGACAGGTTTCTGTGAGTTCTAAACAAGCCTGGTCTACATAGAGAGTTCTAGGACAGCCAGGGCTACATAGAAAGACCCTGTCTTAAAAATCTCAAAAAGCAAAAATGAAAGAAAAAAAAATTAAAAGAAAAGCATACAAAGAAGAGATAGCATACATATAGAAAGAATTGCTAGATTTTTGAAGCCCCTTTTAAGTATTAATCATCATAATTACTGTTCTTTGAAATATTAACTTGTTCATAACTGTTCATTTGTATTTGAGGTGGCTACAAATAGAAAATACTGTTTTAGAGACAGACTAACAGAGACTAGAATAGTTTTATGCTATTTGGTTTACCTGCTTCAGATCTCTAACCCATCAATTTGTTGATCCAATATATCTAGTAACTATTAATTGGATTAACTGCTGGTTTGATGGAGAGGATAGAGTAGAAGATATTTTTGTGCCTAACAAAACTTTAATTTGTACTTATGTGATCCTCTAGGGCTACACATTTAGCTGAAATCTTTAAATACACTCTTCCTCACATCCTGGCAGATGTGCTCGTGCACACCTTCAACCCTAGCACCGAGGGCACAGGGTAGACTACTCTGAGTTACATAGATCTAGGCAGGGCTACATAGTGGGGCCAAAAAAAAAAAAAAACCAACCCTGTTTTGTTTTTGTATTTTTTCTAGACATGGTTTCTCTGTATTAGCCCTGGCTGTCCTGGAACTCACTCTGTAGACCAGGCTGGCCTCGAACTCAGAAATCCGCCTGCCTCTTTGCTCAACCCTGTGTTTTTAATGTAATTACTAGACTGAGTGTGAGAACAAAGGAGCGTGTTGTGGCGGCTATAGAAAGTATTTGTAAGAAGAAGCAGAGTGGGGGGTTATTACTGGTGAGAGAAGAGCTTGCAAGGCAGAGACGTACTCACTAGGACAACTTTGAGGTGATTGGTTTTTTGGTTGTTTTTTTTTTGTTTTTTTGTTTTTTTGTTTTTTTGTTTTTTTGTTTTTTTTTTTTTTTTTTTTTTGGTTTTTCGAGACAGGGTTTCTCTGTGTAGCCCTGGCTGTCCTGGAACTCACTCTGTAGACCAGGCTGGCCTTGAACTCAGAAATCCGCCTGCCTCTGCCTCCCAAGTACTGGGATTAAAGGCGTGCGCCACCACTGCCCAGCGAGGTGATTGTTTTTTTAATTATTAAAAGTCCAAATGATGTACTATAACTTTTCCTTTGTCCTTAGAGGAAAAAGCTATGTATTCTGCTGAATTAGAAAAGCAAAACCACCTCTTGGCTGAATGGAAGAAAAAGGCAGAGAGTCTGGAAGGAAAAGTGTTATCGCTGCAGGTAGGCAAAACAACTTCCTTCTAAGATCTATGACTTTGAAATAGGCTCATAAACCAATCATCTGCTATTTAATGTTTGAGTGATTATATCTAGCCCTCTATTGTCGGGCTAAGAATCTCTCAGTTTGACTTAACATTTAGAGCAGACCCAGTGAATGTGAGCTGAAAGTCACTTTAAATGCTTTACCACACTTTAGTATCTTAGGGGCTCTGCAAAATGAAAACAAATTAATCTACAGAACTAAGTTGAATTTTTCTCTTTCTGTTTTGTATACTGTATTTCACACTTATTCAGGATTTTATATATTATCTCATTTGGTCTTTTCTTGTGGTTCTTTCTCTTACTCATTTTAGTAATTTGAGGGAGTTTGCTTTGTTCTGTGGCATTTTGTTTCTTGAGTCAGGGTCTTACTTTGTAGCCCAGGCCAAACTTCAGTCAGTTCTTGCCTTCATCTTCCAGATGCTGAGATGCAGAAGTGAGTCACTATGCTCAGTCTTTTATTATATAGCCTCTTGAAATTTTTTCCTCCATTTTCTATTTTATATATAATGTCATATATAAAGTGTGGGTGAAATCAGCCTCTGCCGAGATATGATGCCAGAGTGACTTGCCTTGGGTTTGGAGATGTGTTTCTTAGTCATAGGTAGACTCTGACAGTAGCTGGTGAAAGTAATGAATACTTTATCCGGACTTAATGATGGACATTCTGTTTAGGACTGGTGATAGTCCAAGAAAGGAAATATACTATTACTAAGATTAAAAGTTTTTATTAAATATTGGGTGGCTGTAAACATTTTAATGTGTATATTACTATATGTAAAATATGTTGGTGACTGAAGGACATGCTCTCCATCAAGTGTGTTGGAACGCTGTCTTCGTGCAGTTCCTGTGGACTCTTCCAGAGTCATCCTTCCAATTTCTATAGAAACTGGATTCTACTTTTTTCCCATTTACTGAGACAGAGTTTTATATTCTATGCATGCAGTATGCTTATTATGGACTTCCTTCTTTACCTCTCGTGGTACACACACATTTCTATCAGCTAGGCTTCTATTAGAATTGCTAAATTATAGAGTATATATGACAACCTAAGCTTTATCAGAGGATAGTGTTCTTTCCTTCCTTCCTTTTTTCCTTCTTTCCTCCCTTCCTTCCTTCTTTCCTTCCTTTTTTGTTGTTTGCTTGTTTTGTGCAATAATAACCCTGGCTGTCCTGGAATTCATGAGGATAGTTTTCTAAACATGATCATGTTAATTTACCCTGACTATTAATGTTTTAATGATTCTTGTTCTGTATCCTTGTCAACATGTTACATCATCAGACTTGGGAGTTTTACTACACTGGTAGCTGGGAAGGTATATTATTTATTTTGTACAGTTTTGACTACAGCCAGGGTAACTGATAAAGAAAATGACTTTGTTGGCATATGCTTCTGGGGGCTGGGAACTCTGATATTGAGGGACTTGTATCTGACCAGGGCTGTCTTGTTACATCATCTCCTTGTAGGACCATTAAGACACAACTGGTAGGGGCCTGAATTTGTCCTTTCTTATAAGGCCCACTCCAGCAGCAATGACATTTTTCCCAAAAGACAGTGCTCTAGTGACCCAAATGCCTTTCATTAGGACTGCTTTCAGCTCTCAGTTTCCTTATCAAAGTTTATTAATGTATCTATAAAGATATATTTTTGTTTTGTTTTGCTTTTTGATAGAAGGCTTCTCTATGTAGTCTTTGTTATATTCGAGCTTGTTATGTAGACTAGACTAGCCTTGAACTCATAGAAATCCTCCTACCTCTACTTCCCAAGTTCTGAGGTTAAAGGTGTACATCAAAAAATAATTTTTTTAAAAAAAGATTTATTTTATGTATATGAGTACACTGTAGCTGTCTTCAGACACACCAGAAGAGGGCATCGAATCTCATTGCAGATAGTTGTGAGCCACTGTGTGGTTGCTGGGAATTGAACTCAGGACCTCTGGAAAAGGAATCAGTGCTCTTAACTGCTGAGTCATCTCACTAGCCCCCCAAAGTAGATTTTTATTCAACACTTTTAATTGTGTCCAGTGGTCTCTTAGAGTGAAAGTCCAATTTTTTTACAAAACTAGTTTTATTTTTAATTTAAAGTGTAATTTATCATTTTTTAAAGAGCAAAATAAGCCAGAAGAAACTTAAGAGAAAATTAGTAAAAATAAAAGGTAAATAAGTAAAATAAAATCCAAACAAATGACAGAGTAACAAAACATAAGTGCTGATGTGCAAAGACAGTTCTTCTCTATTGTCCTCTTAAGAGGGCTGGGCTGTAGCCCAGTGGTGGAGTGCTTGCACAGAGAAAATGACACCCTGGATTCTGTTTCTAGCACAGCAAACCCCACAGACCAAAACTCCCATGTCATACATAGAAACACTATGAAGCTGTGGTTTTTTGTTTGTTAATGTTTTTTTATGTTTAGGTCTTTAAAAAATTACTTAAATTTTCTTTATACCAAATTTAGATTTATAGGTTTGGAATAATGACATAGCTACTTAAAGTCTTTTTGTTTCAGACCTCATCAGAGTACAGCCCCCTGCAACCCACCCACCCCTGCTCACTCTCCCATCCCCCTTCCCTGGGGCATCAAGTCTCTACAGGATTAGGTGCATCCTCTCCCACTGAGAGGCACCTACAAGGCATTCTTCTGTTACATATATGCTGAGGGGTCATGGACCAGCCCATGCTCTTTGGTTGGTGGCTTAGTTTCTGGGAGCTCCCAGGGATCCAGATTAGTTGACACTGTTGGTCTTCCTATGGGGTTACCATCCCCTTCAGCTCCTTTAGCCCTTCCCATAACTCTTCCATTGGGGTCCCTGACCTCAGTCCAATGGTTGGCTGTAAGTATCTATGTCTGTCTCTGTTGGCTGCTGGTAGAGTTTCTCAGAGGATAGCCATGCTAGGCTCCTATCTGTAGGCACCACATGGCATCAGTAACAGTGTCAAGGTTTTGGTGCATGCCCATGGGATAGATCCCAAGTTGGGCTGGTCACTGGATGGCTTTTCCTATAATCTCTACTCCGTTTTTGTACCTGTATAGTCAGGAACAATTCTGGGTCAAAAACTCTGAAGGTAGGTTGGTGATGCCATCCCTCTACTAGGGGCTCTGTCTATCAATTGAAGGTAGTCTCTTCAGGTTCCATCTCCCCACTATTGGGCATTTTGGCTAAGATCATCCCCATTGAGTCCTGGGACTCTGACATTCCAGTTCTCTGGGGCTTTCTAGAAGTTCCCCCCATCCCACCCCCTGTAGCTGCATATTTCCATTCATTCTCCTGACTCCTCTAGGCTTCTCTTCTGTCTACCCCCATACCTGATTCTGGCCCCCTTTCCCCTCCCCCTCCTCCTCTCTGCTTACCATGATTATTTTGTCCCCCTTTCTAAATGGGATTGAAGCATGCTTACTTGGGCCTTCCTTCTTGTTAAACTTCATACGGTCTGTGGTTTGTATCTTGAGTATTCTGTACTTTTTGGCTAATCTACACTTATCAGTGAATATATACTATGCATGTCCTTTTGGGTCTGGGTTACCTCACTCAGGATGATATTTTTTTCTATTTCAATCCATTTGCCTGCAAAATTCATGATGTCCTTGTTTTTAATAGCTGAATAATAAGTATCCCATTGTGTAAATGAACCACATTTTCGGTATCCATTCTTCGTTTAAGGAATATCTGGGTTGTTTCCAGCTTCTGGCTATTATGAATAAGGCTTCTATGAACATAGTGTAACATGTGTGTGCCCAGAAGTGGTATAGCGGGGTCTTCAGGTAGAATTATCTTGGTGTAGCTCTAACCAAGCAAGGGAAAGGTCTGTATGACAAGCACTTTAAGTCCCTGAAGTCCCCTGAAGAAAAATCCAAGAAGATCTCAGAAGATGGACAGATTTCCCATGCCCATGGATGGGTAGGATTAACATAGTGAAAATGGCCATTTTATCAAAAGCAATCTACAGATTCAGTGCAGTCTCCACCACAATTCTAACACAATTCTTCACAGACATGGAAAGAACAATTCTCAGCTTCATATGGAAAAACAAAAAACCCAGGATAGCAAAAACAATTCTCAACAATAAAAGAACTTCTGGGGAAATCACCATCCCTGACCTCTGGCTGTACTGCTGAGCAATAGTGATATAAAAACTGCATGATATTGATACAGAGAAAGACAGGTCAATCAATGGAATAGAATTAAAGACCCAGAAATAAACCCACACACCTATGATCACTTTATCTTTGACAAAGAAGCCAAAACCATACAGTAGAAAAAAGACAACATCTTCAACAAATGGTGCTGGTCCTGTTGGTGGTCTGCTTGTAAAAGATTGCAAATTGATCCATATGTATCATCTTATACAAAGCTCAAGTCCAAGTGGATCAAGGGCTTCCACATAAAACCATATACCATGAATCTACAGAAGAGAAAGTGGGAAAGAGCCTTGAACACATTGGCACAGGGGAAATTTTCCTGAACAGAACTCCAGTGGCTCAGGCTCTAAGATCAACAATTGACAAATGAGATCTCATGAAACTGAAAAGCTTCTGTAAGGCAAAGGACACTGTCAGTAGGACAAAATGGCAACCTACAGTTTGGGAAAAGATCTTTACTAACTCTACATTCAAAAGAGAGCTAATATCCAAAATATACAAAGAACTCAAGAAGTTAGACTCCAAAAAGCAAATAACCCAATTAAAAAATGGGATACAGAGTAAAACAAAGAATTCTCAGCAGAGGAATCTTGAATGGCTGAGAAATACTTAAAAAAATGTTCAACATCCTTAGTCATCAGGGAAATGCAAATCAAAACTACCCTGAGATTCCATGAGAATGGCCAAGGCCAAAAACTCAAATGACAGCACATGCTAGCAAGGCTGTGGAGAAAGGACACGCCTTCATTGCTGGTGGGGTTGCACACTGGTACAGCTACTGTGGAAATCAGTCTGGCGGTTCCTCCATGAGAGTGTTTTTGATGGTGTGATGGCTGGGTAGTTCTGACATTTAGTAGGCTAGGGATTATCAAAAGTATATTTATTGAGAAATACTACATTACAAATTTAAATATGGAGAACAAAATATTTTACAGTAATCTCTTGACTATATGTACAGTCTAGAAGTAAGGAGGATTTTAATCCCCATTAAACTCAAGAAACTATAAGAGTAAAGGAAAACCTTTGTCCCTACAAAGAGGTTAAAAGGCTAGTAGTCAGTAGACCAATTCGTGACCTCATTTTTCATTGCCCAGAGAACAAAGGGTTTCTATTTCTCATACAAGGTACTTGCACAAACTGATGATGAGGCAGTGAGGTAGAAATACACGAGCTGTGAATACAGTGAGCTCTTCATATAAGAAAGAGTTGTAACCATGCCAATGTTAGGGAGGTACTTGTTGTGGATCGTGTGCCTGATGTTGCTGAGAGTGCCTGTGCATTCTTGTTGATCATGGTCCCCACATAAGAAGCGGGGAATTTGCTTATATGTTAGCTTACAAAGGTGTAAAAGAACAAAAACATTTGTTACTGTATTTATTGACTGTATATATCTTTTAAATCTTTTATCTTGTTATTGTTACTTAAAAAATTGCTATTATCTTTTAGTAGCACCTTTATTTAATTTCTATAAAAGGGCATTGATCCATTGTAAGGGAGTATGAGGTTAGTAGGTTGCACAAACTTGCCCATGGTCACAGAGGTGCAGCTTCACCACTGGCTGAGATATTGATTCAAAGTTTGCAGGACACTTCACATACTGTTTTTAATAAACTTTCCTCCCCCAGGAACGTTTGGATGAAGCAAATGCTGCACTGGATTCAGCATCAAGACTTACAGAACAATTAGATTTAAAAGAGGAACAAATTGAAGAACTTAAAAAGCAAAGTAGGTCTTTTTTCTTTGTTCTCTGTAACAGTACTTCTGTTGACTCTGGTGTGCTCTTCTGCCATACCTTGGCACAGCTGAGTGAGGCAAGGTTATTGGACTTCCACTTGCTTCAATTTGAGTCTGAATCTAATGGAACGAGAGCCATTTGGAGAGCCTGGCTGTCCAGTCAGCTCTGGATAGTGAGCTGTGACTGTTGTGTTGCCTGTCACCCTGTTGAACAAGGGTTGATTTGACTGATCAGTTTTTATGGTTTTTGTCTTCTTGATGATAGTTCATGCTATGGCTGATATCCAATAGGCTAGAGAGGGCACATTCTCAAGTAAGGTGCTGGGTAACTGTGAAGTGAGTGGTTAAGTGTAACTTAACTAACTTTATGGTTGTGCATGGCCTTACCCCAAGGTACTCAGTACACTTGTGTTCAGTGCTTGTGAAGTTTCCCAGTTCTGTCAGTTCTCTAAAGCTGACGCCTGTACTCATTATCAACTGAATCTCAATGATAGGGTGGGTCTAACAGATGACAGCAATGGCATCGTTAAATTTAATTCTTGTTAAGGCATAGGCAAGAACTTAAAGCTTTTCTGGGGCTGTGTTTAATTAGTAACGATTTAAAGTGATTGGGTAGGTGGTGAAGGAGCCTAGGAATGCATTGGCTGAGATGTCTCTGTTGCCATAGCAGTAATATCTCTGTTAAGAAATTAAGAAATATATACCATGTGTCACAAAATGGAGATCTGAAAACACAAATAGAAGTAGCCGGAACAACAGAGATGTTGTTAAAACAGGAACAGTGATGTGGACACTCAGAAAGTAAGCCCACAAGAACTACTGGCCCCCAGGTGCAACCTCAATAACTCGGCCTAGATCCCCCAGGAGACCCAAAAGAACACAACAAAATAATAAGAAATGCAAGGGAGTTGCCATTACTGGGATAACTTGACTCTGAGACCTTGTTCTGAGTTTTGATTTTATAAGAATTGATTAGCATGGGAACTCTGAATCTCAAGTAGGCCTGAAATAGGCAGCAGGGAAACAATGGAGTGTCTGTTATGAACAGGTACCCTAACGAACGGCACCTGTTTAGTCTTTGCCTTACTCATCTGCCGTTAGTGGAACATCAGTCCCTTTATAGATTATAGAGACTGAGATTCCCTTGCAGATCTCTTTACTTGTACCAAAGCTTTGATCTTTCCGCATCACTATTCCTATCAAGGAAATGAGTGTTTGTAACGTGCCTGCCTCTGCCTCCCAAGTGCTGAGATTAAAGGTGTGTGCCACCACTGCCCTGCTTGAAATGACTTCTTTAAGGAAAGGAAGCATATATTGTGAAAATAATCTATCTAGCTAGAAGGCCAGTGCAACTGCAGTGTTAGTTGGAAGACGTGGTGAGCCGAAGAAACCCTGAGCACCCAGAGGGTTAGCCAAGGCTTTCTTGGGTCTGGGCTGTCAGTGGAGGGGAAATGGTCACTTCTGCACTAGTCACTTGTCTGTGTGTGACATCTTGATGCCAGGTGCCCTGATGTCAAAGGCCATGTTCCCTTTATTTGCCTGAGTCACTCACAGTAGACCATGGTCACATAAAGAAGAGTCTGTGACTTACTATACAGTGTTTAGAATTTGTACAAGCACCTATTTAAACTTCTAGGAATAGAAATTTTTCAGCTTTTCTTCATTGTGTCTGGTAGGGCAGGTGGCCCAGGTTCCTATTTGTGTAAAATATAGTGAATACTCATTATTAGTAAGTAGGAACTTTGGGCTCATTAGGGGTCTGTATTAGAGAAAGTTGTGCTTACTTCAGCTTGTACAACTGCTATTTGAAAAAGCCCAGGGAGCCAGTGTGGCCCAGACAGGAAAGGAACACCGCGACAGTTGGTTCTGTTGTGTCTTTAAGTTATTCCTGCCTTTAATAGCTTCTAACAGTGTTTTCTTATATTACCTCAGTGCTTAGTGCCACTTTTATATCTCTAAACACAAATGTGATTTTACTTTCTCAGTGCTGCATTCTTGATTTGATAATATAAATAAATTCTTGATTGGCTTACTTATTTCAAAAAGCATCCCTGTATGTTTTTATAAGTCATTAAGTACTTTACATGTTGATTGATGTTGTAATACTGTACTTTATTTTTAACACAAAAGTTGGCCAGACAGCAAAAGTTTTTGCCAGGAGAAACAATTTTGAAAAAGACAAATTGGTTCTTGTTGCAAGAAAATACACAGAGACTTGAATTATAAAGGCAAAGTATTGTTTCATTTCTAAGCCTCTGTAGACTAATGATTAGTTGATACACTGTTTTAAACATTTAGACAATATTAGGAAATTTACTTTAAGAAGTGGTATTTTATTCAGAATGGTTGATTATGTCATTAATACCTAGATATGACTCAGTCCAGCCAGACATAAGGAAAGAGTGGTTATATATGACCCCAATATTAAAGCAGTAGGACGTGGATGACCTCAGTCCCTCTTAGAGTATGTGATTGTCAGTGTCAGGTATGTGTAACCATGGTTTTGAGGTAAGGGCATTTATGCGCCCTGTATGAGAAACATGAAGACAGACGCCTGGTGCTTTACTGGCCAGTAAGCACCTAATGAAGACCACTTGCTCAGCTTCCCATTGTTTGCTGTGTAGAATACTAGATAGACCCGTTTCAAGGAGCTAAGGAAATGGCATGTGACAAACATTATAAGATAATAATTTAAGACAGTTGTACACATCAGTGGCCCTAAGTGGCATATCTAGTTCCTCTAGAACACTGTTAAGGGACAGAGACTTAAGGAAAGTATTAGGCCACTAGCAGGATTTCACTTAGCAATTGTGAAAACTGTTTAAACCATAAGAACTAGTTAAGCTAACCCCACTCCCACCCTCCAAGAGATCCTATGGAAGCTATATTTTAATAGACAGTGTTGACTGGTTGGTACAGGGGTTACTGTTGTTCTTCTTCTGGAGATGTTCTTTCAACATTTCACCTGGAACACTCCTTGTAACATAGTTCCAAAGACGACTTTCACATGCTATCCTGTACTTTTAAAGTCAGTGCACCAGTCTATGAAGAGAGTAGGACAGTGTCTTTATATAGTTCATCAGAGTTAAGAATTCCTAGAGACTTGTTATTAAGGAATAATTATTTTAAATATTACTTGTTATTACTTGCTATGTAAACCCAGTACAATGGGGCCATTAAAAATATGCTGTCATGTATGTAGATGGGTGCTTTGCTTTTCTCTGTTTTCATTGCCCTTAAGATAAATTCCTGTGCATTTGAAAATGATTAGATAGATTGAAGTGAAAGGTAAAAGATGATTTTTGATTTGGTAATTAATACTTTTTAGCACTGAGTTTTGTGGTATGCAAAGAAAAGTATGCTTCATAAGCAATAGAAACTTAGTTCTAGCCTTAGGATCATCTTTTGTTCTGCCTGCTAGTCTATGCCTCTGTACAGTGGAAATAGCTTATGTCGTCACTGTTTCCATGCTAGGGATGGAACCCAAGGTCTTGTGCATGCTAGGACAGTTATCTGTGTCCCAAGCCTTATAATTGTACCTTAAAGCTTTCACAACTAACTTTAAATAATGGTGGCTACTTTTTAAAATGTCTCCTATGAGGTGAAAATGGAAAAAATTCCTTACAATATTTTGAAAAAGAAAATCTATCAATTGTGTATAAAATGAGCCCCCATAAAACTTACTCTAATATATGAAGCATAAAAACATGTTTTTAAAGCTACAGAGGCAGGAGAAATCATATGACATGTAAATAAATTGTCTATTAAAAAAAGAAGGAAAAAAAGATTGAAAAAAAAAAGCCACTGAGGCAAAATGAGCTTGAAATATTTCATATGGAACTACCTTTATAATGCTGAATGGTTGCGTTTTTATTTTAAAAAAAGACATTCCATTTTCCAGGACATGATTTATACAAGAAAACATATAATGTCCTGTTGAACATAAGCCAAATACATTCCCAGACGCTTTGTTACCCAAATCTTTTGAGAGAGTTCTTTATAGATGTTTTTGGCAGAAGTGGTGGTTTTAGAGGAAACATGTAAGAAGTACCAGATGAAATTTTCTGAGTTGCCATAAATGGTTAAAAGTTATTTGTAATGATATAAACATCTGGGTATGCTCAACAATGCCAACATTTAAATTAAGGGAAAAGAATATTAGGTAAATAAGCTATTTTGTACTTCTAGTTACATTTTAGATGAGTTTGACATTAATATCTAAATGATGTTTTAGAAATTACAATTGAAAACTAAATTTTATAAACGAAGGGGAAACTAAGTCATGTATTGATGAGAATATTTTGTATACTTTATCACCTTTTCCTGAGTGATGGCTGAATTACTAAGTATATAACTTATTTTATTTGTCCTTTCCAGAGAACACCAGTCATTCATTCATTGTTATACCAAATATTCCTTGTTTCTATGCTGAGTACCAAGCACTAACTAGGCCCCAAGGATAGAGAGGTGACAAGATCTCCTTCAGAAGGTTTACAATCAGGCAGGGGGAGGGAGAAGACATGTCATGCAGTACATGCAAGGACTTGTTTTAAAAGAAGCAGAAGTTGTGGACAGCTGCACGGACACAGCAGAGCAGCTGCACATTTGAACTCACAGCTGTGACAGCATGCACACGGGCTGTGTGAGCTCAGGTCTGACAGTCCCAACAGCCAGCTGGAGGTGCGTGCAAGTCCCACCCCTGGCTGAGCAGCTGTTGGCAATTGATAGACCTTGCCAGAAGAGTTGCTTTTCTTTTAAGTGTGTAGTCCATAGTAAGGCAGCCGTGCCTAGATGGAAGGCACACATCCAAAAATATATGGACAATACACCTTGGACTTGATGGGTTATAAATAAAAGGATGCAGAATAAACAGTATAATTTTTTCCCCTCCAATTATAAAAAGGGAAAAAGCCACAAGGTTAGGTGGGTAGAGAAGCGGAAGAGGAATCTGGGAGACCCTGTAGGGAAGAGAAGGAAGATTAAAGCATGCTGAACAAAATTATCCAAGAGCTAATTTTAAAATTTTAAATTGGTTTTAAACTGTTTTTTTTTTTTTTTTTTTTTTTTTTTTTTTTTTTTTTTTGGTTTTTCGAGACAGGGTTTCTCTGTATAGCCCTGGCTGTCCTGATACTCACTCTGTAGACCAGGCTGGCCTCGAACTCAGAAATCCGCCTGTTTCTGCCTCCCAAGTGCTGGGATTAAAGGCGTGCGCCACCACCACCCGGCTTTTAAACTGTTTTGAAAGAGTTTTCTGTACAAGTAGTATTCCATTGTATTTGGTACTAGTGGTATAGGAGGGAAATAAAGATTAGTGAGTGATGCATCTTTTCTTTTAAGTGATGGATGCATACAGGCTAAGTAGATTGGTAACTAGGGAAAAATCATTCTGAATGGAGGGATTCACATGAAATGAGGTGGCATATGAGAGTATGTGTTGGTGTGGAGGGTGGTGTGGTGGTGTGGAGGGTGTGGTAGTGTGGAGGGTGTGTTGGTGTGTTGGTGTGTGGGTGTGTTGGTGTGGAGGGTGTGTTGGTGTGTGGGTGTGTTGGTGTGTGGGTGTGTTGGTGTGTGGGTGTGTTGGTGTGGGTGTGTTGGTGTGGAGGGTATGTTGGTGTGTGGGTGTGTTGGTGTGTGGGTATGTTGGTGTGGAGGGTGTGTTGGTGTGTTGGTGTGTGGGTGTGGAGGGTGTGTTAGTATGTGGGTGTGGAGGGTGTGTGGGTGTGTTGGTGTGGAGGGTGTGTTAGAGTGGAGGGTGTGTGGGTATGTTGGTGTGGAGGGTGTGTTGGTGTGTGGGTGTGTGGGTGTTGGTGTGTGGGTATGTTGGTGTGGAGGGTGTGTTGGTGTGTGGGTGTGTTGGTGTGGAGGGTGTGTTGGTGTGTGTGTGTGTGTGTTGGTGTGGAGATTGTGTGGGTGTGTTGGTGTGGAGGGTGTGTTGGTGTG
>NW_022196912.1:115688737-115690135 GCF_008632895.1 Mastomys coucha | reverse complement strand
GTGGGTGTGTTGGTGTGGAGGGTGTGTTGGTGTGTGGGTGTGTTGGTGTGGAGGGTGTGTTGGTGTGGAGGCCTGGGAAGGTAGAAGTCTAGGTGATTTGCTGGATGGGGAAATGGACCTCAGTCTTGAATCACAAGCAGATTGTAAATATCAAAACAGCAAACGAGATGGGCTGAGGTGGGGCCATCCCGTTGCCATTGCAACATGCTGTCCTTATCACACTGGAGAGCAGCACAGTTGGGTTATTCCCCCTCCCCAATCTCCCCATGGTTCCCCAGAATGATCTTTTCATGTTTTAAGTAAGCTGACAGTTTTATGTTAGGCTGCATTCATGGTTACTCATGGCTACAGACTGGGCAGGCCTGGTAAAAACTGTTGAGTTGAAGTGTTTCTTGTAGGGGCGGCGGATTCTCAGTTCAGCCCCACTATTGCTGCATAAGCTTGGAAGTCCAGCGCTTCAGATCTTAAGTCTTGCAAGGGGTGGTGAAAGTGGGATTTTAATTTGATAGATCGTGGCTTTCTTTCAGTTAGAACTTTGTAAGAGCCGTGTGGGAAGAGCAGGGCACTTGTTGGGACACTGTGCATGAGGCTTTGCAACAGAAAGCTTTCAGAAGCGAGGCGGTGCTGAGGCCTAGAAAACCTCTTGCTCTTAGAGGATTTGACATGGAATTAACATTTACTAAGTGGGAAAAGTATGACAGCTTTCCTTTTCAGAGATAAAATTGCAGCCCTATCTTTTGGGATATGTCTTGTCCATGCAAAATGTTTAAAAAATAATATACTATATAAGGATGCTTTTAAAACTTTCTATGTGGAACTGTAAATGATCTGAATTGATAACAAAGGGTTGAAGGAGACTAATAGAAAGGGAAAGCATATTTGATTTGCTGGCATTAAAATAATATTATATATGTGGGGGCTGGTAAGAAGGCTCAGTTATCATAGTGCTTATCATTCGAGCATGAGGACATGAGTTTATTGACTCTTCTATCGTTGGAGAGGATAGACAGAAGGACCTCTGAGTCCTGGTGGCCAGCCAGTACAGGGGAGTCAGTGAGTCTGAGGGTCAGTGGGAGACCACTTGGGAAAATAAGGAGTTAAGGAATTGCAAAAGACCCCCAACAATGGACTCTGGCTGTCACACACATGCACATGCACACACACCTGAATGCCTACTTTGCTCTTGCCATGCACACACATGAACACTTACAAACACATATAAAAGTGTATAACTGTATAAAACCTCTTAGGATGGTCCAGTGATAGAATAGTGATTCTCACTAGGTTCAGTCCCCAGTGCTGAAAAATCTCAGTATTTCCCTGCCCTCTCACCTTTCCCTCCCCTCCCCTTCCCTCCCCTCCCCTCCCCTTCCCTTCCCCTCCTCCCTCCCCTCCCCT
>NW_022196912.1:115665055-115688568 GCF_008632895.1 Mastomys coucha | reverse complement strand
TCCCCTTTCCCTCCCCTCCCCTTGTCTTCCCTTCTCTCTGTCCCTGGTTTCTTTCAAATGTGCATAGTGATTCCAGTTAACTATGTAAAATTCATTGCCTACAAATAGAATTTTAAGTGTTACTTTAGGGGCTGGGGACATACCTCAGTTGGTAGAACACTTGTATAACATACACACAGCCCCTGAGTTTAATCCTCAGCACTGACTAGGCCACGCAGAGAGGGATGTGTATGTGATCTCAGCACTCAGGAAATACAGGCAAGAAGACCGGAAGGTCAAAGTCACCTTTGCCTGCACAGCAATTGAGGGTCAGCCTGGACTACATGAAACCTGTCTGGAAAAAGAAGAAGAAGAAAGGTAACTTTTTTACTCAGCAGTTGATTATAATGAGAGAAAACAAAAGACAAACAAACAGACAAAACCTATTCACCATGTACTCTAGACCTTACAATCCTACCCTTCCGAAAGTTGAAGACAAAATGGTTTTGCTACTTCAAGTTATAAATAGATGTGATATTCTTTTTTAAAAAGCATTTAGCATTAAGAGTGATTTTTGTAATAAAAAGACTGTTTGGAGGCTGGGAGAGATGACTCAGCAGGTAAAGAACTTGCCGTGTACGGCGTGGATGCCAAGAGGCAGTAATTCCAGTGCTTTGGAGGCAGACAAGGGATTCCTAGAGCAAGCTGTGTAGCTAGACTAGCCAAGTTAGTGAGCTCTTGGTTCAGAGTGAGAGGCCCGGATGCAAAGAAGGAGAGGAGAGCAGTCAAAGAAGAAACTTAATGTCTATCTCTGGCCTACACACACACACACACACACACACACACACACACACACACACACGGGCACAACTAGTTTCTAGCTTTTACCTGGGTTAAAGTTAGACAGAGAAGCAGAATTATATTAGATTTAACATTATATCAAGTTTACATTTATTCTGAGGACTAGAAAGGTAGCTCACTGGTTAAGAGCATGTAGGTGTGCTTCCCAGCGCCACACCCATACAATCACCTAGAGTTGTAGCTCCAGGGTCCTGGGTACCCTCTTCTGGCTTCACGTACACTGTGATGGATAGTTTCATGTCTGCTTGACAAAAGGCAGAGTCCTCTGGGAAAGGGAACCTTGATTGAGGAAAAGGCCCTTGACCCAGTTAGCCTTCGGACAAGCCTGTAGTGCATTTTCTTGGTTGATGAGGGAGGACCCAGCTCACTGTGGGTGGTACATCCCAGGGCTTATGGCACTGTATGCCATAAGAAAGCAGCTGAGTAAGCCATAGGAGCAAACCAGTAAGCAACATTCCTCCATGGCTTCTGTTTCATTTCCTCCTTTCAGTTTCTGCCCTGACTTTCCTCAGTGATGGACTGTGCTGTGAAACTACAAGCTGAAATAAACCCTGTCCTCCCCAAGTTGTTTTTGGTCATGGTCTTTTCTCACAGTAACAGAAACCTTAACTAAGGCATATATTTACCCACACATACCACATATTTAAAAATCAAATATTTTTAAAAAATGTAAAGATTGCCAATGCAAATAAGATCTCATATCCAGTTTACTTATTGGCATTTATACAGACAAGTGAAATTGTCTTTCAAACATTTTCTTTCTTCTATTCAGTCCTTTACATTGGCTCATAAAAATGAGAAAATACAAAATAAGGGGGGAAATTACAAAGTATGGATATCAATCAAAATAATATGCATGATTGCTATTGAGTGGAGCAAAAATTTAATTGCTATTTTAAGGAATAAGATGAGGGGCTGGAGAGATGGCTCAGAGATTAAGAGCACTGGCTGCTCTTCCAGAGGTCCTGAGTTCACTTCCCAGCAACCACATGATGGTTCATAACCATCTATAATGAGATCTAGTGCCCTCTAGTGGCCTGCAGGCATATTTGCAGGCTGAATGTTATATACATAATAAATAAATTAATTAAAAATAAAAAAGAGTAGGATAAAAAAAACAAAAACAAAAAAGAATGAAATCAGATGAAAGCCAGGCATGGTGGTGCATGCTTTTAATCTCAGCATTCAGTAGGCAAAGATGGCAGGGAGATCACTGTGAGTTTGAAATCAGCCTGGTCTACATAGTTCCAGGACAACCAGGGCTATGTAATGAGATCCTTTCTCAAAAAACAAAAGGAAGGAAGGAAATCAGATGAAAGAGGGCCTGGCAGTGGGAACCTAGTTAATCTCTGGGGTTTTTGGGTCTCTCTGGTCTTCACTGTTATCTCATTCAGCTGACTGGAGTAAACCAGTTCATAGATGCTTAGTCTTGGGATAACAGATAAATATGAGAGCTATGGCACACTGTGAGATGTTCTCTGAAGATGGTATCATACTCTGTCATTAATCACAAGTAAAATGAAAAGTTACGATGTGCTGACTTGCTGCACTCTGATTTTAATTCTGAAACCGTGGCATCATCTCTGGGTATTTGAGAGCTCTGTGGTGGAAGATTTATGGTGTCATGCACTTAGAGTCATGCTTTCTCCAGATTAGACTTAGTCTCAGCTGATTCATTGCTTAGCTTGAAAGTGCTCCCCAGCTCTAGCTTGCATTTCTAAAGAATTATTTGGGTGTGTGTGATTATTCACAGTACTGTTATATTTGTACTAGAACCCATTTCTGAATAAGAATACTTTGCCTGCCCATATAAATATAGTTCTGATTTCAAATTGTGGTTTGAGTTCAGTTTTTGTAGAGAAATATTCAGAATTTCTGAGGGGAGGAGAGTAAGTGTTGCTGGAGAAAAAGATGAGTCTCAAGAGACTTTGGAATGGGTGTGTGATTTCCTTTTCTTCTAAGCTCTCAAAATTAATCCGTTCCTTCCCATACTTCCCTCTCTGACCTTTTATTTCTCCTTTGTCTACTCAAATGTCATAGTATATTTACACACATGAGTCTGAAGCAGCCCTGGGCATTCCACGTACATTAGGTCAGGACCAATAGTGAGTTTTAAACTTTGGCTTCTGACTTATGTTATTAAAAAATCTTTTGTCAGAACCTTTGCCTTATGAGTTTTACTCTGAAGATGTTTATTTATCATGCAGGCCTTTGTTTATTTGGTATTCTTTGGGGAGAGGCCTTACTGTGTTGCCCAAGCTGGCTTTAGGATCAACTGATCCTTCTGCCTTGGCCTCCTCAGCAGCTGGGACTTCAGGTACAAACCACAACGCCCAGCTTGTTTATAAAACAATTGTTTATTAGTTGCTATTCTGCATATGTGTGATGTGTACTGGGCCATATGTACATGTCATGGCGCACATAGACATCAGAAGACAATTTTCTAGTCAATTCTCTCCTTCCACCTTTCTGTGGATTCCAGAGATAAAACTCGGGTCACCAAGGCTCACAGAGCAGTACTTTCTAGCTAAACCGTCTCCTGGCTTGGCAGCTTACTTTTTGTTTTTCTAGTTTGTTCAAACAAGAGAGTGTGTAATGTAGATTACTGTATGGTTTATGTGGTAGAAAATACTGTCCAATACAAATAAGCTATGAGCCTTGTGCAGTTCTTTCCCTCCTTCCTTCTCTCTTTTGAGAAAGCTTAGGCTGGCTTTGATACATATATATCAAAGTGAAATAGTGAAATTGTCTTTTAAACACACACACACACACACACACACACACACACACACACACACACACACAGCTCAAGATGGCCTCAAATTAGGAATTCTTCTGCTCTGGGCTCCTGAGTGCTTAGATTGCAAGCATGTACTAACTACCATGCTTGATGTAAGTTTTTGTTTTATGCCTACATTGAAATAGTGAAAAAGGACTGAATAAATAAATAAATAAATAAATAAATAAATAAATAAATTGGAGGTGAGAAATGGTTCCGCAGTTGCTCTTCCAGAGGACCTGGGTTTGATTTCTAGCACCCACACGGCAGCTCACAACTGTCTCTTAGCTCTAGTCTCAGGAGACCTGATGCCATCCATGTGGTACACAGATGGGCATGCAGGTAAGATACCTAAACACGTAAAATAAAGGCAAAATCTTAATAAGTTTATTATTTTTATGTGTGTCTACATGGCTTTATGTGCACCATGTGTACATGTCTGTGAGGGCATCAGATCCCCCAAACCTAGAGTTCCATGTGGTTATGCGACACCATATGGGCTCTAGGAACCAAACCTAGCTCCTCTGCAAGAGTAGAAAGTATTGAGCTCCATGAAATGAATTTTTATAATTTATTTAAAATAACATATGTCCCAAAGTTATTATCATTTGGAATGTAATCAGTATAAAACACATTTTAGAATGAGAAGGTAGCAGGGCTAGAGATGAGGAGAGTTCGTAAGAGTGCAAGAATGAAGATCTGAGTTTGGATCCCAGCACCCATGTAAAAGGGCCACATGGTTACACTCATTCCCATAACCCCAGCACTGTGGGATCTTATGTGGGATTACATAACCCCAGTGAGCCTTCAGTGAGAGACTCCTGTCTCAAGGGACTAAGAGAGTGATGCTCTCCTCTGGCCTCTCTGTGAGCACATAGGCACATGTGCTTAAGTGGGGAAGTTTGAGCTGTTTCTCAGCTACTATTCTGTGATTCCTGCTTCAGTTTGCTGATGTTTTTCCAGTGGCCAAGAGTTCTGTTGGATCTAGAATGTAATACTAAGGAAAGGCCCAAATAATGACACATGCCCACAGTGTAAAGGATTTGAAGAATCCAGGAGAATGCTCTTTATTGAGTCAGACTTCAGTAATAATCCCCCCACCCCTGCCTTTTATATCCAATTTTAAATTTCTTATTTGAAAGGCAGAAAAGGAAAAATTTATAGGAGATTTTCCAAACACAAAGTCAGTTTTTATAATATGATTGTGGCAACCATCTCTATTTTGGTAAAGCTAGCCTATAATATGAGTAGCATATTGTAGTTTAGAATTTTACAGTTTACAGAAGCAGAAGCCACTGCAAACATTTAATCTGGGGGCTTTATATTTGCACTAGTGCTGTAAATCAGCATGGTTGCCATTGTATGGGACAGAATGGAGACAAAGGAGAGGCCCTGCTGTGCCTCAGGAGAGTGTGCAGGGAAGTAATGAGGGACTTCAGATTGAAGAGTGGGTGTGAGTCACAGTGGCCAGTACTGGTGAACAAGAGCTCTTCATCACTGGGAGGGAACATGCAGAATTTTGTAGGAGACAAGAGTCAGAAAGTATACCAGCCATTGGCGGTTAGTTAACTCTTCAAACCCATGCTGAAAGAACAGCACCAGATCATGTGATGCTGGAACAGATGTCTTCCATGAAGAGAACTCTGGTAGACATCAGCTTAGACCCCTGTCTTATACCATGCACAAAAATGAGCTCAATAAGGATCATGGTCCTAAATTTTATATTCAAAACCACATGATGCTTAGAAGATATAGGAGTAAATCTTCACAGAACTGGGCAGAACCAACAAAAAGTAAATTGGACTTCATCAAAGTTTAAAATGCTAATGTTTCAAGAAATGGGAAAGAGAAATGATGAAGAGAATGGAGCAGTCCCTTGTAAGGGGTCTCCCTAGTCATTCCCAGTCAGGGAAGGAGCCAGTGTATTATCCCTGCCCTTAGGTGCAATCTCCTCTTTGGTTCTCCTTAAAGTCATTAAGCACCTCTTTCAGCTCAGGCTATCTACTTCTAAGTACAAGGTGTAGACTGTTGCACTGAGAGGTTCTTTAGCCAAGGAGCCCGATCCTTTGGCATGGTTGGCTTGTGAATAGGGTGTCTCCTAGTTTAATTTATACTTTACCTATAAAAATTTCCTGGATTCCAACCATTTTACAGATTTTGTTTATTTTACAGTACAAATTTAGAAATTTTCTAGACATCCTTTTAAGTCAGCTAGCAGCATTGAACCCCAACTAGCACATGAGAGCCGTGCTCTTCATTGTCCTTTGCTCACCAACAGCAGAGCCCAGCCAGGAAAATCGAGCAAGGGAAATCTAAAGTTGTCCTTTCCATTCCCCACCTCCCACTCCGTTAAGAGAGTTGCTCTGGAAACACATTGTGCAAGAACACAGGGAAGACAGTATGCTTGATGCCTGCAAGTTTCAAAGAGGATGGAAACCTGTGTGATCTCTACACTTCTGTTAAGGAAATGATCATTTGCTTGGGGGCAAAGCATGCAGAATACTGCCTCCCTTGCCTTCTAGGTAATTTCTGTAATAGAGGTCCAAGTTCCCTGAACCAAAGAAAAGGAGGCAGCAACTGGCCGTTCTCCAGTAGAACAGGGCATGCATTCACATTTCTGAGTAAGTCTCGCTGTGCGTTTATCCATGATGGTCAGCTAATGCTGTTTTTATCCACTTGCTCTTAAACAGATGAGCTCCACCAGGAGATGCTGGATGATGCGCAGAAGAAACTGATGAACTTGGTAAACAGTACAGAAGGAAAAGTGGACAAGTAAGCATTGCCTCTTGGCTTCCTCTTTTGTTTTACAGGAATTGCTTTCATAGAACAGCCTAGCTACAGTAGATGTTTGCTCATGACTACAGTTCAAGAAGCCTTTCCTCTTCTTAGGCTATGAGGTGCAGGTAGTTTTTATGACACTCAGTAGAATAAATTACTCTCTTTTATTTTTCATGTCTGTTTCCCAACTCATTTCTTTTCTTAAAACCATATGCAAGAATTTTTTAAAAAATCATTTCTATATGAAATACTTAGAAAATAAAAGGTTTAATATTAATATTTTCTTCTCTTCACTACCTGTAGGTAAAATATATCTAACATGTTTAAATGTAAATCTGAAACCTGGTTATTTATGTAACAATATCTGGTCTAATATATATATATTTGTTTGTTTGTTTGTTTGTTTTTGGTTTTTTTGTTTTTTGAGGCAGGGTTTCTCTGTGTAGCCCTGGCTGTCCTAGAACTCACTCTGTAGACCAGGCTGGCCTTGAACTCAGAAATCCGCCTGCCTCAGCCTCCCAAGTGCTGGGATTAAAGGCCTGCACCACCACTGCCTGGCTTAAATTTTTTAATAAATATGGTTGGGGATGCATAACATCTATCTCCTTTTTTGTATCTCTCAATGAGAATCTCCTACTGAGGTGTTGAGAATTACCTCCTTCAGTTGGCTATGGGTCTAGAAAAATGGGTAGCTTAATTAGGGATGTTTTTTAAAGTATGCATTTTAAGTGGTCTGAAATATTCCTAATTAGACTTATTTAAAAAGCTACTTGAGAGTATCTTATTATTCAGTCTTTATAATTAAGTGTCTCATTGTTTAAATATAAGCAGCTGTTCATTTGTTTAGTGTTTAGGTATGGTTGTAGTAGGTTGGCCATGTTAGGTTCCTCAGCTGTTTCTGCCTTGGTTTCCTAGAGTCCTCATGAGAAACCTCTTCATTGGTCATTTCCACACACCTAAACACCAGCGCCACGAAGTGCTTCGGCTCATGGGGAGCATCCTGGGTGTGAAAAGGGAAGAAATGGAGCAGGTGATGAGGCAGTCAAAGCATGTCTTTCCTCTGTCCACCCCCACCTCCTTCTTTGTAGTTTTCTTGCTCTGTGGTACTCCCCTCCCTCCCTCCCTCCCTCCTTCCCTTCTTTCCTCTCTGTCTCTGTTTTCACTGATGATGGAATCTAGCTTGTCTCTCACGTGCTAGGTGAGTTGTTAGTGAGGTGTTGTTAGTTTGAGTATCTTACAACTTATAAACCAGTTGTTTTATCAGATGACTGAAATTTTTGAGATGTAACCATGTCTAGAGCATTTACTTCAGATTGTGTTTGATGTGGCATTTGGTTTCCTCTGTAACCGGTCAGTCTAGGAAACACCTACTAGAACTTGAGTTACAAAGCATGTTTACTCTTCTCTGAAGTCACAGGAGAGGGCTCTTGTTTTCTTGTCTTATATTGATAGTATTTTTCTGTTTTAAAATGTCCTTACAGCTGTTTGGTGAAGATCGAGGAGGTGTTACTCGGTGGATGGCTGGATGGCTGGGAGGAGGGTCGAAAAGTGTGCCCAATACACCTTTGAGACCAAATCAGCAGTCTGTGTTCAATAGTGTAAGCCCAGTTTTATTCCTGCTGAACGTGAATGATAAAGTGATTGCATACCATACTCATTTGCATAGTATCAGATTTCTCCTGCATCATTTAATACAACCCAGTAATATACCAAAATATTTTCCCTTAGTCTTTTTCAGAACTCTTTGTTAAATTTCTGGAAACAGAATCTCATCCATCTGTCCCGCCCCCAAAGCTGTCAGTTCATGATCTGAAGCCTCTAGATTCTCCAGGAAGAAGGAAAGTTGACACAGGCGCACCCGAAAGTTTTAGAGGTAAAATCAGGGACATGGTTTTCCCTCAGTGATAAAATTAAATGCTTAACTTGAGGTTTGTTACTGATTTGTTACTCATGAAAGTGACAAAGTTTTCAGTGTTTTGAAATTGTAATACTGCTTGTAAAATTCTAATGTCGCTAAATTTGGGCCCTATATGTTTTTGTAGCATATTGTTTATTTGTTTAATTAAATAGTATGAAATGTTTTCACTTTTATGTAGGAATAATTCCCAGATTCTTCATGAGAAATCTTTCATTGGCCGTTTCCACATACCCCTAAGTCATATTTACCTTATAATATATTTATAGACACTATAGTCTATTTAGAGATCCTGAGGTATATTTATAGACATTGAAGTAACCTGTGATTTTATTTTAATTATCATCATACATCACTTTGCATCACTGTCCTGGAAATGGTAGTGAGCTAGTCACATCTTTGCTTTGTCCCGTTTTCATTCCTCTCTGATGGTACTTCTTATTAAAGTTACAAGCATAATTTATAGTCTGAAAATGATTTCCATCTTTGTACTTATTGTTATTCAATAACCAAACTTTGCCACATAAATAATATATACATCATGTTGGTTTAGTTAAACTGACCTAAACATGCAAGAATGTGGCATGCACCCTTGTGTGTAGAAAGATCTGTCTAGAAGGAAATAATTGGTGGTTTACATGTGTGTATTTTCAATCACACTGAGTTGTAATGGTCTTACTTACTTTATATTGATGATATTGGCATATAGTAACATTTCTTGAGTTGAAAGTTAATTATTCACTAGACTGTAAACCAATCTCTTTTTCCCAGTAATTTACATATTTTAGTATAGACCTAAGGAACATATCATATGCTTCCTAATTCATATCATACACCATAGTTAAATTTAAATAAAATATTACAGAATTTCTCTTCTAGAATTTTTAAAACTCAGTCACTCCCTCCCCCCTCTCTCTTTCCATCTCCCTTTCCTTCATCAGAGCTTCTGCTAGGTCTATGTATCAATCAGAGGTGGGAAGAGTTTTAGCAGGGTTTGCATGGAGAACACGAGCTTAGTGTCCATACTGTGTTCACAGTGTATAAAGACTAGTGTCCTCCTGTGCTCACAGCATGTAGACCTTATGTCCTCCTGTGTTCACAGCATGTAGACCTTATGTCCTCCTGTGTTCACAGTGTGTGTAGTGTCTTCCTGTGTTCACAGAGTGTAGACCTTATGTCCTCCTGTGTACACAGTGTGTAGACCTTATGTCGTCCTGTGTTCACAGTGTGTGTAGTGTCTTCCTGTGTACACAGTGTGTAGACCTTATGTTGTCCTGTGTTCACAGTGTGTGTAGTGTCTTCCTGTGTTCACAGAGTGTAGACCTTATGTCCTCCTGTGTTCACAGTGTGTAGACCTTATGTCCTCCTGTGTTCACAGTGTGTAGACCTTATGCCCTCCTGTGTTCACAGTGTGTAGACCTTATGTCCTCCTGTGTTCACAGTGTTTGTAGACTTTATGTCGTCCTGTGTTCACAGTGTGTGTAGTGTCTTCCGGTGTTCACAGAGTGTAATGTCGTCCTGTATTCAGTGTATACAAAACCTTGTGTGCACTTGTGTTCAGTGTGTAGAGCTCAGTATTGTTCTGTGTTCATAGAGCGCACAGCTTAGTAGGCAGCACAAGAGCGTTTCCAGTTTAGAAAGTTGCTGGTCACAGGAAATCCAAAGTGGGAATCCAGAAGTGCTCAGTCACAGCTGAATGTAATGGGTTTGTCTCTGTCTTCGTCTTAGGAGCCTGCTTTTTTAGTTTCCATTGCTTAGGAAGGGGCTTCCAAGGGTTTGCTGGGACCTCACCATGAAGCTATGGGTGTCTTTGGGTAATAAGGTAAACTTGTAGCCCCTAAGATGGGCCATAAGCCAAACTCTTATTCTTTTCTTTTTTTTTTTTTTTAAAGATTTATTATTATAAATGAGTACACTGTAGCTGTCTTCAGACCACCAGAACAGGGCATCAGATTTCATTATGGGTGGTTGTAAGCCACCATGTGGTTGCTGGGATTTGAACTCATGACCTTCGGAAGAGCAGTCAGTGCTCTTACCCACTGAGCCACCTCACCAGCCCCCAAACTCTTATTCTAATGAAAATGAATTGTAACTTCCCAAGGTGGTAGAGCAATGATACCACTGAGAATGTCTGCAGCCTTTGAGTGCTGACACGATGGATGACTGAGTCATCTGTGTGTACATTATTTGTTCTTCTGGCAAATTAATTTTAATTACTGTTGCATCACTATAATATGATATGCCAGCATTTTTCATAGGTATTGTAGTCATTGGGAAATCTTAACTTCTCAAGGCTTTCATCCCTCAGGTAGGTATGAACAGTATTTACCCTGCAACATACACACCATCATTTCAAAGTTGTTACAATAAGTGTAGTTTTCAGGTATATAACTAGTTTTTGAGGATACAGTACTTTCATTATGCATACAAATACTCCTTGTCTCCTTTTCTACCATTCCTTCTTCTTCATTTCTTCTCTTTTGTGTGTGGGGCTCTGTGATCACCATGAGCAGCAGAGTAAAGATCATTGTGAGGCACGAAGACGATTTGGTTCAACAGGACTAAGTAGCTGGTGTTGGTTCAAACTCGGGAGTCTGGCCCTGAGTGTTTATTTTAGGCATATTTAAGTACAGCACAATTTGGTGAAAAATTATCTGGTGATAAATGACTCAGTCCTGTGTGCCCAAAAAAGCCTAAGATGTGACTAAATCAAAACTCTTTGTAAAGTACATATGACCTCTTCCAAATGGGTTCTATAGATTAACTACATGTGGCACCTTTTATAAAGCTAGGTGTTATAGACTAATAAACTCACTATACGAATCTGCAGGAGTTTCCAGTGTGGTCTTGGCCATACAGATAGCACATTGAAGGGACATGGCTCCCTTCCTGCTTATCTGTGAGTGCCAGGGTCTCCATGCCTCCCCCATTTTGCCCGTCTACTTTTCATAGATAGATTCTGCTTATAGGATCTAGAACTTAGCAGCATAAAAAATGAATTTGTAGGTAGCCAGATATAGAAGTCTAAAGCACATATGGATCTTTTTTGTTTGTTTTACCAGAAAATGGTTTGAATGACTAGGAATGAATTTTCATAATACACATTAGTATTCTTAAAATACTGTTTATTGTGTACACATGGGTCTATTTCTATGTATGTGTACCCTGTGCACACTTTTGTAGGTCAGAGAAGAATTTAAGGATCTGCTTCTCTCCAAGCACATGGGTTCTGGGACTGAACTTACGTCATCAAGGTTGGAGGCTTAGTGATAGGTGCCTTCACCTGCTGAGCCGTCTTGTTGGCCCACAAATTAGTATTTTATGCTTAGACCTTTAGGGTCTGTTAGTGTGTTTGTTTTGAATAAAGGATAGCCCAAAACATGTGCCTAATAGTAGTGTTATCATCAGGGTGGAATTTTAAAATTGATAGTAGTGACAGACTGATTACTCAAATGCTTGTGTTAAAACTGAGCTTGTTAGCACAATTTCAGCTTTGTTTGAAGTAGAGCAGGAGGATCATCCGCAGCTGTAAGAGGTTCATGGCCAGGCAGAGCTAGAAACCCTGTCTCAGCTACAGACCTCAACTACTATGTAGATGAGTTTGATAAAACTATTACTGTGTTTAGTGGGTTCTTTAAATCTCTTTGTGAAGGATAGAAACTAAATCTGTATTTTGTCTTTTAGATACAGCAGAATCCAGGACAGGAAGAAGAACAGATTTGAATCCATTCTTGGCTCCCCGCTCAGCAGCTGTGCCCCTTATTAACCCAGCTGGACATGGATCTGGTGGGCCTGGACATCTTCTTTTGAAACCCATTTCAGATGTTCTACCCACATTTACACCCTTGCCAGTGTCACCTGACAACAGTGCAGGTGTTGTATTGAAAGACCTTCTAAAGCAGTAAGTGGCTTTCAGGGCTGAGACTATGTAGCACTTTAAAGAAACCATGAATACTTTATGTGTGGGAACTTTATCACAAAGTGGCCTTCTGGAAAGAGTCATGTATTTATTTGTAGTTATAATTTCTCTGTTAATAAAAATATTCTTAATGCTTTTAGAAATTGCAGGTGTCAGAAGAGCAAGTATCTGATATATAATCTACTTTTTTTCACTTTATGATGTTACTTAATTTAAAACTAGAAACATTTGGTTTACTTTTTAATTCACTAAACTCTAAAGGAGAGGCAAGAATAGTAAACTGTATGTCTGCTTTTATTTTCCCGAATTTTCAAGCTCATTTAATATATGAATATGTGGTTCGTCTGCCCACCCACACCCCAACAATGCCTAATAAAAGCTTCTCTACATGGAGCAGCAAATGCTCTGCAATACATGCTGATCACCTGTAGAGGACCTTGTGCTCTATAGAGCACAGAGAACAAATCTGGGCCTGGGAGGTTATCAGTGTCCCGAGGCAAAGCAGGTATTTGGTTCTATGCAATTTCATCATATGTGTAGATTCGTCTGACCATCTCGGTCTGGATCCAACTCTTCACCAGAAGGATCCTTGAGCTGCCTTTTTCTAACCCTCGCTGCCTCCTCTAATCCCTGACAACCACTAACTGTCACCCTCTATAATTTTGTTATTCTGTAAATGCTGTTTAAATGAAATCATATGTTATGTAACCTCTTGAAATGGGTGTTTTTCACTTAACATAATTCCCTTGCGATCCATCCAAGTTGTTTCATGGGTCAGTAGTTGGTTTCTTTTTATTGTGGAGTACATGCTGTGAGTAACTAAATGGGATCATTTAGTCTCAAGAGCTGAACTGTCTTTTTAAAGTATCACCTAAAACTACAGGTTTCCAGCTAGACCTGGTGGCTCATGGTTAATCCCACCACTTGACAGACAGAAGCAAGAGGATTGCTTAGGATTTGAGGCCTGCCTGGTATACACAGTGAGTTTCAAGTTAGCCAGAGCAACAGCCATAGTGAGCTCCCGCCTCAAAACACCACACACACCAAAAAACCCAATCAGTCAAAAATCATAAGGTTTTCTTGCACAAATACATGTAACTTTCATGTAAGGTTACGCATCCATGTGAACCTTAGACCACTGTTAGCAATATCCTGAGACCTATCACCTCCTGCCTCTGTGTGGGATGCAGCACTCTGTGTTTATTATGGTGGTCATTAAAGTGCACTAACACCAGGTGTTTGGGACTTCAAGTATTTCTGAACCTTTTTACAAAGCTATTATGAAAGAAAAAAGTCCTGATTCCACCGCTTCATTGAATTAGGATGTTCATATTTGTATAATTGTTGACGTTGTACATTTAAAAGTCATTTCTTGCAATATTTTGTAAATTCAGATAAGCCTTTAAAACAGAAAAGCTTATATAACAAGGAAAGTTGGAAACGAGACTAATTCGAAAGTGTCAACAGTCCTGGCTCCTGTCAGTGCTAACTTGGGTTGTTTGTAAATTTACCTGTGGTAAACTGTATATTTCTAATTTGTTTGGAAGTCTGGAGATTTTAATGATGTGTTGATGGTTAAGATGTCTTTTTCTGAAAAATTAAGTAACTGAGATAATGCTGCTTTCTGATGTCACCTGTGTCCTTAAATAACTTATTATGCTAATTTCTCTGCTATGTGTTAGAAAAAGTTGCCTGTAGAGTTCATAGAAATGCTAAGCTGCTCCAGCCAGTTTTGTGGGTGTTACAGATGCCCCTCAACTTACAGTGGGCTCACAGCCCACTAAACCCACCGTAATAAAAAACGTCTTGAATTGAGCATTTGTTTGCTGTACTCAACAGTCAGTCGGCCCCACGGGACCAAATGGCTGAGCACGAGCCGCTGCTCCATTCCCATTGCTGCCCAGTTGAGAAAAGAGAAACTCTTAAATCTGAAGCATGATTTCTGTTTAGTGTGTATCATTTTGGCCAACTCCAAAACTGAAACAGTTAAGCCATTGTAAGTTGAGGGTCTACTGGTACAGATTTTTATATGTTTCTTAAAAAGTTATTCTCTCTCATTAGCCTAGATCATGTACTGCTTGCCAGGAAATTTTAAGTTCTGAATAAAGTAGCCAAAAGACTAGTTTTTACACTAAGAAGAAAATGGAAGATGTAAACTGTTTTCTTTTAAAGAAGAGGTACATGGTGGATATTTAAGCAATGTGTTTTATATTTAAATAACTTTGATGACATTTGAAGTTCCTTGACTAAAACAACCTTCCCTCCCTCACCGTTTCATGTAACCTAAGTTTGAAGGCTGCCGTGGGGGGGGGATTCTACATCCAGGCATCAAAGAACACTGTCTTACATGGCTGCTATTGAAGTATATGACCTTGTCTGAGAGCTGCAGTGCAGTCTCTGTTGTGTGCATTCTGAATGTGCATTGATGGAAACCAGACATAACCCATCAACTTTTCTGAAACTAAGTTGTGTCAGAGATAAACCATCCGCTCAAGGAAACTTCTCAGCAGAGAGCAAGAAGCACACTCATTCCGTGATGCCAGCAGGACGCTTCTGGAGGCTCGCTGGCAGTTCCATGGCGACTGCAGACGTCTGTCTGCTCTTGAGATCTGCAATCACTTGGTGGACTTTGTGGCTGAATTTTGCATCAGAAGCCACAGACTTACTTACTGCAGTGTTGTAACTGTTGTGAGTGGGCTGTTGATGTCTTTCTGCACTTAGAATTTGTAGTTGAATTTTGCATTGGAAGCCACAGTTCTTCACAACATTCCTAATGGTTTTCAAGTACAATGAAATATACTATCAAGAATTCACCCTGCCATTGGTGTTGATTGAATGTAATCACCGGCACGTGTGCTGTTGAGTTTTATGTCCTGATATTCTTGTTTATTTTTTAAAAGGGGGGGAAGACCAAAGTACATAGTCAAAAAGAGATGATATGCAGGGCATGCAGCTAGCCAGCTAAACATCAGCTGTCACCCAAAAAGCCTTTAGTTCCTTTAGTCACTCCAAGGATTCAGGAGTATGGGAGTGCTTACTCAGCCAGCTATGGGAAGGAGGCAGGGCTGGCACAGGTGAAGATGGAAACCATTTGAACTGGGTTTTTTAAATTAAAGAAATTTTCTTAATAGCAAAGCATTTAAAGTATCTTCTATCAATAAAATTTTTTCTTCTGTAAATATCAGTAAGGTAATATTTATTTTATATATTCCTATGGGGAAATGATCATTGTAATGTTGACATTTGTGATGATTTGCCAGTCTTTACATCTTAACTACTTATGATTTAATCACCTAAAATTGATACATTTTCTTGATTTATAGGAAGGTATCTAAATGTAAGAAATTTCCAACTGTTCTATAGAGCTAAAGCCAATGCACTCTTGAATTTCTCAGGAGCATTGCAAGGCAAAAAGAAAAAAAACACCCATTCCAAATAAAAATGATATAAATTGGCTGTGTCTTCGTCCACGCTAAAGCACTGGGGAAACAGCTGCCGGCTCTCTTGAGGAGAAGTGACTTGCACGGATTGTTTGTAGCAGCCTCGATGACGTGGGTGTTCACTGGCGGACTTCTCATAGTCCCTTTCAGAGGCCTAGTGTGCATCCTCGGTCACATAGTCTTTCTCCAAGGTTGTTCAGACGTCTTCATTGGCTCTTAGGCACAGAAGCTATCTTTAACTCTTCGTGGGATAGCATTGGAAGGAAAGGAGTTTTAATTTGATAGCCAAATTGTAGTTCAGACTTTGACCCCTTTTGTGTGACCTTTGACAAAATTCCTTTGTTGCTTCATTTTTCTCATCTGAAGTGGTACCCACCAGATAGCAGCAGCCTTGTACAGTTACAAAGAACAAGTGATGGGTTTGTTCTCACGTGTGTTACATGAATAATTACACTGCTGTTGAAATTAGGAATCAGGAGCTGTTTCGTTTGGGTTTGACTAAAGAGTGAATGGAAGGGTGAGAGCAAAAGCTGCTTTGTGGAGTGGTTGGGTCGCAAGTGCAGATAGTGTTTGTAGGCAGTTCTGCTGACATTAGGGATGGAGAGAGCATCCTTCAAAACCGAGACAGCGTGTAGATGCAGCGGGAAGGGCAACGGGGAGCTCCAGAAAAAGGACAGCAGAGGAGGTACTGGTGCACAGATGGAGTGGCTCTCTTCAGATGGGAAAGACCCCATATGGGTACGGACAGGCACGAGAGAGGGGTTCAAATAGGTTGTATAGGGGTGTGTTACAGAGAGTCTCTGCTGAGAAAGGGTGGGGGGAGGGGAAGAGATCTGAGGCTTGGGCCGAGCCGTGAGACAGACACACGTACAGGTGAGAAAAGTGTGAGAACTAATCTAAGTGCTGGAGGGCCCTGGCTTGGGCTGGCAGACAAATGGGAGGAGCATATGTTGAAGGAAACAGGCTAGTAAATTTAAATACCAACAGACAATGGTTCTAGCCCTGATCAGTTCTAGTGGAGAACAGAATGTAGCTACTTGACCTTCTTGTCTCCCTGTCCTTAACTTGGGTCATGTGAATAGAGATGTAACTGAGGGTTTTATAGCACATTGTCAAAACGTTGCATGTACTATAAATTACTAATCCCGCTATAATTGCAACAATATTTATCTTGGAGATGAGGAGTAATTTAAAATGTTACTTAAATCACTTAAGGCAAGCATTTGAACCGTTAGTTGGTTTTCTGCCTTGGCTCCTAACATGGAGCCTTCATTGAGCCTTGCTGGGGTTCAGATGTCAGCTCTGTCCTGTAACGACGGCCTGACTGAGACTTCTCAGCTGTCTTTTTACACATTCTTTTTCAGCTCTAACAACCTTTAACTTCATTCAGGTCCACCTTTCCTGACTCGGTTAACTCTGGGTGATTTGAAGTATTTGGCTGAATTTCATACAAAGTTTGTTAAATTTGTTTTCTGGATAGCCCAGAAATTCCTTTAAAACCCAAGATACATTTTTTGTTGTTGTTGTCACTTTGGAATACAAGGCGAGTACATGTTGAAGGCGTGTAAGTTTTCTCACAGTAGAGGGTGTCCGCCCTTGAGCCGCCTTGACCAGGTGTGTGTCCTTAACTATATGCACTTCCAGAAGTCACTTCCCCTACAGCTGAGGAAACACAGCAGTATGAATCTGCCTTGGGTTTCCTGTATGGCTTGTTTAGGTAGTAGGAACTATGACATCCTGTGTGGGCCCCTTAACCAAAGCTGTTTTCAGATAGTTTCCTCAAAAAGGGGCCATCAGGATAAAATTATTTTATTACAGGCTAGCTTATTGTGTGTGTGTGTGTGTGTGTGTGTGTGTGTGTGTGTGTGTGTGTGTGCGCGCGCGTGCGCACATATGTGAATGTTTGGAGAGCATTCAGAAATTGCCTCTCTTTTCCATTATGTGGATTCCAAGGATCAAACCGAAGTTGTCAGGCTTAATAGCAAGTGCCTCTTTCCAGAGCCCTCACACTGGTTTGTAAAATTATGAATCAGCGGGTTATTTTATTTTATTTTATTGTCTTTAGAATGTACACAGGTTGTTTAGTCTTTTAAATTTTTAAAAATAATTATAATGCTTGTTTTTCTCTTTAAAGCATTTCCACACCACACAAGCTTACTACCACAGGAATCTTAGACACTTGTTCGGCTGTGTTTTTCTGCCTGAAATGGTGCTTAGCAGTCAGTGGCCCTGTGTTAAAAAGTACCAATGCTATTCAGTTGAGGCTATGGCACTGCCGCCTAAAGTGAAAACTCTCCTCTTTCCATTCTGTCTGTCTGTTATTCTCTTCGTTTGTTTTACTTGTTTGATCATTTTGTAAATCTAGTTGGTTTTGAGGATATGTGTGTGTGTGTGTGTGTGTGTGTGTACATGAACTTAAGTTCTGCAGAGGCCAGAAGAGGGTGTTGGATAGCCTGGAGCTAGAGTTACTAGCTGTGAGGTGGCTATGAGCCACCCACTCAATGTGAGTGCTGGGAACTAAGCCTGAGTCTCTGGAAGAGCACCCAGCACTCCTAAGCATTAAACAGCTGGGAAACCGGGTCTTGTCCCCTTGTCCTTGCCTCAAGCTGCTCGGGTTACAGGTATGGGTCACCCACCCAGTTTCTTTCCTACTTTGGGCATCAGATTTACTTGCTGAGATTAACCCTGCTGTCAGTCTTCCAGCACATGGCTATTAGGGGCATTTGGATGGCCATTATGAAGAGATCAGTCCTCCCCGAAGAAAGCAAACTACCGTGAGGGCCCTGGGAATTACCAGTTGGGAAGTTGACAGAGGCAATCAGGAACTTAAAAGCACTTTCTGAAAGGCTTCTAGTACTTTGTGTAAGAATTACTGGAATCTGGGGCCTGTCTTCTTGCTGCAGCTCTCACCCCCAAACCTCTGAGTGGATCATGAAAACCAGCAGCTTTGCTGCAGAGTGAGCTAGACTCTGCTGGCAAGGAAGGCAGGACAAGGGTGGCGGGCCAGCGGGAATCCACTGTGCAGCCCTGTGAGAGAGAGTTGTAGCTAGACCAGGCTGATATGACCAGGTGCAGGGGAGACCAGACACAGCCTGACTAGGAGGGAGATTTGGGCCAACAGCCTTCGTGGGCTATTCTACTTGAACACACAACCTACTACTCCATGTGGAAGCCTTGGGGCCTCTGGAGGTTGAGCAAGAACAAATATTGCTGACTACTGATCTCGCCAGGATTGAGCCTGGGAAGTCAGACTAGAAATTCAAACACGAATGTAAAACCAATCAGAAAAAGCAGCTTTGCTCTCCTGTGGGGAGACAAACTGCCAGAGTTAAATAATTTAGTGAAGCTAAAAGAATCAAAAACAGATCAGAGTCAGTTGCTGCACTATAACCAAGGCTGTCCAGTTTTCAGCCAGAAATAATGAGAAATGTAAAGAGAAAGTATGACCCACATTCAGCAAGAGATCAGAAAAAATCTGTGGGCCAAGATGCTGGATTTGGCCCACAAACACTTCAAAGTGTGATTGCAAGTACAGAAACTTCAAGAATGTCCAAAGAATGCAGAGAGCAGGATGAGCCTTTGCTCTTGGGCCTCATTGCATCCTAACAGTGCTGGGTTAGAAAAGGCTTAGAATAAGGAACGCTTTGAACACAGACAAAGGGAGCAGATAACAGCAAGTTGCATGCCCAGCACCAACCCAAGCCTACCAACTCCCATTTCATCTCAGACTCCCATCTATTATTTTTAAAGCATTTGTTCTGTAGTACATCTTAAAACTGTACGAAATAAGGAGGCAATCTTGTAGTTACGCTGTGAAGGATGATCTAGACATTAGTGAGTGCTTCTCCCAGCCCTGACCTCTCCAGGGATGACTTTAAATTCCGAATCCATCGCATCTGGATTCACAGATGCTTACACAGGTTCAGGCCAGGGAGGCATGGAGCTTCCTGTGGGAACATCTGTGGGTGTGACCCGAGCCTGAAGCCTCTATACTTGACATCTTTGCTTTGATGAACTTTTAAAGTCAAGCAGTATCTATTAGTCACATGAAGAAGCAGGGCATGTGTACCTCTCACAGCAAACTGGGACAGGGGAAGAGGGACCAAAAAGTCATGTCTACGTCTAGAAATGAGACGCATAGTCACTTCTGTGACAATGTTGGATGCTGCAGAAAGTGACCAATTGGTCTTTGACCCTCAGCTTCTCTAGAATTCCACTCATGGTCCCATATTCTTGACCCTTATCACCTAGGTTGAATCCAGGTGGCTTTTTGATAGAATTTTATAATGTGATCCCATTTCCTAACTGTTGCCCCAAGTCTGTTGTTCTAGGCACAGCAAACTGGTTCAGGTATCAACATCTTCCTATGACCCTGGAAGACTTATCCCAGCAAAACTTGCCTCAAATTTGAGTAACTTGAAATTAAGTGTTTCCCCTAATCTGAAATGAAATGTTAGGCCTCCTTTTGTGGTTATGATGTTTCATACTCAGCAGGCTTTCAGTACAGCTTTAGAGGAATGCTTTAGGATAGACTGTTCCTCAGAGCAGTCTCAGGTAACTGTTTAGAATAGAATGTTCCTCAGAGCAGTCCCAGGTAACTGCATCATGTCCACAGATTAACATGTCAGTCAAACTCATCAGATGCCCATGGATATTGCCAGTAAGTCTGAACCGTGTTAGCAAATGGAGGATTTATCCAGGGAGGGGGGAAAAGGCCATACTTCGAACTGGCAATATGGCTCAATGGTGCAGTCATGAGGAGTGGCGCTCATACCCCAGCATCCATAACAAGCCAGTAGCCACTGCATGCTGTAACCTCAGCTTGAGAGGATTGAAGTCAGAATTGCTGGACTCTTGGCTTCCGGGATCAGGGGCATAACCCTGCCTCAAAGAAAAATGTAGAGCATGAAAGAGGACGTTCAGCCTCCTCTGCTGGCCTTTGTCAGTGCATAGGCTTTCTCAAACACATTCTCGAACATCCTAGCAAGTATGCCTGCACAAACGAATACTTCAAAGGGGGAGCCTGTGTCAGTGAGTAAAGGTACTGCCTAAGTTGAAGTCCAGAACCCAGGTAAAAATGGCAGGAGAGAACTGACTACACAGTACTGCCCACTGCCCTCCACTCATGTGCTGCACACACAGGGGAAAAGGAGAAAGAAAAGTCCACACTTTTGCCACAAAAGTGAAAAATTAAAGGTCTTTTTTCTTGCCTGTAGCCATTTTGGTCTGGAATTCACTACATAGCTCAGGCTAGCCTCAATTTTACTGACAACCCTCCTGCCTCAGCCTCTGATACCCCACCATCGGCTCATTAAAAATATATAGTTCTGGGCTGGAGAGATGGTGTAGCAGGTGAAGATGCTTGCTGCCAAGCTTGGTATCTGGGATTGATTTCTGGACCCACATAGTGGAAAGAGAGAACTGTCCCCACAAGTTGTCCTCTGATTTCCACATGTGTGCTGTGTACCATGCTTACACCCACACCCACACATGCATGTGAGCACATGGACACCCAAACTAAAGGTAAAACAAAATTTTAATTAAAGATATTCTTCACAAACATCAAAATAAAAACAGAACTTCCACAAATCTGTACTCAGAGTTAAACACTCGATTTCATTTTTCCCCTCTAAGTTTTAGTATGCTTCCGAAGTCATTCCTCATTCTCCGACACTCAAAGGGCATTCATGTTTTCTGACAGCATCAAAGGTCTTCCTTTTACACAGGCAAGTTCAGAGCAGGATCCAAATGCAGCACTGCTGTGTCTCTGTGGCTGCCCTCTGCCTCGACTTTTAGGTCAGGACACTGTCGTGTCCCACCCTTGTCCTCCCAGGGTCCCACAGACATTTCTTCTCAGACTCCCTGGCCAACTGACTCTCACTTCAACCTCAGTTCCTGTAGGTGGTCTGGCTCCTGGGTCCTGTGGCACTGTCTACAGCAGTCCCTCTAGTCCCTGGACAGTGGCTGCCTGGTGTGGCCTATGACTGGTTGCTTTAGCATTCCATTTGGCTTCCTAGCTCTCTCAACACTTGTAACTAGCTACCAGCCTTCAATGCCCCCAAATGCTGGCTGTTTTCTTCGTGGATAGTTTAGATGATTGCAGGCTTACCTTCACATTTCTCCTGTCTTCCCACTTGCCCCCATTTAGTTTTTAGGATACTGATTTTTTGTCATTTTTTTTTTTTTGACATAGTCTTTCAAATTCAAGGTATGACTGGGCTATAGAGACAGAGTCTTGTTGTGTGACCCAGGCTAGCTTTTAATTCACTATATAGCCCAGGCTGGCCCTGAATGCTTTATCTTCCTATCTGGCCTCTGGAGTGCTGGAAGGTATGTGCATTATACCTGACTTGTGGTTCCATTTTGTTTGTGATTTTTGTCCTTTTAAAAAAACAAACAAACAAACAAACCACCCAACCAGGGTCTCATTTTGTAGAGTTGGCTCTCCTGGAACTTGCTATGTAGACCAGACTGGTCTTGAGCTCAGAAGTCAGCGTGCCTCTGTCTCATCAACACCAGACAAGGTGTGCACCACCACACCTTGCAGGTTTGGGGAGGAGGCCCCGTTTTTTTATGGGAGAAATGTTAATGCTTTTTATCTATCTGGCTCTCTCTTGCTCTTGCGTGTGTTGGGGTGGGGTTAAGGCTGAGAATCTTTCTCTGCATTATTTTTTGAGACAGAGTATCTCATTGAACCTAGAGCTCATTGATTCAGAGATTGCCAGGAGTACACCCATCCCCATCCCCATCCCCACTACCCAGCCCAAGGGCTCCAGATGTGGGCCAACTCACTGGGCCTTAATGTGGGTCCTGGAGACTCAAACTCAGGTCCTCATGTTTGTGAGGTAAGGACTTTGTTGATAGCAGTTTCCCTGGTCCAGGAGTAACTTTAAAGAAAAAAAAGGGGGGGGGGGAGCCTTTTGAGCCAGGCAGATCTCACTCTTAGCCCAGGCTGGCGTGGAAATCCCCACGTAAGCCCAGGCTGGCCTTGAGCACCATGGAGGCAGCATACAACCTTGGCCTCCTGAAGGATGGAATTGCACATCTGAGTTGTCATACCTGGATTATCATGGGTCTTTTAATTGTTTCTACTACTCTGTATTATTTCTAGCATAGCAAATTGATCATCAGGTGAGGGCTAAAGCCATACTGAAAATTAGGAAAGCTACCAGCCACATATGGCTATTAAATGAAAACTTAAATTAGTTTGAGTGAGATTTGAATTTCAGAACACAATAACTCATTTAAAAACAAACAAGCAAGCACGTAGTCGCTGAGAAATTAGGATGACCTAGAGTATCAGTTAAAATGGAGATTCATTCCTTGGTCACACCCCTGCTCTCACAGGATAAGAACCGGTAGGGTTAGGGCTTGGAGGGCTTGAAGACAGCATGTGTTATAGGCTGTTGCTCCTGAGTGAGTAGAAACATGGTAAACACCTTCACAGATGTGCTGTAACTGCCAGGACAGAGCCAGGGTGCATGAGGGCGGCTGTGAGGCTAGGACAAGTGCCTGTAACTGATGGGAAGGTGTCGCCCATTAGAACTCAGTTTATGACCGAAAACTTGCTGATTGGGGCAGTGCATGCAAATCTGGGATGGTCTTCAGCCCACTGAGAATGAGAAAAATAAATACAAGAGTCGGACTTCCCACCTCTGGTGCTGAAAGCCCTCCCCACCCACGGAGCATGCTGATGTCATAGATAGTCGTCATATATTTTTAGTTCTTATTTGTCAAAATAAAAAGCAGAATGATATTGTTCATATGAGTATTCATATCTGTGTGTTGTTGTGTGTATGCACTTGCAGGTGAGTATTCGTGTGTGTGTGTTTGTGTGTGTGC
>NW_022196912.1:115663067-115664034 GCF_008632895.1 Mastomys coucha | reverse complement strand
AAAACAAAAAAACAAAAAAGAAGAAGGGGAAGGGGAAGAAGGAGGAAGAGGAAGAGGAGGAAGAAGAAGAGGAGGAGGAAGAAGAGGAAGAGGAAGAGGAGGAAGAGAAGGAGGAGGAGGAGGAGGAGGAGGAGGAGGAGGAGAAGGAGAAGGAGAAGAAGAAGAAGAAGAAGAAGAAGAAGAAGAAGAAGAAGAAGAAGAAGAAGAAGAAGAAGAAGAAGAAGAAGAAGAAGAAGAAGAAGAAGAAGAAGTTGCTAAATTAAAGAATCTAGGAGCTACTTATATGGTTAATTTCATGTGAATTATAGTTAGGTAGTGAAGTCATTTGAACATCACACCATTTAAAAGTTAAATGTGTTAGGCTCCCAAACCTGAATTCATATTGTATCAGAAGACAGACAAACAAGAATGAAATACATATTGGCAAATGGAAGGCAAATGGAAACATGACCTTAGCTAATCCTGAGTCTGAATCTGGAGCTCCATGAAGGCTTCTTCATTTGTTTTACAGAACTATATGTAAAAAGCACAATCAGTAAATGAATGCAGGCAAAGCCTAGGCATGTCTATGGTTTGCTGAATTACCAGGAAATTCCAGGCACGCGCAGAACATCCCAACGTCCTCCTCATGTTCACCATGCTGGAGCTTCAAGATCCAGTAAACAAATTCAACACACACATATTTATACACACATTCCCACAGACACATATACACACATATACATACAGAGACACACATTCTCTCTCATACACACATATACATATACAAACATATACAGAGAAACATACACACCTACACGCACACACATTTATACACATATTCCCACAGACATATACACACATATACATATAGAGACACACAGGTTCTCTCTCATACACACATACACATTTACACACACATTCACACAGACACATATACAAACATATACATACAGAGACTCATACACACACACACATACACACACAC
>NW_022196912.1:115662409-115663057 GCF_008632895.1 Mastomys coucha | reverse complement strand
CACACACACACACACACACACAGGTAAAGCCCACAAGCACTGGTGGGAGAAGAAATCCTGGAGCAGAAGGCAGGAGAACCTGGTTCTGACTGCTTTGTCTCTATGGGATAGCTTACCTCCTCTGCAGCATATCCTACATTTCTTTTGGTGCTGGTCTCTTGTGTAAAATATCCTCTCTCAACATCCTGAGATTTGGACATCTCTACCTGAACTTTCAACCAATCAGTGCCAGTGTTTTCAAAAAACAATGCAGAGGCTGGAGATGTGGCTGAGCGGTTAAGAGCCGCTCTTTTGCAGAGGGCAGAGTTTGGGTCCAGTACCCGTATCAGGCTGCTCACTAGTGTCAGTAACTCCAGCTTCAGGGGGTCTGACATCCTCTTCTGGACTCTGAGGACACCAGGTACACATGGTGCACAGATATACATGCAGACAAAGCACTCACATACATAAAAATAATAAATAAAAGGAGAGGGAGGGAGGAAGAGAGAGAGAGAGGAAGCAAGTAGAACTGAGTCTTTGAGTGGAGAGGGTGGGTTGGTGAGCAGGGGAGGGAGGAACAGGATTTTTTAATTTAATTTAATTTTATTTAATTTTATTATATTTTATTTTTTCGGAGGGGAAACCAGGAAAGGAGATATCATTTGACAT